>NC_089854.1:12725259-13060259 GCF_036373705.1 Amia ocellicauda | reverse complement strand
AGCAGTGGTCTGCAACCCATGTCCTGGAGATTCCCTATCCAGCACCCTTGTATCAACAATTTATAAACACATGGAAGTATTTCATTCTATACAGTGAAACAGACTCCTAAGTGAAAAATTCCCTTGGTTGACTTGCTTAATTGATTTATAACTCACATGTATTCCTAATATTTAGAAATTGGTGATTTAGGGTGACCTATAAGATTATGTGGATTGGAGTGGGTTGGAGACCCCTGGCCTAGAGTAACTCAGTGAGCAGCAAAAGGACACTTTTCCCACATCTAAGGATTAAATGATGGAAGGCTCCGAGAGCTGACAATGTACTGAGCCAAGGCTCACACCTTGGCTCAGTACATTGTCAGCTCTCGGAGTCTGTAGCTATTCTGCATCTCGGTTTTAGGGAGTGAGTCAGAAAGGGACACATGGCTCATTCATGGATCTTTTCCAACATTTTACAGCCGGCACCCATTCTGAGCCATGGCTATCTCCTTTGTGTGGAACATCAGACTGGCGGTGCACAACAACACAACTCTACCTCTCCCAAAACTTGTCTCCACAGCTCTCTGCGACTTCTCCGTTCCCTAACACAGTCTGTGCGTGTTGCCAGCATCAAGTTTCAAGAAGGGCAGAACTATTTCTAGCAGGTTTAGTTTGCTAACACTTTATTTCTTCATACTGAGGTGAGTAACAGTTAAGAAAGCCATTCTCAGGATTAGGGGCTTGTCAATGGATTCCAAGCAAAGAGTCCCTTGATCTTGGTGAAATATCGGCTTTCCTATAACAGGAACACATGTATCCCATAAGTATCCAAGTACACTGGAGTTGAAATAAGACTCCTTTCACATAACACCATTTTTTTTTTTTTACGAGCTGCAAGTTCTTGAAAAAAATGAACAAGCAGGAACAGAATAGCAAACGTGTATAACAGCGTTTTTAATGTTTTCAACACCTGTCTGTTTGTGGGCAAACAAATTTAAATTAAGGCGGCAACAGTGACATATTAAAACAGTTGCTGATAGCTTATATACCACTGCCTGCAGCTCATAAAGACGGGAAAGGCTAATGTAATTGGAATCTAATTTCTAGCCCTTATGTAAGACAATATTACAGACAGTCGCAGTGACCCAACCCAGAGAAAAAGTTTTCTTTTAAACCCCAGAGACACAGATCCCAGCTCATTTTGCACAGGAGAACAAAACATGAAATTACTATTCACAAATGCTTATCTGTCATGTATTGCACAAGATAAGTGTCCCATGCAAGGACACGGCCAACAGGTGTCCACCCATCCCCCTACACAATGGAGTCTATTGCTCTTATTTGCTGAATGAAGGACCAGGCAATTGTTCAGACCAGATCGCTTGAATCCTGTTCAGTAGAAGCAAACTGGGAGACAGCTGGCTGGCTAAAGGTCCTGGGAGTTCACACAGAGGCCCCTAGCAAATCCACTGAGAAGTGAGAGATGTTGCATAACAACCGCCCCAGACCCCCTTCCTCCCTCTCTCTCTCTCCTCCTTCTCCAAATACTATGCTGTTACAGTGAGAGAAATGCCATTCCAGGCTATTCCAAGACTACAACGGCAGTTTAGCACGTAGGGACATACCCCCCCACTCCCATTTGCACTTCATACGTCAGCAAAGACATGCAGAATTTTTGGGATCTTGGCTCGTTTCCCCCTATCTGCCTCCTACCTCCCGCCCCTGCCCCCTGCTCCTTTGAATCCCATTTCCCATTTCATACTTCATGAGGCTTTCTGCCCCTTTTCCTAATGCCCGTTTCCACTTGCACCGTACAGCCCAACTGGTCCTCTTCATCTCTCACTGACTATTTCACAGCCGCAGTCTTTTTATCAAAAGGGTCGCCCCCTCACGATTTGTCGAGCTCGAAAGGAAGATGCAACAGGAAGCTGTCAGTGTTGAGGGGCTCATGTTCCTGTAAAGTAACAGTCCATATATATTAAATAAATTCTGTAAAACATTACCACAGCTATGAGACTTTAATATTAGATTATCCTTTAGGTGCCCTAGAGTGCAGGGTGTACAGGGCTAGGACTAGCACAGTAGAAGGGATTGCTGTAATGCACTTTCTATTAGATTTTCTGATCCAATGTTATTATCAATATTTTATGTATTAGTATTCAAGGTATAGGAGAGAGTCTTGTTTGCTAGAAATCTGAACCAAACAACGAAGAGGGAATTACTGGCCCTATTCGGTAGTGACTCCTTTGACAATGATGTCTGTCCTCTCAGTTGGCATTGGAATAGGAGGAGGTAGGGAGGAGGGGTAGTGTTAGGGATTGGGGAGGGTGCGGGGGGACGGCAATGAAGGCAGAGCCAGGACAGATACAAATTTGGTAAGTCATGTCAGGGTTGGATGGCCGGTCAACAGCTGTGAAACTGAAGCCTCCGAGCTGATCCAGTGCAAGGTCACATCGACAAACCCCCCACCACCATCTCACTGCCACCACATTTCCATTCCATTTCTACATTCTTCTCCTCTCTCCTGACTCACTTGTATTTCTCTCCCTGTTTTCTATTCCACCTCGTCTGCCCCCTCCCTCTTTTCCATCATTCTTCTACAGGACTCCCGTCTATAACTAAGTAGGAGTGTAGGAGTAGGCGTATATAGCAGTGCTGTTCTTCAATTTCAATGTTTACCTTGGTAACAGTCTCCCTTTACCAAGCAATCCTCAAGATTCAAGAACAGGGTTTTGTCTTCTCCTGCAAAATGTGGTGAAGAAAAAAAACATGATCAAATAAAACATACAAAAAAAAAGACCAAATCTATAAGGTACCCCACCTCAAGCTGTTCTGCAAGTGTCACTTCTGCAATTGTGACATAACTACAGCAGTAGCAGACACACTGCGATGTGGCTAATGTAGTACTACAAGGTTTTTCCACTAAAGTGGGAAAAGGAAGGCAGGACAAATTCAAGCAAGGGAACTACACAATATATGCTAAATCTTTAGACAAATTGAATGACGTAGAACACATTAATTACACCCCTTATTGCAAAACTTTGAGTTGCCAGACACTCATCATAGTCCTGTTGAATTTTGTATTGATGAAAGTTACAGTGCTGAGGTTTTCCACACATGGTTCTGGTATTTTATACTCAGATACCACCCTCCCCAAACCCCTAAAATCCTTAATTTGGTGGGGGAGGGCATGCAACAGGTGCAGTCCAGAAACTCTTGGAGGGAGCATGAGAGAGAGAGAGAGAGAGAGAGACTGTGTACAAAACTGTATGGCCAGTTGGCATGGGCCCTTTCCTGGCTCCGCTCCTGTATGTAGCTGTAAAACCCTAGTCAGAACTAACTAAGTCTAGGAACAAATGACTGAATCTTTGAATTGTGTACCTTTTGTTGATTATTTTACAATGTTAATCCTTGGGGGTGACCTTGCACACTCTCTTATCTCTTTACCACCCTGGACTCTCCATTCTCCAGTAGAAACAGTAAGCATGGTTTGGTAATGTTTAATCTAAACAGTCATACACTTACAGTCAGGATCTCTCTCTATCTTCTCTCCAAGGGCAGTTAATAGGCTAACTTTTTGTAAAGCCAAAGACTCACTGAAACCCATTTCCTGCCCCCTTAATTTGCAAAATAAAACAACAATACAAAATAAAACTACGTTTTTTAAGACATTGACTATCATCCTGTTATGTTGTGGCTTTGTAAAGAGTTTTGAGGTGGTACCCAATATTAAAACTCCCCGTAAGATCCAAAGTAATCCTATTTCACTTCCTACATTGGAATTCTTCCACTCTTACTACATTTACATCCATCCATTTTTGAAACTGCTTATCCTGGTGAAGGTTGCAGGGAAGCCAGAACCGATCCCAGCAGGCATAGGGTACAAGGCAGGAATACACCCAGGATGGGATGCCAGTCCATCGCTGGGCAACACACACACATACATACAGAGTAATTTTAGAGAGGCCAATTCACCTAACCTGCATGTCTTTGGATGGTGGGAGGAAACCGGAGGGCCCGGAGAAAACCCACGCAGACACGGGGAGGACATGCAAACTCCACACAGACAGCTACCCCGAGCTGGGACTCAAACGCGGGACCCCTGGAGCTGTGAGGCAGCAGCGCTAACCACCATACCACCATGCCACCCTACTACATTTACAGCACAATAATATATAAAAATACGTAGAGCACTTCGATGTTGCATTTTGACATCAACCATTGTGAAAAAACCCTTCCAAAAAATACATTCTACAATTTCTTGCAAGATCTCTAGAAACAGGGTAATCTTAATTTCAGACCCAGTGAATCAGAATGGAAATCAGACCCTTTAAAGCTCTCCAACACCAGGCAGAATGATGCATAGTCATTAATTAATTAGGGATTAGGAGGAATTTGAGCAACAGATCATTAAGAAGGGATCCTCACTGTATACCAAAGATCTCACTCGTGGCTGGATAGAAATAGATCCCTTGTTACAGAGGTAATTGAATCTCTTGTCAGTAAGAAGTACAAAATTGGAGCAATTTCCACCCTCAACCCCCCGAACATCACACCCACCGAGCCCCAGATGATCACAAGACAAATTGATATCTGACTAGGAAGAGAGAAGCTGTTGAAATGTGGTGGCCCTTTGGGGTCACGATTAAATCCGGGTGGGGGGTGAAGTGGAACTGGAATCAATCTCTGTTAAACTCAACACACATAACCATGTGCACACATGCCCTCTCACACACCAAGCTTCTGTGTGTCCCTGAGACAAAACAAAAACAGTTCATTTCCTTCCCGCGTGATATGGAAGATATTGAAAGCATTTTTACCAGCTGCAATTCTAGTACACATGGAGTGCATGGTTGCCAAAAGCAGATTTCTGCTTTACTTTTTTGCACTTGCTTATGCAACACATGCCCTCCCGCCCCCTACCTCCCTTCCCTCATCCCCCTCCTGCTTCTCCCTTGTCTGTCCCTGTCTCTGAGCTATCTATGGGATGGTTGGTGGGGGGGGAGGAGGCTACAGCTGTCATCCCATCTTAGGTCTTTGTGATGTCAGCCCTTCCCAAATCTGAACAGTACTGGAGGTTGGGGTTAGCGAATCAGGGCTGAATAAAGGGGAAAGACACTAACCAATAGCCAGAGGGGAGGTTAGTATATAAACCAAGGCAGGCACCCTTCGAATCTTGGGCTACCCCTATTTTGGCTTTGGTGAAAAGGATCTGATCCCAAGGAGTGTTACCTTTCTCTTTTCTCGTCCCATCCAGGTAAATCCTCTCAGGGCTTGAGTTTCGGGGAAGGGAATGGTGGGGGGGAGGTGGGGGTAGTGAGGAGTTGTAAGTGTTCTCTTCCTGTGAGAAAGTAAAACAAATTTGAAAAATGTGTGAATCCCCAAGACCACAACAAAGAGCGGCAATGCAATGTGTATTCAAATTATTATCCATTAATTTCGGATCATCCCCCTTTAAAAAAAAAAACAGCTCTGACACAGCAAAACACAGTGTGAGGGCTGCACACTGAGCATTCTTAAGTTGCTTTCTGGTCTCTGTTGTGGTCTTGTTGGGTGTAGTGCCATTTCTGTAGACATTTTGAGCAGCTTTTTGGTGTCCTCCAGTGGCTGTCATGCATTGTGCTGGTTATTTGAGCTTTAGACAGCTGGAATTGTTCAGCCTGGTGTTTTTCTGAGCTTGCAGCTGTCTCTTTTGCAATCCAACCCTTCATTTGGGGTGCTGGCCTGGAAAGAGGGAGACAAAACATGAACTTCTGCTGCATGGTTAGAGTCTATTCAATGTGTAGCAGTTACAGTGAGGACAGGGCTATGTATTCTCTGGCTGTGGTTGAGGTTACCATTCCAAGGTAAGACAAGACGGGGAGAGAGAGAGAGAGAGAGAGAGAAACTCAGCTCCTGGTTCCTTCCAGTCACTCATCTAGCAGTGTCAAATGTAACAGAAAGAGACGGCAGCATAATTTATTTCCAGCTGGTTGCACCAGTTGGAATACAGAATTCCTGAACACTATAACAACTGTTACCCATTGCTGCCAAATTCCAGACTGTACAGTCGACAACTTCCCAGTCGATTTCTGAAATCTACTTTAATACTAAAACAACTTCAATAGAAATCTCCAATTGGTAATCTCGCTTTCTGCTGACTTCTTGTACAGAATGATAACTGAATGTCATCTGCAGCTGATTTTAACTCCTAAACTTAATATTTAATTAATTAAACTTAATGTTTTCACTACAGGGCAGCACAATGTAACACAAATGCTGCAACAGAGGTGACCTTTTCCGAAATGATGGGCCTGTTCATGTAGAACTGTAGACTAGGCTAGCCTATTGTGAAGTGTGGTGGATTATATTATTATAGTATATAGGCTACATTATGTATTCGATTACTAACAGCATTTATTGTTTGTGAATTCAGATTTTTGTTGAGGTTTGACTGCCATGTTAGTTTTCCAAGGATTACATGTGTTAGTAATGCTTGGGAAAACTTCACAGTGGGGAGGTTACTGAGACACAGTGTGTGTCCAGTTTTTTTGTTTTTATAACTTGACTTGAAATATTGCTCCCTCCAACCTTCTTGGGAAGGAGAAGAGAAACATATTAGTAACAGCCAGCCCAGTTATACTGATTAGTGTTGCTGAAGAGCCATCAACATGGTTGTTAATGGTTAACCTGACATCCTAAAATTAATTATTTCTATAATTTAATGCATTGGAGTTAAAACCAGAAGACAGTTATGGCATTCCAGGAAGAGATCAATGCAAGTCTCATTTCAGAGCTCACAATTCCTGAATTAACTAGATACAAATGCTAAAGATTTGTATTATTATTTTATCTAGCTTCTTTCAAGGAATCTCTCCATTTATGTTGGGATGGTGTCTTTTGTCTTTTTCTGGAAGCATCTTTTATGTTGCATTGCAAATTCCAGTCTATGGTATTCTTCCCAATAAGATTTACCATTATTTGCTCCCTGACAACAGCCTAGAATTCGAGAAAGTGGACCTTGGCTTCATGGTATTTCAGGCACTTTCAGCTCTCTGGGATTAGTGCAGGTCAGGGACACAACTGCACATCCCAAAGCCAGCCTAGCAACAAACCTGTAAGCTGATCTGCAGGGCCAGCTATTCTAGAACAGAGGAGGACAGCTGCCTGCCTGACAGAATTTGGCCAGGATGCTCCTTGCATCAGAGCAAGGATGAGAAAGAGAGGGGGGTTGGGAGAGGGGATGAGAGAGGGTGTGTGTGTGTGACTTGCTATTAATACACTCTGCTGCCCTGTGCACATATGCAAACAGGCGGCGCTCTGCCTCCTCTCTATTCATAGAGGAAACTCGATGCGCTTGGTACAGGCAGCTAGGAGAGCCTTGACAAAGTTGCCAGGGCTCTCGAAGTGGATGAAACAGGGTACAGTGTGCAGCTGTTGCAAAAGAATATCAGCAACACTACCTACCAGGAGCTTTTCTCTCCTTTTGTTTGTGGACATTCTCTGACTTACATGCATTGGCTGTTTGTATTTACGTTCCATTCTATTGCAGGACCCTCGATCCAAACTCCCACCTTTATTAACTTACCTTTGACTCCATAACTGACCTTGGTGCTCAGGGTCACTAAACATGATTGGAATGGACATCAATCAATCAATCTTTAATTGGTATAGCATCCTTCATAGAGTTTCCATGCAGTGCTTTACACATTGTGTAAAGCTAGTGTTATGAAAGTGAAGTGAGCCATCAGGCAAGGACTTGCGATGGCTGACTATATCTCCCTAGGCAAATAAAATGTTCATGCTGATATGTTGATGTGGTCTACCAGAATGTCTAATGTAAGTCCTGTCTTCTCCTGTTCAGAGTGTATCAGAAGAGCAGCCATGCCTTTCGGAAACACCCACAACAACTACAAGCTCAACTTCTCAGTTGATGAGGAGTACCCCGACCTGACTAAGCACAACAACCACATGGCAAAGGCCCTCACCAAGGATATCTATGCCAAGTTGAGAGACAAGCAGACCCCCAGCGGCTTCACCCTGGATGACTGCATCCAGACCGGAGTGGACAACCCTGGTGAGTCCTCTAGCACAACCCCACCTGAACATGCTAAGTGCTGCTATTCAAAGTGAGATAAACTTTATGATGATCCTCCAAACCCTTCCTATATCTCACTGTCACCCATTTCAGACAAGGACACATTTATAACTCCCTACACTGGAAGAATTGAATGTACATGCCGTCAGCATGACACATTTCACAAATTGATCTCTGTGCTGAATGCCCTGAAGGACACATTATAATAAAACATTTTACAACGTGACTGCCAACTGCAAACCTAGAGGGAAATTCCTATTTGATAGAAACACAGAACATAGCTGGCATTAAAACAGAAGGTTAGGAATTAATGGCCCAGATAAAGACAAAAAATAATTATCTTTAAATGACTAGTTTTTATAATATAGATGTATATAGTCTCTTAATTAAAGATTGCCATGTGAAAAATATAAAAATAATTCAAATAATTGGTGTTGTCGTTACTTCGCAGCTGCTTTGGGGAAAAACCCTTGCAGTTTTCATCTAACTCTTTCTCCTTATCGTCATCGATCTCTCTCTCTTCCATAGGCCACCCTTTCATCATGACTGTGGGCTGCGTGGCTGGAGATGAAGAGACCTATGAAGTGTTCAAGGATCTCTTTGACCCAATCATTGAGGACCGTCACAATGGCTACAAGGCCACAGACAAGCACAAGACTGACTTGAACTTTGAGAACCTGAAGGTATGACCAGCACACTTCTGACATGAGTCAAATGGAATCCACACCCTTTTAATGGATGTACAGTCAGAATGTCACCAAGATTCGGACACAATCATTACATTGGCAGTGTCCATACCATCAAAAAACAATGAACTGTGCTGTCATAATTTGCCTTCATCCAAACAATGTGACATTCATCAGTAAGCTTGTTCTTCTACACAAAATATGTGTAAGCATTTATATTCATCTGGTGACATGAATAGTATTAATGACAGTATTTTGTTAAGTGAACACATTTCAGCAATGTTTTCTAATTACATTAATTTACCATTTATATTCAGTGGTGTGGGGTGGGGAGTGTACAGAAAACTAGTAGTTTTGTGACTAAGAGCAATCTCAATCCATTGTTCTTATTGTAGGGAGGTGATGACCTTGACCCCAAATACGTTCTGAGCAGCCGTGTGCGTACCGGACGCAGCATCAAGGGCCTGACCCTGCCCCCCCACTGCAGCCGCGGCGAGCGCAGAATGATTGAGAAACTGTCCGTCGAGGGTGAGTCTACCAGCCTGTTACTCTGCATTGTGCATTGCACTACAGTTCACACTTGTCCCTACAGTAGATTGACACCTGTGGTTTAGACATCAGTCTTCTTGACTATTGGTAATAGGCTGTGCAAGGTGCACAAACACCAAACGTCTAGCTATGGATCATATTTGGGTTTGAGCCAGGGCCTGATATAAAACACCTGGGGCAGTTTGTTCAATGTAACAGCCAACTGGGAAAATAAGAGTAGAAAAAATGGCCAGTGCTCACAAATCTGAAATCCACTTGTCAGTGATGCAACATTTTAATGTTGCCATTTCATTTCAATGCATGTGTCAGATACACACCCTTTATGAGACAGGAATGGCAAAGACAAGAGCAGGGTATTTGACCTTTACCTATTTCCTCACCCTTCTGTCTATCAGCTCTGACCAGCCTGGATGGAGAGTTCAAGGGCAAGTACTACCCCCTGAAGGACATGTCTGACCAGGAACAGCAGCAACTGATTGATGACCACTTCCTGTTTGACAAGCCTGTGTCCCCCCTGCTGTTGGCCTCTGGTATGGCTCGTGACTGGCCCGACGCAAGAGGAATCTGGTGAGTCTGAAGCAACAACAACAACAACAACAACAACATTGGATGTAATGTCTAATCATGTCTGCTATGGATGCACTGGTAGTACCTGTAGTTGCAGGTACTGGTGTCGATCTAATTGTGTTACTGTCTCTCCCTACCTCCAACAGGCACAATGAGGGAAAGACCTTCCTGGTGTGGGTGAATGAGGAAGACCATCTCCGCGTCATTTCCATGCAGCAGGGTGGCAACATGAGGGAGGTCTTCAGACGCTTCTGCGTTGGTCTGCAGAAGGTAATGTTCCATCTGTCCTCTAGAACACAAGCTGGATGCCAGCCGTGGATCAATTGATCAAGTTATCAGCAATGCAACCCAATGAGCTAGATGAAGTCAAGAGACCTCCTTTTCTTGTAAATTACTGTCCTTAGACAATATGTAGACTTATGCAGTCCTTAGAATCTACTTGAATGCCTTCATGCAAAAGAACCTAAGGCCCAAATCTTCCAATTATATTCAACCAAGTACAGTTAAGGAGAACAGTCAACATGGGATTATAAGAAATGTGTACGTGCTCTTTTTCCCCCCCCATCCCTTAACAAACGTCTTACTCCCTCTTGCTTTTCTTTGTCAGATTGAGCATGTCTTCAAGAAGCACAACAAGGCTTTCATGTGGAACGAGCATCTCGGCTACGTCCTAACCTGCCCCTCTAACCTGGGCACGGGTCTGCGTGGTGGCGTGCATGTCAAACTTCCCAACCTGAGCAAGCATGCCAAGTTCGAGGAGATCCTCACCAGGCTGCGCCTGCAGAAGCGTGGCACAGGTATGAAGCTGTTGGGGCTCTTTTCTGAGTTGCTCCCAAAATAGGAACACATCACAACCCCTCATTTCCTAAGTGTAACAGGGCTTGTTGTCTATAGCAACCTGTTACAGTGATGCAACTTCCCCTAGACTTAGAAGAGTGTACATGTCTAGCTCCAGCTTGTTTGGCCAGAGTATGTTTGTCATTCAGGGACTGTACAGACTGTGCCTGGTTCTGGTGTTTGACTGAAAAGGACTGTAAGCCTTGTTTTAAAGATTCCCTGCAGCTCTGCCAAACAAATGAAATGAAGGAACTCTTTCTGTCTTGAGCAGACCTCCTTATCTGTAGCCCCTCACCCTCTACTAACCATGTGACATCAATAGCAGTGGTTTAACGGTGGTTCCTTCCGGTCATCTGCAGGTGGTGTGGACACTGCCGCTGAGGGTGGAGTCTTTGACATCTCCAACGCTGATCGCCTAGGCTTCTCCGAGGTTGAGCAGGTCCAGATGGTGGTCGATGGTGTGAAGCTCATGATTGAAATGGAGAAGAAACTGGAGAAGGGAACCGCCATCGATGACATGATGCCCGCCCAGAAGTAGAGTGGGAACAGTGCACTTTTTATATTGTGACATACCATCAAAGAAATCAGCAAGAAAAAACATGGATCGGACAGCTTTAGGGACTTTAAGCTCCCCTCTGCTTTTGTCTTTCTCTCTTTTCTACACTGCTGTCATTTTTTCCTACTCAGCCTTCCCTCCTACCTTCCTTCCTTCCTTCCTTTCTTCCTTCCTGTCTTCCCTCTCCGTCCCTCTTCTCTTTTCATCTGTTTGGGTAACATCCTGGGATCAAACCTTCGCACAGACGGGTGCCACCCCTTGTGCCCGTTGGTTGTGACTTCACAGAAATTTTTTGCTAAATTGTTTTTTTTTTTTTTTTGGTTGTAAAAAGTAAGCAAATAATGTTATAAAAAATGGCCCCATGAAACAATCAGTCTCTGGTCTACGGTCTTGTATTTGATTCAGCCTCTTTCTTTTTATACGTTTTATACATCTAATTGAATTGCGCCAACTTCATATCACATCTTAAATCATATCAACAATAACAACAAAATTGATGTCTTTTCGTCGTCATGTCCACGGGAGACCACCTGAGGAGAATGATCCAAGTAAACATTCTGACATGTTTGCCCATTGCTTGATCTTCGGGAGCATGCATGAAACCAGGTTAGCAGTTCAAAGTAACTGAGAGTAAACTAGATTCAACAAAACAAACAATAAAACAACACCACCACAAACCCATTCACACTTTTGGGAACAATAATACAAAAAGAGAGAATGGCTCCAATATCAGTGAATTTTATTTTTCAAGTTTTTTCTTTTCTTTTCATATTTCCCAGTTTTTTTTACATCTAAGGGCACCCATAGATTGTGCCAGAAATATAATAACTTAAAAATTCGCAAAATTGACCAATTTATTTTTAGAATTACTTTTTTTTGTCATTTGTATTTTTTTTTCTCTACACAATAATACAAATACAAGCACTCTGTTGGGTTTATACACTGCGGGAGGAAGGGGAGGTATAGGGAGGTGGTGGGGTTTGGGGGAGTTCTATAAGGCAGCTGTAGGGTTGGCTGCTCTGGGGCACACAGTGTTAACTGATCCAAGTATTCTGCTTCAAAAACTGGGTGGGATGCAGTTGGGGGCAGAAAGATTTACTGGACCGGAGAATTGAGTTCCTCTCTTGTATACAAGACTGTTGTTTTATTCACCGGTGGAGACAATCCAGTGAGATGGGATGGGAGACATCAGTGACTGCCTTCAAACTACAGCATTCCGACTCCCAAATTGCTACAAACAAAAAGAATAAATGCCAAATAAGCCAAATGCCAAAATTAACCATCCACTTAATCTACCACCTTCAATTTCTAGAAAAAGCTTTTTGACTGTTACAGAGATCTGCCAATGAGATTCCCCAAAATATAGGAAACTACTCACGTTTCAGTGATCTAAATAATCAAATATTAGCATGTATCGGCTCCACACTGTGTTGGCTGTTGTGGTCACACTCATATCAGCATAAAGGTAACTATTTCATAAGTCAGAGATTTAGACTTTACCATTCTAAAGCAATTAGATGTCTCCAATCCTGCCAAAATACCTCTCATATTTTACTTTGTGAACAGTGAGTGGGATCTTACGAGTGCAAGAAAAAAAAAAAGTGGTGAATAAAACAACACCCCAATCCACCTTCTTCTCAACTTAATACCAGTCCCGCCTCTCTGAGCAGTGGCCATAGAAACCAGAAAGGCTGGGCGTCACTCTTTAAGGTTAGTTGGCACCAAATCAGTTCACACAACAGTCCATTTCTGTCAGTTCTTTTCCGGAAGCGAAACTCTTCATAGCACGAGGAGTCGCAAATCTCCACTTTAGGATTAATTTTGAGTCATTTGAATTTCTCCCAAAGCTCATGTACAAAGCCAAAGTAGCCTGAGGACACACCTGGCTTTTCCAGGACACTTGTTTAAGTTATTATTTTGATAATTATTTTTACAAATCTGCTAATTATTTAAATCAGATTCATTCAATCTGTGAGGAGGCACCCAATAGAGATTAACTTCCAATAAATGATACCGACAAAACTCAATTTCAGCAACACCTGAAAAGCAAAATCTCCAGTCCTCTTGTCCAACTTTGGAATTTGGTTCCATGATTGAAATCCTGGCTTACCTGGTCCGACTGGACAGCATTTTCCTAGGCTGTTAGCAGATAAGAATTTAATTAGATCAAAAATGCAACTGCCAGTGAAGTAAAGTAGAGGTTTTATTTTCAGACTTTTTTTTTTTTTTTAAACCTGTTTTTCTAAAGACATGCAGGTTAGTGCAGATCACTGGGCACCCCCCTGATTGACAAACAACTTTAAGCTATTACTACTTCCTACTGTCTAGGACATGACCCAAAGCTCTAACAATATCTATACAACTTGCTGGAAGTGGTAAAGTCCGTCCACTTCATTTTTCTAATTGATCTAATGTTTGTTACCCATGAGAAAAATCAAGACTACCAATCACAGTGAAGACATTTACCCCTCTACCGAGATTCCCCTGCACCTCTTCTGATCTGAATTTTAATTTGAGGCGTATTAAAGTGTCTGGGAAAAGCCAGAGGCAACCCCCTCCCCCCTCAAAAATACTCTTAAGGGTGCAATGTTCCAGGGGTAATACTTTCTTCTTTAAGGCTCTCTCCAGAATGCAAGGCAAGAGAAACTCCCATCTGTTTGAGGGAAAACATTTTGGCTAGTCTTTTTGTTGGGGGTGGGATTTGGGGGGGGGAGGGGTGCTGGCATCTGTGCATGAAAGGATGGTCAGGTTCGTCAGACGAGAATAACAGGAGTGGAGTTGGAGAAGAGAGACCAAAACAATACAGTGGGCATAAAGATAATTAACAAACAGAACAAGAAAATAAAATAAAAATAAATAAATCTAACAAAAAAATAAATTACAAAAATAACATGCTGTTGTAGTCCTGACGGAGGCCAGATACTGAAAGACACAAGCACTGCTTGATGGCAACAGGTAATATACAATAATTATTACCAATGTTAAAATGCACGCAGGAGTGCAGCACTTTAAATTGTCTACACTAGTATTGAATAAAATATGATGGCGTAGTTGTACATTTTATTACTCTTTATGTATCTACACACCCCTGGTCCCTATACGCATACTAGCAAACGTAGTTCTCCTATAGAGATTCAGCACCAGTTTTTTTTTTTTCTTGGCAATTCAGAGACATCATGTCAGTGACTTGTTATTCTGACATCTGACAATCCCTGACAAGCTCAATGAAAGCAGCAGTTAGGATCTACTTTCAATCACTTTAGTAATTTAAAAATGACAGCACACAGATGAAGTACATTGTTAAAAAAAAAAAAAAAAATTAATCTGTAGCGTAATAATACTATACTATATGTTGTGTACCATCATCATTTAAAAGCGACTACTTTCTGTGTGGGCTATATCCGTATGCTTTGTTCATGAAGTTCCTACCGCCAACCTACATTGAATACTAGTAGAGATGGGGTTCCTGTCTGCTACTTTCCCTTTTATTTGATATTTATGATTTATCAGTTTACAGTTTGAAATGCCAGCAGACTTGGGTCCTTTGGTGGGTTGTTGGTCAATCCAATCGTCATCACTCGGGAGCTACCAATGTGTGGTCCAACTGGTAGAGCCTGGATTCGAACCAGCGACCTCCAGGCTATAAAACAATTCCTACATCCCAAGCCATGGCTTTGAAGGTTTTACACACCATTGTGTGAATGCATGCTATCCGCTTACAAACCAAAACCATCCTTATATGTGAGAATGTCACTTTTAGGACAGCTCAGGACAAACAATTGTGTGGAGCACCATCAGATGGATTCTACTGCAAAATCGCTATGGAGTCTGATCAATCAGAGAGGAGTTTAGTTCAGCAAAGGCTACTTCACAGATCACAACTGCACACACATTTTGCTTTACTACTGACCTATCCCTCTCACAGTGCTTGTGTGTTTCAGCCAGTGACCCATGGGATATAGATGCGGAAAAATGCCGGCTCTCCTTTTCCCCACAATTTCAGCTGTTTCACCAGAATAGTTTTGTCCCCGTTTGCCTACATTTTCTACATTTTCATACAGTGTAGGCAGCTCCTATCTTTAGTTTAGGCTCATGACTTCACTGGATATCTGTGTGTGCAGTCTACAATTTCAAAAATGTTTGCAAAGGAACAAACTGTATCTTCAGAAAGGTCTGCAAGTGTGGATCGCATGAAGTCTGCCGATTTAAAAAACAAAGATGCAAAGCTCATTTTCAAACTGAACCTTAGATGATTTTTGGTTATGGATGTGGAGTGGTGCTGGGATATACCTAAAGGCTTTCCTCAAACTGGATGGTTTGGCATCTGAAGATTGTTCAGATGACTCCCTAAATGTTCACAGAAAACAAATATCCATCATATCTTGGAGAGACCCACACACAGTCTTCCTTTGAGAAAGGCAAGAGTTTTGAATCTAGAGCACCACATGAGAATGTTCACATCAAATTGAGAACTTCAGAAAGAACATGGAGGCTAACAGTTCTGTTGGTGTTCCTCATTACAACAATATTTTGCTAGTGCAGAAAACAAACAAAACAAAGCAAAAAAAGACTTTGAACGGCTCATGCATATGCTGACTGTATTTAAAAAAAAAAAAAAAAAATGCAGTGTGGTTCCATAAAGATACACTTGCTTTGTTTTTGTTGTGATTTTCTTGTGGTTCATCACCGAATCTTCAAGCAAACTTGGGGGGGGGGGTTGGGGTGGGGGGTGGCGTTAGAGGTTGCGGCACTTTTCCCTACCAGGAAACAGAATCAGTATAATGAAACAGACAACATAAATCCAAAGAGTTCTCCAGCTGCGACGCTCCCTAACTTTGCATTTGTGGTCCCAAAACAGCTCCACTTAGTGGCAGGAGTCCAATATGACATGGTTGGGTCCTGCTTCTGTATTTAAGTCTTCAAAAAGCTGCACTCCCTCCCAAACATACACAAAAATGACATTAAAAAAAACTATTTCAAACAAAAAAAAATCTCCCACTCGTGACAGCCAAACAAACTTTTTTTTTTAAATAGCAGCGGTTAGAAATTAATAATAATAATAATAATAATAATAATAATAATAATGACAACAGTTTACAAGGATAAAAATGTTCTGATTGGATTTTCAGTTGCATTTTTCCATTGTTGCAAGAATAGCGATGCCCTGTAAGGAGGAGGGTAGGAGTACTAGAGACTGTGTATATTTGTGTGTGTGTGTGTATGTATGTGCGTGTCCAGGTGTGATCAGATTAGGGGGAAGGTGGCAAGTGAGACAGAGAGAAAGGGGTGGGGAAGTCAGTCCGTCCATCATGGTTAAGTAAAACAAACAAAAAAAAATAATAATAATCCTATTTGCACCTTATCTTCCTGCCTCCCTCTCCCCCACCCACTCGCCCCCTGCTTGCTCTTAGAGTTCGAGTTCCTTGGAGATTTTTGTGGCAATGTCCCGGAAGGCGAGAGGTGCCCCCCACACACGTTTGAAGCGGACCCCGCTGGTCTCGGTGGGCCCCGTGGGCAGCTGGCACACCTCGGCCTCAAAGGCCACTCTGGAGCCCGCCGCCCCGTGTGTGCAGGAAAGCAGAAAGGGTCCGGCCAGGTGAACCAGACAGCCACAGCCCTGAGCGGCCTCTCGCAGAGCCAGCACCACCTCCGCAGGGTCCCGGGGGCTACGCACCCTTACATCCCAGCCACATCGGGGGGGCCGGGACTCTGACGCTTTTTGATTCCCAGGTAAATGGCGACTGGAGGCGGAAGGACAGGAGAGGAGGACAGCAGATGGGGTTGAAGTTGGGGAAGAAGACGACAGAACAAAAAACAAATGTCACAAATTTTCAAACAGGAAAATCAAAGGTGTAATTGGATGATTTGATGACAGAAACCTCATTCGCACGGCTGCTGCATGAATTTTGATTTATTTTTGTGAAGGTGCTTTCCTGAACTCAGAACTAGGAGCATGTAGGAGTCCGCTTATAGAATACCAGACAGAAACATCTTTCATTATAATCAATGATTGTATAAGTACTGTTTAACAGCTTTGTTGTCAAGACTTGATTTCTTCTTTCATGGTTTGAGTCCTTGACCTAAGGCTTATTACTACCTTTTGTAACATGTGGATTATTTTTAAATTACATTGATTGTACAATAGTGTTTTATATAAGTATTTCATACTGTGAGATTGTGCTCAACATCACCTCTAAAAAATATGAATTGAAAATGTAATAAACACACACATAAATATATATATATACATACATACATACATACATACATACATATATATATACATATATACACACACACACACCTATAAATACAAATAAGTGGGTGTAATAAACAGTTTTGAATCACATTCAAAAGGAAGAGACGATTGCTTGTTGCAGTCATTTATAAACCACATTGAGTGCACTCTAACAGCCAAGTCACAATGCTACAGATTGCTTCATTTCGTTACATACACATTGAAACTTGCAGATTAATATTAATATATATCAGGGTTGCTTTTTTTACGAGAATGTATAAAAAAGGCAGGGATCTTTTTCAGCATGTTATGTAATTGATCTGCTGATGAGAAAACGTCAATGAGGTACAACCTGTAATATTGCTTTGGCTGCATGATCATATTCATTGTGGATTAAAACAGCAGGCATTTCAATCTACATGTTCAATTCACATTCCTATTCCTAAAGACATCAATATATATGGAAATGTTGCTTAGTTCTAGTTGCTGTCGTGTTCTAGTCTAAGGCAACACAGTATTAGTAATTCAGGATTTCAACCACACCGTGCCTAGCACACCAGGTTGTGTGGTTTCTAAGATCTACAAGCCACATGGGAGTTAAAGGTACACACAGTGTCCGGACTACCAACCCCTGTATTACCTTGTAGGATTACCCTGAAAATGATCAGCGGAAGCTAAGGGAGAAATCGAAAGACGTGTGAATAGCAACTCCGTCAGACCTCCCAGAAAAACACTGCCCACTCGACACAGGAGAGCAGAAGAGCACCATGGGACAGGAGAATGGGAGTTCCCTTGTGCTTCAAACAAGTCAGAGGTCCACTTTTGAAAGATGCTCAGGGCAAACTGATAGATCAGTGTTTTAGCAATATTTTGAATCGAGGTGGCTGGGATTTCCCCTTCTAAAACACTTCCCCACATCGCTGATTGGATACTCACCTTGTGATCGGAGATCTGCAGACTCTCTCAGGTTCGTCTGTGACCCTCAAGGAAGAAATACAAACACAGGTGTTAGGAATGACTCTGCCGGAGAAAAGTGGGTGTGGGGAGGTGGTTACAACAAACCGCTGTTATGTCGGCAGTCTGCACACAACTGGAAGCAGCAGGGTGGGGTATGAGGGGGCAGGGATGATCTAGAGAAGGGAGCTCTCAACAGCCACACTCTTAAAAAACAAAAAAAAAAAAAAACAATGGCAGTGCAGCCAAAGCCTATTTTTGGAGGCCTAAATCTGCAGTCCATGCCCGGAACAGCAAGCAGGTCCACATCAACAGATCTGCATGATAAAGAGGACCCTGACATAGTGTAGGATATAGCCACCTATTGGTGAGTCAATTCAGAATGCACACAATCCCAACACTCTACTGGATTACAGGGGCCTTGCCACAACCCTCCCAGGCCAGCCAGGTCACACACGATGCACAAAGCAACCAGATACGGTTGCATTTTTCTGCTCAGATGTTTTCTCATTGTATGGACATTTCGGAATCTGTAGCTTCATACTGCTGGTGTTCATATGTCAGGGCTGCGAGCAACCAGTGGTGTAAACAAAGGTGGCTGCGTAAACGTATTGTCCCTGAGAGAACGGGTGGCCACCCTTGTTGAAAGCCCCCTGATCTCCAACAAGGATCTAATGAGACTCAAGGCACACAAAACAACACGAGCAGCAATGCATGGCTGGGTGGGACCCAAGGTGGTGTGGACCTTTCTGAAATATACTCCAAAGCCCCAGAGGTAACCTACTGATTTAATTAAATGGTGTATAGGTGTGAATGCAGTATCATATCTCAGAATAAAAACATCTGAATATTATTTTAGGTGTTGGGCTAATAAATTGCCATATCTGAAATATATCATCATAAAAAGCAACATGGAAACCCCACAATCCCCCCAAAAAGTTGTGATACCGATGGGAATAGTGATACCATTTAGGATGTTTAAATAAGTTTGAGTAATTTAGCAAATGCTTGCATTTAAATTAAGTATTAAAATTAGCATATTTTGGTCCGGGCTAGATTTAGCATTAGAATCCCTCAGTAACTTAGACTTTCATTAAGGTTAGAGTTGCTACTGACATAATTGAATCGAGTGTACATTTGTATGAGCCTTATCCTGTATATAGTGAAGATGTCTATGCTAAACGTAGGTATGTAACCCAATTTATTTATTATTTTTATTCTATTATTTTAATATTTTTAATTTGTTTATATAATTTATACATTCTAAATGCCTGCGCCAGCCCATCATAACAACCCAGTGTGATTTTAGTAATCCTCAATCAGCCAGGTTAACAAAGCAATTCAGGATCAGCTGTTACTAAAAGACCACCTAGGTCAAGGTTCTGCAACATGAAAGAAACAGACAAGCTGAGGGTGGTCTGTCCCTGGAGTATGATTAGGGCTTGGCACAGAAGTAGCAAAGGTAACAAATCACGTGTGCCTTCCATTTTTGGGGGGGTTTTCTTGAAGGAGAAAATGTTTTGGTGTACAGCAGCCAGAGTGAAGTGAGACTGGGGGTGAGGCAGGGGCGGGCGGGCAGGCAGGCAGGCAGGCAGGCAGACAGACAGACAGACGGGACAGACAGACGGGACAGAAGACCAAAGCAAGGCCACAGGAAAAAGACTTACTAACTGTTTTTGATCCCTGTGGTAGAGTGCAGCCCGAGACAGATTTGTTCGAGCTCTGACGCTTAGATGGGTCAAGATTGACCCTAGAAGAAAGAAAGACAGAAAAAGAGAAAGAGAAAGAGAAAGCGAGAGAGAGAAAGGCAGAGAGAGAGAGAGAGAGAGAGATTGCAGCTGGTTGGCAGGAAAAAGCAAATTTGACCAAACAAAATCAAATCCAAAAAAAAAACAAAAAAAAAAACATTTGAACAGCCAAGATCCAGAAACAGGGAAGATATGAATCAGGAGCATAGAGCCTGAGGTTAATACAGGAAGAAGCCCAAGGAAGATAATGCTTATTAAAGGGTAATTGCATGGGGATCATAGCGCTGCACTTGGTAGAGCTGTCAGCTGTAGCTTCCCACACACACCTGCATACACCCACAACCCCCAAACACACACAGACTAGTCCAAACTCCACCTTCATAGTTTCTGGTAGTTGGATACCATATAATCACAACAACAATGGAGAATGTGTTAAACGCAAGGGCAGAAAACAATACTGCGTTTCTCTTATGGATGCTCTGAATGGCTAAACATAAAAATAAGATCGTTAAGATAAAAAAAATCTCTCGCTCTCTGTCTTGCTTGTGAGGCTATAGTTTTCTTTCCGTGTCCCCTTACATAGTGACGATGAAATAAGTGGTTTAATAAAATTAAACAAAAACAAAGTAATTAATAAAATCAAGCTAAAAAAATATGAATGCTCGATCGCATTAGATTCCCTCTCTCCTTACCTGCGGGTCAGTTTGGAGGTGAGCTTGCTGAAGAGATTGGAGGTGGCCCGGGTGCGGGCGTGGGGCAGGGGGCTGGCATCGTGGGACAGGGTAGGGGAGGTGGGTGGGGCGGTGTGGGCCGGCGG
The DNA here is from genome assembly GCF_036373705.1 of Amia ocellicauda. NCBI lineage: Eukaryota > Metazoa > Chordata > Actinopteri > Amiiformes > Amiidae > Amia > Amia ocellicauda. Next base: position 13,039,251 of record NC_089854.1, on the reverse strand, counting down.
GCGGCGGTCGCGGAGCTGGCCCCCGTGGAAGGTGCTGCGAATGGTGGAGCCCCTGGAGAGACGGGAGCGATCGCTGGACGAGGATGCCCCCCCGCCTGCCCCTGCGATGCTGTGGGTTGAAGGGGAGGCTGGGGGCAGCCGGTGAGACAGCGAGCTGAGAAAGACAGACAGAAGGAGAGAGAGAGAGAGAGAGAGAGAGAGAGAGAGAGAGAGATTCAGAGGCAGACAGAGAAAGAGTGAGGGAGTGAGCGAGAGAGAGACATCTGCTGGTTGACATATTCCTCACGCTGTCTAATCTAGTGATCTTCTGTGACAGAAATCACACAGGAAAGGGCAACAGAGTGAGGAGCTTTAGGCTACATCACTGCACTGACAGCTTCAACGTTGCTTTGACACTTGTGAGGGGGTGTAGTTCAGCAGAGGGATGTAGTAGCGTCTCAGATGGATGGGCCAAGACCTACATCCCTGTGGAGTTCAGACTGAATCTTCACTTAAAGCCTCAGCCATGAGATCTGCATGGAGACATACGCAAACACAACTAGAAGAGTGTGTGTGTGTCCAGCTGTGTGATCTGTAATCACATTGACAGGCTAGCTGGCTGGGAGTGAATGGGCTCCATGCCAGTCTGTGAATGTGAAATCCCTCAGTGCCCCCTTACCAGCCTGGTTCATGCTGTGAGACTTGTAAAAAGTGCATGTCAGTTATGTGCATGTTATGTCCCCCCACCCTTCTTCCTTGTAAAAAACATGTATACTTGAAGAGGGGCTAAGAAGGCAATTTTGGGGGGATTTAAAGTCTTATCATGGCTCACTCAAACTGGTATTTGGGAGGCTTTGGTTGGCTCCTTGCTCATCTACCCTGGGCATAATTGCTCCTCAACTCTCAGCTGCCCCTCTCTGCAAAAATAACTCCTGTTCTGCTTGGCCCAGTGTGAGTGAGTTCCACCTGGTCTGGAGTGCCCAAGGGAAGGCAAAGCTAAGATCTAGGAAGCAGTGTGGAGTAGTGCTTGGGGCTCTGCACTTGTGGGTTTAGATCGCAGGGGACACCCTTGCTGCCGTACTCTTGAGAAAATGCACTGTACCCCCAGCTTGCTCCAGTCAAAACATAACAGTCTAAATGGTTGACCTTAAGTTAAGAGCGAAAGCCACAAAAATCCACGATAATGATCTAGTAGGAGAATGAGATACCCTCACCTGTTCTCCTTCCCGTTCTGCAAGAGGGTGTGTCTGTCCGTGCTGGTCCGGTCTGTGCAAACATACGTGTTCCGTCGCGTCATGGCACTCGCAGGGATGTTGTTCTAAAAGATGAGAATCTTTAGCGTTCTGGATGTTTCATCCACCCTATTTATTTATTTATTTATTTATTTTTAAACAATTTTCTCCGTCAGCACATTCGCCCAGTGATACCAGAATCTCATTCAGGAGAGGAACATACATAGTGACACTTTTTCAAACTGACAGACAGCACAATGCAGGAAGAAATGATTAAAATAACAAAAATCTGGTTGTTTTGGGGAACTGACAAAAACGTACTAAATGCGCAATTCAATAATTTTGCAGGTGTATATACTAGTCTTAGTCTTATTTCATTCAACCTGTCCTTCTCTGTTTTTCTTTTACTTGTAAATATTGTTTCCCTGCAATATCCCCTGGTGTCTATCCATTTGTGTCATTATGTTTTTTGTTACAATGCTGCCACAAAGATATGCGGGCGCCTTGGTCTATGTCTCCCTTGTCTAACCCCCTCTCACCGTGGTGGCGTTAATCTCTTTGCGGCGGTCAGGGATCTCAGACTTGTTGGGGTTATTGGCACTGCTGACCATGGGGCTGGATGGGGGGATGCTGCGGCTGCCCACCACGCTGCAGCTGGCCTTCCGGGAGGGCATCCTCTCCTCCTTCAGGTCGCTCTCCCCTGTGCTGGTGGGGCTGCGCTTGGGGTGGGTCACCGGGAGAGAGGGGCCACCTGAGAGAAGCCAAGGAGAAAATGTATTAGACCAGAAACAGAGGACATTACTTGCCTACACGCCGAGGGGACTAGCAGGGGACTAGGAAACACATGTGGCCTGTGACAGGGACTGGGACCAGTAAAGGACCTGGGATTGTGTCTGGGACTGGGGACACTCACAGAAGTCACTGTGCCGCCGCTGCCGGTGGTAGGTGGAGGCACTGCGCTGGGTCTTGCTGTGCGAGGTTGACGAGGACGAGGTGGAGGAGTGCTTGCTGGTTCCGTTGGTGATGGCACTGGGCCGCACCCGTGCCAGAGACAGGCTGCTCCCCGAACGAGACTCGCTGCCCTCCAGCTGCAACACAATGCAGGACAAAACACAGTCACCTCATGGTCAGACTGGCACCAGGCCAACGCTGTACTGACAGCCCTCATCTTCAACCTCACATACTGTTATTTTTAACTTTTATTATATATTTCTTACTCAAAACGTAGATAATCACTAAGTTTTTAGTAAGGTAGCTGCACTACTTTGCTGGTATCACTCGTATCCTCAGTGTGAATGGGATGCAGCTTCCTTCTGCTACCAGCTTTGATTAACTTTGACTCTGGCTAAAATAGTTTTAAACAGACACTATGTAAATTAGCATATTTTAAAAAAGGGGAGTAGAAACAAGTGATTTGTAGTTAGGAGTCTAGTTAGAATATTTAAAGGCAACTAGATGGTTTCAGATTCACAAATCAATGAACTGAACACTGTGGTGCTGAAAATATTTCTAGTGCCCCCTCACGGCTCTCACCTCGTTGTTCTTCCGTCCCAGCAGCAGGTAGGTGGCTGTGATCTCGTTGTACTTCTGATTGGTCAAGGCGTCTTTGATCTCCTCACGGGAATAGCCCATCCCCACCATCACCTCTGAGGGATGCGTAAAGGGGGAGAGAACAGAGATGAATACTGATTTTTTAATTCTGAATACTTTTTGTTCATTAGCTATCTTAGCATTTTGTTCCCATATTTTATTGATTGCTTTTTGTGTAAAGCACTTTGGTTTTTTTTTAGATGGCGCTATATAAATTATAATTTTTCATAATAATAGAATTATAATACAATAATGAGAACCAGTTCCTCACCAATGCGGCTGGAGTCACTGTAGTCCTCTGGGGGCTCCACATGGGGTTTGAGTTCCTCTCCTTCATACCCTGCATTCATCCACTTGTCCTTCATTATTTGCTGGTGAGATGGACAGACAGCCAGACAGGATGAAAAGACTTCTTTAGCTGTTTCTACTGTAGTTCGGTTTCAGTGAATTTCTGCAACTTTCATGGCAGACTTGGGGTCAGATGTAGCGGCAATTACTATTACTTCTAACAGGCAATGCCGATTAACCACAGCCTCTACCAATTCAAATAGAATCAGACTCAACAGTTGTGCTCCCCATTGGAAGTTGACTGTTCTGAAGTCATGAAAAAGTTTGGTTGACTGAGTTTGACTTGACAGAAATTGGTTGAAGCCATGAGAGGGTGGAGTGTCTCATTTCCTTTTGGTGAATTGAGGATAAATTGAAATTAATCATAAAAGCCCTCAAAGAGAACCAGTAAATGCCTAGAACCTGCTTCTGCCCATCCCATTAAGGTGAAAATTTGCCCACATTTTGGCGACGCTGCAATTGTGTGGCCTTACCTCTAGGGTGCAGCGTTTGCTGGGATTGAGCACCAGGAATCTGCGCAGGATGCTCTCGCAGTCAGTGGACATGTAGAAGGGCACCCGGTACTTCCCCCTTAGCACCCTCTCTCGCAACTCCTGGGAGAGAAACATGCAACAGAGACATTATACCGTGAAACCATATCCGGAATTTTCTATGCTAAAGCCCATAATTAGATTCTTACGTCCCACTGCTAGGATTCCTTGCTTGTTCAGGACATAAAACCCCCCCTGTGGTCCAACCCTTCCAATATTTATTTATTTGGCACTGCAAAGCCCATGATGTTCACATCCCCAACTATCACCAAGGTGTAGTGTAGCCGGACACTGCCGTCAATCTGAACCTGAAGACATCCCTGGTGTGTGAAGAACCCATTATACCCAAGTGCTCACCTCGGCACCTTGTGAATCCCTCTTAATCCCGCAACAGCAGAGCCAGGACTGTTCAAATTACATGTGCAGCTCTTTGTATGAGTGGTATGCCACCCTCCCTGAGCTGGGATTTCACATTCCATTTCAATCGCACTGTGGAGGGACTTGCCTTCAGGTTTTGCCCGTCGAAGGGCAGTGATCCGCTGACCAGTGTGTAGAGGATGACTCCCAGGCTCCAGATGTCCACCTCAGGGCCATCATACTTCTTGCCCTGGAAGAGCTCGGGCGCGGCGTAGGGGGGGCTGCCGCAGAACGTGTCCAGCTTGTTGCCCAGAGTGAACTCATTACTGAACCCAAAATCAGCAATCTTGATATTGGAGTCGGCGTCCAGCAGAAGATTCTCTGCCTGTCAATCAGCATCGCAGACATGGTTAGTTATGTGTTCAGGTTCAACTTCAAATGTACGTGTGCCTAAACTTTGTTGTTTGGACTTGACTTTAAAGGCATAGTGACTGTGGAGCTATAATTCATGCATGCAGCTTCGGTGCAAGTATTCAGAACTGTTACACAGTTGTGGAACTGGCACGGCATTTGTTACACGATGCTTTACTTAAGACTGCACATAAGAGCTTCAATTCACTTTAAGGACTGGCAGGTAATTCCTTGTACAGCTTTGATTTATTTTTCCATAATACAAATATTTTTTTATTAAACGTGGGAGAAACAAAAAAAAATAAACTATGTTCTAAAATCACAGATTCAGCGATTTAAAAAACAACAATTAACTTTGAACTCAAACAAGCACAGCACTGTTTATTTGGAATCTAAAATCTATCTTGTGTAATTCACCTTGAGGTCCCTGTGAACGATGTTTTTCTGGTGACAGTAGTGGACAGCTGACACTATCTGGAGGTGACAAGCAGACAGAGGTTTAATGTGCAGAAAAACTTTATTTTCCACAAATACTTCAGCATTAAAAAAAAATATATATATACTGTATGTACATGAGTATATACACCAATCAGCCATAACATTATGACCAGTCAGTGGGTGGGATATATTAGGCAGCAAGTGAACATTTTGTCCTCAAAGCTGATGTGTTAGAAGCAGGAAAAATGGGCAAGTGTAAGGATCTGAGCGACTTTGACAAGGGCCAAACTGTGATGGCTAGATGACTGGGTCAGAGCATCTCCAAAACTGCAGCTCTTGTGGGGTGTTCCCGGTCTGCAGTGGTCAGTACCTATCAAATGTGGTCCAAGGAAGGAAAAGCGGTGAACCGGTGACAGGGTCATGGGCGGCCAAGGCTCATTGATGCACGTGGGGAGCGAAGGTTAGCCCGTGTGGTCCGATTCAACAGACGAGCTACTATAGCTCAAATTGCTGAAAAAGTTAATGCTGGTTCTGATAGAAAGGTGTCAGAACACACAGTGTATCGCAGTTTGTTGCATATGGGGCTGCGTAGCCGCAGACCAGTCAGGGTGCCCATGCTGACCCCTTTCCACTGCCGAAAGCGCCTAGAATGGGCATGTAAGCATCAGAACTGGACCACGGAGCAATGGAAGAAGGTGGCCTGGTCTGATGAATCACGAGTTCAAGGTGTTGACTTGGCCTCCAAATTCCCCAGATCTCAATCCAATCGAGCATCTGTGGGATGTGCTGGACAAACAAGTCCGATCCATGGAGGCCCCACCTCGCAATTTACAGGACTTAAAGGATCTGCTGCTAACGTCTTGGTGCCAGATACCACAGCACACCTTCAGAGGTCTAGTGGAGTCCATGCCTCGACGGGTCAGGGCTGTTTTGGCGGCAAAATGGGGACCTACAATATTAGGCAGGTGGTCATAATGTTATGGCTGATCGGTGTATATATATATAAAAATGTTGGAAAAATGACAGAAATTGTTATTTGTACAATGTTGTAGCCACAAATAACAGTTATGATGGCAAAAGTTAATTGAAGAAAACAAAAACCAATATCATCAGTATTAGAAATCAGATTCACCCATCTGATACCAGCAAATTGTCCCAAAAGGTGAAACTATGTGTGGGTCTTACCTGCCGAAATCTGGCTCGCGCTTCCTTCTCCTTCATTCTCCCATGGGACACGAGGTAGTCAAACACTTCACCTGCGGGGCACAGGATGGTGGGTGGTCAACCATTGCGATCAGACTGCCCTCCTCCGAACTCTACAACCCACTGCTCTGCCCCTACTGACAATTCACTGTACTGCTGCTGCCCAGTTTAACTGAGCAACATTCACACGGTGTCACACCTCCCCCTTTGTACTGTTCCATACTTTGAGGTCAACTCCTTTTCCCTCACTGTACCACCTAGTCCAGGACAGGCATTCAAAGTGGCAGGAAGATCGGGTTGGCATTACAAGGGAGAACGTAGAGTGGTGAAAGGGTTAAGTCCACATGGGAACACATTTATCTTTTTTTTTTTTAAATAATTAATAAAGTGGGGGAAATGTGAACATCTGACAATGAGTGTGTGTGTGTGTGTGTGCGTGTGTGAGTGAGAGAGAGGGAGGGAGAGGGAGAAATGGGTTGAGGGATAAATTAAGGCAGGCTGATTTCACTCTGTTACAGACAGCAGGCCCAGCGTGAGAATGTGATGAGATCGATGGGGGGAAAGGAGGAGGATGCAGTGGTGTGTGATGTTCATGTGTGTGCGTGTGGTGGGGCAGGGCTCAAATTTGCAAGCTGTGGGTCATCAAGGGGTGACCAAATTTTGTCTCGAACCTTGCGAACATATATTTATTTGTATTCACCATGGGCAACTGTTGGGGGAAGGTTAACAATTACATCAAGTAAGTGAGCTTCTCATAGATGAGTTTACATTTTTTTTCTACTGAGCCACCAGGTTGTGTAGAAAAAAAAAATAAAACACATAACTGGTCAGTTTTGCTTTCCTTGAGCAAATCAGAGGGCATGACATCACTGGTGACTGTACTCACTTATCGCCATGGTGGACCGCAACTCTGGTGAGTAAATGTTTTCATTAAGGTGCCAAATTTGAAAATTTTTGAAAATGTTATGATTTTTGAAATCTTATGGGGGAACAGACAAAGGGATTACTGAAAGATTAAGTGGCCTTTGATTTGTTAATGCCGATGACCAAGCTTTAAAACAAATGCATCAGTCCGCACACTAAAGCACGCAAATAACGATGACATTTTAAGTTCATTTCAAGAGGTGTTTTCTTCATTCAGCAGGGAGTATTCTGTTAATGGAAAAACTGTGGCATTCACTGATGATGGCATGGCAGTTAACAAGGGATCAACGGCAGGGGTGTAGGCAACATGACAGCAATTCACATTGCAGACGTGTGCCCCACAGGCTTGAAATATAATTTATTAAATTTATTAATTAGTATTTATTTTTCTTAACTGACGCCATTTCCCATGGTAAATTGACGATATCAGTGTTGTTTTTCTTCTGTGTTTCCATTCATGGTTAACATTTAGTTAATGGTTTAACTTAGTTTTCACCGGCAGCAAGTATTTTGTCAACGTTTTGGTATTCAACTTTCAATACGTTTGGCTGTTGTCTTTTTTCTTGGGTTGAATTCAGGGGGATAGGAGCTCTTCTCCTACTCTGACCACAGCTTCCTTTTTGTCAGCAAGCTTTAATTAGGAGCACCTCAAAAGTGAGGCTAAACAGTATGTGTATTAGTTTTAATTAACTATATGATTAATTATAAGTTTAATATTAATCTATAAATGAGTTTTCCTGACAACTTTCCATCTTCTCAGAGACAAAGGTCTGTTTTTTTGTATATATTTTTTACGATTGTCAATTAATTGTATCCATCTAATGTATTATTACTTGTACTTGTATGTATTATAACTCGACCTGTAACAAATATTAGTTTTTTGGGCGGGCCCTAAATGTTTAATTGGCTACCAAACTTTGAATTCTAGGAGCCAAATGCTCCAAAGGATTTTGGCCAACTTTGAGCATTGTGTGGGGGTACACAGTTTGCGTCGCTTCCAGTTGGGTGTCTGAGCCTCGGCTGGGAAAAGGATGCGATGTGCACAGAGCCGACAGAGGTAGGTAGGCCGGGAGCAGAAGTGTCTAGAGGGGAGTGAGCTGGACTCACCCCCCGTGTCGGATTGATGTGACAGCCACATGTGCATTTCAGTGTGCCTGTGTGTGCGAGCATGTGTGTGTGTGTACTTACATCGAAAAAAGGCAGAAAAAAACATCTAGCAACAGAGAGCGACCAACAGAGGCAGGAAGGGATAAACAATGTGCTATTTGTTGCGGGGGGTTGAGATTGGAGAGAAGCAAGAAAGACAGAGAGAGAGGGAGAAAGGAGGCATAAACAAAAGGATGGGAGGGGTGAAGAGGAAGGAGGGAGCAGAGCAGACGTGGGGAGGGATTAAGGACGCAGTCTGACAGAGAATAGAGAGAGAGACAGAGCGATGAGTGGGGGCTAGAGATGACAATAAAGTGAGGGAGGGAGTGCATTTTTGATAGAGTGGGAGAGGGAGCAGTGGGGGTGGCATATGGGACATAGAGAAACTAATTGAGCAGAGAATGAAATACATTTGCATTAAAGGTAGGATACATACACAGACTGGTAATTGAGGGGTGTTACTGGTATTGCTTTGAGCTGTGAGGCAAGATATTATATCCAAAAAAGATTGTTGTTATACTTATTGGTAGAGCTCCTGATAAGCTAAGAGATATGTGCAAGGGAGTGCTTTCCCAAAAATGGGCTTACCCTCCACTTACCCCCTATAACCTGATCTAAGCCTCTCTCTGAAAACGGAAAGAAACCCTGAGACATAATGTGCTTTTCATTGTTCGCATTGTCTGAAGTCATCCTTGGAACTGGACAAAAGTCACCAGGAAAGAAACAAACAAGATAATTGATGTTCTTTTCCCCTGCAAGTGAGTCTTGTCAACTGCAGACAGGTAAAAGCTTTGAAAATATGACATGCGTGACCCCGAATTGTGGCGAACATAGGCCATTGGCAACTCACCCCCACTGGCATATTCCATGATCAAGTAGAGTGTCTTATCAGTCTCAATCACTTCAAACAGTTGCACTGCAAAGGAAGCACAGGACGACACTGTCAAGATAGCACAGGTACCCTGACAGGGACTGAAACCCATGGTGGAGCAAACAGCCCTAGCAGGGCTTGCAGCATCTACTTGCAGTGTGAGCCCAGAATGACAAAACTCATGAGGTCTAATTATTTGATCAATTGGATAGCTTTAACCCATCTCTCCATTGTTGAGCCCACCAAATATACATGTAGTTACTGTGTCTGGGATAAAGGGATGGTGTGTCAATTACCAACAGCGAGACCTGGAAATTAAATCTTACAGCAGACAGCGAAATAAATAAAACCAAATCAGAAGCGACAAATTAACCAGGCACGTCACATTGGAACAAATACTACAGACGTTAAGCTACTCTTGAGGATTAAGATTCCTCCAAGGAGGACACAGTCTGATGTAGCGCTCAAATGAATAAACAAACCAACCAACGAATCAAGTAAGAAAAAGAAAGATATCATGCTGTGTTACATTGCTGATTTAAAGCAGTTTTGGTCATTCATTGAATCACCTTTTAAGCCAAAATGGCTGCAACTTTGGGCCATTATCAGTATTGGCTTTAACACAGACACACACAGACACACACTGACACACACTGACACACACTGACACACACTGACACACACTGACACACACTGACACACACTGACACACACTGACACACACTGACACACACTGACACACACTGACACACACTGCTTCCGAGCCTGCAGTGTGGAGGGGGATACCCTTGCCACAGTAACACAACAAGGCCAGAGATTAAAGATAATTACAGTGGCATACCAGTTAGCGCAGGCTTATTGTTTATTCATCGATGACCATAAGGCTAATAAAAGATCCCTGGATGGCTTCTCCTGCAGCCAAAAGAGTTAACCGCTCCACGGAAAAGAACAGAAACGCTGGCTGCGGTTCTCTAATCAGCACTTTTCCCTCCACTCTCGCACCAACATCAATAACAACTGGAGCAGTTCCCAGGTAAAAGACAGGCCTAAGCAGATTTTTTTCTTCTTCTTCTTCTTCTTCTTCTTCTCCTCCTCCTCCTCCTTCTCCCCCCAGCCCCATACCCCCCCCCCCACTCATTATAGATTCAGCAAATCAATATTCTGTCCAAGCTTGGAGCACTGACCAAAGAAAGTGATGTAAAAGTTGTAGCTCCACACTAAATCTTGACCCCTTGAACATAGCAGAGGGTATACACAATTGCATTCGTAAATTCTTTATTATGTGGAATATGTTTACTGATAGAGTCTCAATAAGCAAGAATTAACTAGCTTCCACTAATTAGGGGTGTGGATTTCACACAAGCTTCACTGTTCTCGAATATAAACTCCTTTTTATTAAAGATCTTTATGTCCTCCCCTCCTTATCTGATTGTATTACATGGTGTTGAGTTTCACTAGGATGCATTGGCATCAGTTATTGGACACCAATCCATGGGTCCTTTACCTCCTTTACTACAGGTCATGTGTATTTCCAAATAACAAGTCAAGTCCAAATCTCTGCAATCCCTACATTGATCTTGGTCAGCAAATTTGGAAAGTGAGATGCTGAAAAATGTTAATGAGAAAACATAACTTTCTGAGGTATCTGATTTAATACGCATTGTTTCATCTGGGATCTGAGTACTATTTAATCCACAGAGCACAGGTTTTCAAGTGAGCAGCCATGACTTGGAGGTCATATGCACGTGGCACAAGACCAAGCACAAGATGGAGCCAACTCCACCTTGCCGATTTTAATATGATAGGTCCCTGTATATTATGTTTACTGCTACTGCTAATGTAACACTTCCAGAATACATTTACCTAAGAAGTGTGCTTATGCTATTAAAAATTACAGGTGACCCCTATGATACAGTGAAAAGGGGCAGTTCATGGGGGAGGGGGCGAGGTTGGTTAACACAAACTCACCAATGTTGGGGTGATTCAGGCCTTTCATTATCCGTACCTCTCTGAAGAGCTGAAAGAGAGAAAAGAAGAAATTAGGGAATTAACACTGAGGAAATATTCATAATCGTTAGATAATGTCAATCTGTGAATAACAGTTGCAAAAGCCATCTTGTGTTCAAAGTACATTGAAGATTTAGAAGACATTCCTTTGGTCAATGGATTTAATTATTTTTTTCCCTTAACAACTGGTCTATAATACCCAACACATGATGGGAAAGGCTTAAGGTCTTTAATATTTCTAGGGACTGGCCAGGTTTTAGAGCAGCCGTCTTCTCTGGGGCAGTCTCTGTTCCCTGGGTTGACCAAATTTGGTCTGATGAAGTTTTGGGCACACCAAAACCCTGGCTTCCCGTCTCTTTCTACATAGTCAAAAAATAATAATATATATATATATTTTTTTTTTTTTCCCCCAAACACTTTCTTGAAAGAATGTGCAATATATTAAAGTCTTGTGAAATTATTTTATTTCCTTTTTGATCAATATTACAGCAGCAGACAGATCTGAAGAGAGCACAAGTCTTGTCTGGAGAATTCAACCATAAATTTGGAACAGCATCAGTTTCCAGTCTCGTGCCAGTTACGCCCACAGCCCTGTATTCTCCAGGCCCTATTAGTAGGGAAGCCGTTTCTCCTCAGTGGAGGTGGTTAAAAACAGACACACACCCACACAACACACAGAATCTCACAAGTTTAGTTCTATCTGTAGGAACAAGCAAAATGGGGGGTAGCAAATTGTGATACACCACTTGATGGGGTGATCAGATATTATTACTATAATTAAGTCTAATTAATGTAGAAAATGAATTGCTGAGGTTGCCAGATCTTATACTAATAAGGATATTATTAATAAAAATAATAATATTGTAATTATTTTTAAATGCAGATCTAGTCAGAAGCTCAGTTTGGCTGATTACACCCTGTCAGGAGACACAAGGAGGGGAAACGCAGCCCTTTCGCCTTACACAATGGAAGGAATGCAGAGAAACTTCACTACAGCGAGGCCCATCCTTTCAGACCAAACAAAGCCAGAAAAGACCAACAGAACTCCGTTGCAGCCCTCCTGACCTGGCTTTACATTGTCTCTGAGGATTTCACTCGCATTATTCCCTTTGTGTGTGCGTTTCCTTCATTTCATTATTTGCTTTATTTGTTTTTAAAGAAATGGGGCGAGACTTTCACGTCATAAAAAATAATCTACAATGCCAAGCATCAGAAAACATTTTGGATTTATTATTATTTATTTTTAATAATTATATTGTCTATTGTCCCTGATGTAGCCACTGAGCATAAGAAAATAAAGCTTTTCAATTTGTATCTAGTAACCAAAACAAGTAAGACTCTGCTCGTTTGCAGGATTTCTTTTTTTAACACCATAAAAAATGCCTAAATAACCCTGTCTTATTGATTCCCAGTTCAAATCTCACATGCTTCTTGGTTCTCAGAAATTACTGAAGAAATCAGAGGTCTAATAATGGAGGTGGGTCACTGCTGATGCGACTCACATGCTAACTTCTTGACAGCTTGCAGTTACCGAAAAAGATACAAAAACTGTGCTAACGTGATTACAGTTCTGTTAAAAATTAAATAAATCTATTCCACACCAACACTAACACAGAAACATGCACACATTAACATACTGGACGTCATCCAAGCCTGAAGTAAGTAAGTTTTAGAAAACAGACCCCAGAGACTGAAACCAATAGTGCAGCATCATTTTTATTCTGTCAAAGCAAATAAGAAGCAAATAGTTGGCTGCTTTTCAGAATCTGCTCAGTGTGCTGCATTACATTGCGAGAGAGAGAGAGAAAGAGAATAACATTTAAAAAAAGGGTGGTCAAGACTTTGTTTACCAGATAACTGCAAAGTTGTTTGTTTCCCTGTTCCCTTTACAGCAAATTTTACAATCAAAGATCTTGTGTCTGCCTGGCCTGTTTGTCAAGTAATTGTGGAATTTTCATTCAGCAACACCCCAAGCCTTTCTGTGACCTTGTCAGTGCCCAGGGCTGTACTCTGGAGGTATGTTATCTTTGGGTTACTGGGCTGCTGTATAACTGAAATTGCAATGCCAAATCTGACATGTGGATCATGCTGCTCTGGAGCACAAGACACCTGAAGTAGTTAGAGGTTGTGGTTGAGACATCACGTTCTTTTATAGTCGCAGTCACACCCTCTTTTTAAACTAATTTGACAACTGATGGTGTCAGCTGCAATAATACTAATAAGTAAATCATACACCACTTTTAAACAGCTTTGGGTAATATTTCCATTGTTTTATAATGTTATGTAACGCTCAAAATGGGCACAATAAAATAAATGCACGCACACCGTAAAGGATTCTCATACACATCATTGATCAAGCACTTTACCTCACATTACACAATACACTGCAAAATCCAATACCTCAAAGCTAATGTCTTTATGTCCATTTAAAAGATAAATAGAAGTCTTGTAAATATTGTATCCGAGTCCTGTAGACAAATAATTTGACGATTTCAAGACACTGACCGTGAAGTGAAAAATAACTGATAAAAAAACATGAAACAAATACAAAAGGCAGATCCACAATAATACTGGGTATTCTTAATATTTAAAGTTTATCATTCTTTGCCAATTTATTTTAAATGTATTTACTGATGTCTATCTATTTTGCATTTATATGAAACAATATTTAATAGAAAACTAAAAAAAAAAAAAAGGCCAGATGTAGTGACAGTGCCAATTTATCTTTAGCACAGAAGTAGACAAGGTTTTCGGATGTAGTCACACTCTGACACATCATTCAGTCACACATAAGCACATTCATGTACACACTAGTAAAGACCTTAAAAATACTAATACCCCCCCACGCAGAATGCTGCAGTCACACATTGGTACTGCAAAGCACACACACAATCTCTCTCCCCAATCCTCTGAGACTCTCCCTAATTGAATTGCAAAGGGGAGCATCAGCTGTTCACCTGAGCACTAAAGATAATCAGATAAGCCTCTCCTCTCTCTCTCTTGCATAAGTGACTTCCTGGTTCAGCCCTCAGGACAGACCAACGTCACTGTTTCCATGGCAACCCTGACATTAAGAGACAGGACTGTCCCCATGGCAAAGCTGGGCCACGTTAACCCCACCCCCCCACATACACCCACCCCTCCCTTGGGACAGGCTCCCTGGCTATAGCAGGTGGGTTGGACTAAAGATGGGAAGAGGAGGTTGATGGATCATGGGGGGTGGGGGGCCCAAACTACATCATGCCAGCCTTCAAGCCCCCTATACTGGCTAATTCAGGGGAATGGAGATAGGCCACAGCCTCAGGCTACTGGGCCCAGCATGACTATCACCTCTACTCTGCCTTCCCCACAGACTACAGTATAATTAGTGGGTCTGCTAGGGCCCAGAACCACAGCCCATCAGATCGAAGACAAAGCAAAACAAAACAATGAAAAACGTCCCAAATGAGTATTAATTCTGTCTAGATTGATGGCCACCAAGTAAAACACCAAAACAGTCTCCTTAGCTCCCAGTTTAATTCAATCCAAACCTATTTTAAAAACTTGTATTTTCCTTTTTCATTTCAAAGCACCAAACAATAATTTAATGCTTAATTGCTCCCTTGTCTCTGCACACATCCCCATATCACTGCAGTACAATGCCGTGTCCCCGGGGCACAATTATTTCACGGTTTTAACGATTTGTGAATATGCAAAATGCAGGGTCGTTTTAGAGCAGCGGCCTCTTCTCCAAGAGAGACGTCACAGCACAGAGCCTGCCATCACTCCTGGTCTGGCCTGCCCCCTCACTGAGAGCCAGGGGAGGAAGTGATGCCAAGAGCAGCAGAGGGTGTGGTTTAAACCTATCCAAGCAGGCACATTAAACCCACACTCTGCCTCGGTAATCTCTCCTGCCCTCAATTAACAGTTACTGCTTTATAAGATTGAAAAAACTGTCTAGAAGCCAATCGGCAACGCTTCCTTGGTTTAAAACACGGGTTCCTATTGAAATAACAATGATACTGATAATAATAATTATACAAATGATACAAACGCAAAGAAATTGTGTTATCAGACTTAAAAATAACAGGCATCTGGAAGTTTCTTACAAAGATCTGGGACAATGCAGCACTGGAGAGCGGCACAGTATCTGCAGATGGTCCCAGCATGAGCAGCTAAAAGCCCAGGCTAGAGGCGCCTGGAATGGGGGCAGGGACTGCTACTTCTTTGCCAGCCGTGATCTCACCTCATCCTTTTACCGAGCTCCTGCACACAGATACACTAACACGGCCACCAGCTGGCCATGGGGGTAACCTGTACCTCCTCCAGTGGCGTTAGGGCTTTCACTGAAGGCCTAGAATAGATTAAAATAAAGAAAAATATGTTGTGTAATAAATTAATGTAAGGAATAATGTACCATTTTATCATTATCATTAGCAAATCCGAATTGTAAATTAAATCATCCCATCGTCTTCCCTGTGCATTTTTGAATGGGAACAATAACAGAGGGCATTATCCAATAAAAAATGCTCAAATTAAATTACTAGGTAGTGAATATGCTGTAACCTTGGATTGTATGACCAGCCAATCATATTTTGACGTGTTGTGGGTGGGGTTTTAAGTTCTGTTTTACGTCATTCAGGGCCTTCAATGAGTTCCTGAGAACATTTACAGTTAGTTTTTTTACAATATTTATGTGATTAGGTTTATAACTGAATATAGCCTAATTATTTACGTGCCTCAATAGGTTTATCCCTGGATATTGAATATGACAGGCAAGAGCACAAGTGATGTATGGCTTGCTGTGCAAGTGTAGAGACTTTCATGAGTGGTTGTTTTCTGGTAATTGGATGAAGTGGTTTACTTTTTTGGGGTAGTCATATGCATAGTATATGCGAGGCAGAGTATCTGTATGTTGTTGAGGCCCATGGCCAAAATGCACAGTATGGCACTGATTAAGAAAATGTATCTGTGCAAAATGCTTACACCGGTCAGCCCTTGTAACTAGCATACCTGGGTGGTAAGCTCTGCAAACTCACAGAAAGCTTCCTGTTCTCCCACGCCCACTAATAATGCATGGAGTCAATTCATAATTACCAGGGAAAGCATGGTAGACTGCCTAGTGCACAGCAGTGTGTTCCACTTCAAGTTTTATAAGCTGCTGGCTTTATGTATAACCCGGCACCCCACAAAATTGGTATTTCATGCTTGTCTGTGCAGAGAAGTTTGTGTAGGAAGCACATTACTGCAAGTCATACATCTTGAAATGTATCAAGACTGCAATGCAAGAGGAGTCCATATACAAAATTCACTCAAAGTGGAATCAAAAGATACATGATGTGTTAAATGGTTGCTAAAGCTTGTTTGCTGCTCCGCACTCATTTGGATCCTGTTCCACAAAGTCATGTAAGAGATGTAGTATTGCAGCTCACGACACACAGCATAAATTATACAGTTACAATACAATAGGGTGGTTTACTACGCTATAGACGAAGGACCTTTCACCCTTCACCTTTCAGACAAAACAACTTTCACTTATTTTTGCACAATGACATTAGGGGGAGATTCCATTACAGACTATGTTTCACCAGCTATGCTGCACAGAACCTGACCTCTATATTGACAGTACTAATCTCTTGTATACTATGACACATTCAACCTCCCAAATGAAGTACAGAGCAGTGCAGGGGGTCCTAAGGAAAAGCCAATCAAAGCAGCTTATGAACTTAAGAATCAGTTTCACTCTGATAAATTCAAATGCTGTAACCGCGTCTACTGCAAGCGTCATATTGTACCCTGCCGGGCGGCTTCTTTTTGTTCACATTTTAATGACAATGCACTAACAAGCATCATAATTATTAGATTTCATTTTCCCTTCTCTTGTGTCAAGTTTAAGCATCCTAAAACCCCTCCCTTCTACTCTCTTCCCGAATGAAAAAGGGTCTGGGAACCCTCTGCATAGTTTAAGGCATAGAGGAAAGCAAAGGATAGGGATCGCATTTCTGATTCTCACTGCTGAATGTGAAACATGAGGAAGGCTGAAGAAGAGAGAGGAGGGAAGGGGGAGTCAGATCACAGTGAGTCGTGATAGAATCGGGGGGGGTGTTGCTTCAAGTGCAGACAGTGCTTTGCGTTGCAGTGGAATTCTCAGGAGGCGGGGGGACGGCTGCTATACATCTATTCAACCCCACTACCACCCCTCCAACCCCCCTAACCGATCCGCGTTGGCATTCCACACAGGCAAACAAAAGACAACTAACCCTGGGGTCAGGGGGTCCTCCAGGGGGCCAGTCTTGGTAAGGGATCCCTGTCAGGGGGGTTTGAGGAAAAAAAAAAAAAGGCTGGCCACCACATGACAGACCGAGAATGAGAGGTAAAGAGGAGTGTGAGTGAGTGAGGAGAGAGAGAGTGAGAGTGTGTGTGTATGGTGAGGAGGTGTCTGTGTGTGAAGACAAGGCAAGACGGGCTCTTCATCAAACAGGTGCAGAGAAAAGAGAACGAGGGTGGATAAGGGGTACAGGGGGGGGTGGGCAGAGGGGGTGGCATTTTCCCACAGGGTCTTTCCAAGGAAGGAAAGAAAATAAAAAAAGACAGCAAAGAAAGAATGGAGCTCTCTCTCTCCCTGAGACCATTTTAACAGCTGAAGCACAGGAAGATTCTGGGATTCAGGGTGGAGGGGACAGGGTGGAGGGGACAGGGTGGGGGTGAGAGGTGAGAGGCCACACTGCTCAGTTTCTGCACAAACTCAGATCTAGGGCTACTAATTGCAAAACAAATGGGTCACACTTTGTAGAAGTGGCCCCGATGAATTCCCAATGCATTCTGGGACACCATGCAGATGCTTAGGTCTAAACTAAAAAAAGTGGATTCTCTTAGCAGCATCCTGGTACTGTTTTGTCACTTAGAACTAGATCACCAGTATGCCCTATGAAAGTACCAGAATGCTGTTTCGAAGGGTTTATACCTAATGATCTCCAAGATCAAACACGGAGCAAAAGACAAAGGACAATCAAGATGTCTTGGCTATGCACTGTGACAGACTGTGATGACCTCTAGCTCCACAACCTTCTGACAGACCCACCTTGGCCAGACCATAGTCCGGAGCACCGCTATCTCCAGTTGCCCTGAATCAGCACAAAAATTAACATGCGCTCCGAGTATGTGACTGCAAACTAAAAGTCACCCCCCATTGTGCTCTCTTAGGCACCTCACAAAACACACACTAACTAACTATGAATGTACTTTGCTTGGCTATGGTTTATCCATGGTTTGAATAATGGTTTAATATCCTATACCTCTCCAAGTTTGCCTACAGTAAACATTTATAAGGGCTGTGCTATAGGATTCTCACTCCACATAGATAAAGGGTTACCAGGATTATGGCACAACACCGGACACAATGAGGAGGTGACCCAAACACATCAGTGCCTCCTATTATTATTATTTTTTTACAAGGGTGGGTAATTGAGAGTGAGAAAATGGGAGACTGAGGCAGTGGGGGAGGGTTACTTAGCTGGTCTAATTATGTAATCACCCGGACACTCATTCATCACTTTCCCCTCGACGTGTGACATGAGGTGCTGTGCTTTGATTCAAATACATCTTTCAAATGCAAAAAAAAACAACTAAAAAAACAACAGCAAATATTTCTAAGAAAGCCCGCCATGCGATTTTCTGAGTGAGCAGAGGTACATAAAGTTGAATGGAAATACCCGAGACAGGAGTTGGAGATCCCTTTATCTCCTTTTTTATTAATTAATTATTAAAAAGAAATTCCCCCTGCAAAGCTCCTGCAGCTTTAATTGCAGTGCAGGGCTGGTGGACCAATGGCTTTGATGACTGAGAGAAAGAGAGAGAGTCACCTGGTTGCGTCCTGTGAGACAATTCTGCTGACAGGACAATCACTCTGCGCATTGCTGCACTGGCCCCCTTTCTCCTCTGCCTGTCACTCACAGAGGTCCAATAGTACTCCCACAAAAAATGAGGGATGCAGAGGAGCACTTGCAGAGAGGGCACTCAGTCTAACAGCTTAAAACTTGAAAGTATGGTAGTTTTGGGGATTTCCCGCACGACAGGACAGCCCAGCGAAAACAATCTAACCAGCCATTCAGCCTCCCTTCAATCCCTCCACAATCAGTTTTTCTCTCGGGAACAGCCTAGCGCATACTGGGGGAATCATTATCACATACGTTTCATATTTCATATTAATATTTCTATTTCATATTTGACTTCAATATTTGCTTGTATTTGTCCGTTTCAACCCAGGAAAGTGGTGGACAAGGGGTCCGTTGTCGAAGGGGTTTGCGGAAGGGGACTTCTGTGCAGATGTGACATTTTCTTAAACCTATATGTATATTCCTTCTGAACCTTTTTCTCCCCATACGTTTACCACAGTGAACCTGCACGTTAATAATGTCAGTTTGGGGTATTCCTATGAATGTACTTTGTTTGGCTGGGGTTATCTATGGTTTGAATCATGGGTTAATACACTGTACCCGTGCATGCTTGCCTACAGTAAGCCTTTATAAGGGCTGTGTTATAGGATTCTCACAACACCCATCCCTTGTGAAACCATTTCAGACATGCATTATAAGGTTATGTAGAATTCATTGCTTTGATGTGGCTCAAAGGGCTATATGCCACCATCCTTGGACTTGTGATTTTGGGCTCCTCTCCTAAAGACACCAAAGCTCAACAACCCCAACAAACAACAGAATACAAGACCAACTCAACAAACCTACAAAGTCTGCCTAGACTGTATATGGTCACTGGAAAAATATATTACTTTGCCCAAGACTGGACTGTTTTTTAACAGAATTATTAACTCAATATTGCCAGGTGACCTAAAAAAAAAAAAAAAAAAAAAGTGTGTGCACATATGTCTGCATCGATCATCATATATTTTATGCTGCAAGAACACCGCATGGGAAGGTTATGTAAACCCCTTAAGTATTGAATAACTTTTAAGCATTAGATACGATACCACTTATCCCTTCACTAGTGCACTGCATTGACTTCAATATGTCAAGATGCCACGTGCGAAACCCGTTGAAAAAAACACGGATGGCCACTGGATTCTAATGCTTCGACTAGGCAGGATTTTAAGCACTGTACACTGTATTCTCCAGGTTCACCGTTCAACTGTCTGGATTAGTTCAAAACCTGGCAGGAGGAGAGGATCTCTCTCTAATCTGGACATTACCTTCGTCTGTGGTTTATCCGTTAGGAAGTGACCCCGTAGACTCTGCAAATCCTCTGTAAGCTGCTGCTCTTTGGACGGAAAGCTAAAAATTTTGTTGAAGTTCTTACTGCTATCTTTCTTTGACTTCTTTCTGCTTTAATCACTGAAGCAGAAAGTCTGTCATCACCCCCCCAGCAGTACTTGTGGTGAAACAGAAATCCTACCCCAACCCCCCCCCCTTCTATGCCTCTAACCAGCCAGATCTATGAAAGACAGGCAATCAGATTCCTTGCAAAACATTCTGTATGGGCAAAATATTCATTAAAGAAAAGCTTAAAAAATAAATAAAAAAAATAGAATTATAACCAGGCTCTCACCTTTTGCAGGCTGGTTGGGTTCAGCTGGGTTTTGTCAATAATTTTTATTGCAACCTGAAAATGATGAAAATAGTTTTTAGTCTGTTTTTGTTTTCAAGAAAGATTAATACAGATAAAAATTGTAATTGCTATCGCATCTCTAAGACACGCTAAGTCTTAGCCCTCTGGCAATGGCCTCACCTTCTTTGTAACCTTTGCTTAAAGGAAAATATGCATCTTACTTCTATAATACAAGGATTTCAGGACCAAGAAAATTCTTGTTCTGTGTTCTGAAATATTAGCCTCTACAGCTGTTTTTGTTTTAGGTCAGTTTTACGAATTTGTAGGAAAGTCTTAAAAACATTGATTAAGCTAGTACAGTTTTGGCAAATTTAGATATTTAGACACCTGCATTCCCTTCAAGCTTTCCACCCTCCCCCCTGGAATAGAGTTCCTTTAATTGAACAAGCCACATAACTAATCAATAACTAACATTCCCAGTGCTTTTGGGAGTGATTTCAGGGTGACCTACAGAAACGACCAGGGACTGGAGCTGCAAGACTGTGGCTCTCCAAACCCAGGATTACAGATGTCAGCCATTTCCCTCACTCTCTTATTCTCACTCCCACCACATCTCTTTCCTGGTGTCATTGCTTTCCAGTCTTACCTCCCTCCCCGTCAGGATGTGGCGAGCCAGTTTGACCTTGGCGAAGTTGCCCTTGCCAATGGTTTTCAGCAGGCGGTAGTTGCCGATATGTGGCTGCTCATCGGTGCAGGAGGCAATGGAGTTCCTGCAGCGGGCACCCAGTGAGCGGCTGGACCAACCAGAGCCCTTCTCGGACCGGCTGCCCGTGAGCGAGGCATGCTGGGAAAAGAGAACAAGAGAGTTCCAGCGTGAGTAAGAAACTGACAAATCGCTTACTGCTAATCGCTTCAGATGATGCTCATTCTAACATGACAATGGAAAACACTCATCCTCCAAAACACGTGGTCACACACTTCTGTACTGCCAGTCCACTGAGCAAACAGCATCGCTATACCACTAACGGCAGGAAAAACGCAGCTCTGATGGAAACACAGCAGGCTACAGGATCCCAGTAAGCCACAGGGGTCTCTTGCGTCCCACTACCCTCCCATCTCCACCCAATGGCACATCGCCCCCAGGGAAATCACAGCGACAGTCCACAATCATAAAATCACCCACATAGACTATAGGTGGGGCCCTGCATTTTGCATGACTTTTAAAACTGTGTTTCAGTCAACCAATACCAGCACTATAATATAGGGTCCCACCTGTGCTCCAAGCAGAGATTAAGCAATCTGAGAGTAAGTGCAAATTGTTCAAAAACAAGGCCAAGTCACCAGATACTAGTAATCTGGCCTTGTTTTATTTTTTGATGCCATGATAAAATGGTCTAAGAATATAGTCCCTGCTGCGTCTCTGTATGCGTTGTGTCCCATTCCCCATAGTTCCACGTTGAGGAAGCTCATTTTAATCTGTCAGGGCTCTGTGGCTACCTAGGGGATTGAGTTTGCATTTAGATTGCGTCCGAATCAAATTAAACTTACACATATGTTTTTTTTGTTTTGTTTATCTAACACTGTATCTCCAGGCTAAGCAGGTCAGTAATCTCATTAACAATAGCACACATTTTTAAAACATGCAGTCATTCTTCCAAAGGGCATGTGGAGTGATTGCAATGTATGCAAAACTACAGGCACACACAAAAAAAACAGGTGTGACACCATAATACAATTTTTCTTCTCTGCACTGGAAAAGGCCTCAATTTCTGGTTTTGTTTCACACGGCCATTTGTGCACAACTGGGAAGCTCGGAGCAAGATATTTCATCACACTTGGACAGCACCCCTGTACAATGTCAGAGGTACCTGACTAATAAGCAAACTCAGTTCACAGCAGTGTGAGCCACTGCAGATCTGGCCAGCTACACGCTCTGTATAAGTCAGCTTCGGATGCTTGGGAGTTTTCACGCTTGTGACCCTATTTTGATTAATTTGCATAGACAGGCATGCAAAGCTAAAATAATATTACATACGAGGTTTGCTTTATTTTTTATTTTTGCTCCGACTCCTCGGTTAAATTGGTACAACAGCCTACATCTTGTACATCCTGAAATTGATCAAATGGATATTACGGGTCTGATTTATATCTCTATAATAAAAAAAATTAATAAAATAAAATAAAATAAGAAAAAGCAATGAAACAAGCAAATACATAGACCTACAGATATATACGTACCACCATTTTGAGGTGCCCATACATCAATTCTACCCCCTATTTGAAAATTTAAATTGAAAACAAATAGAAAAGCCTTCACAGTAACATAGTTCACAGTTACTGATAGCATCTCAGTGAGGGTTAAATATAGAAGATCAGCTTATCTGATGTCACCCTGATTGGCTGACATCCAAACCACTCACTGAAATACGTAAATCAATTAAGGCGTCAGTTTTTATGTTTTTGATGACAGTCTCCTTTAAAATAATTAACATCACCAAATGGACACAAACAAAAAATAGCTTGTGTCCACAGAATATCACAAAAACGGGGCAGGCAGGTGGGGCTATTCTCAATTAGATGGTCTGTGATCTGGGTTGAAGTTTAGTAAAATTCCACAACAAGAACAACAACAATTAAGTTAAGTCCTTTACTTCACTTTCTCTACGACAGCCAGGCCTCCATTAAACTACACTGTCAATAGCGTCTTACTTCATTTATTAACACAACCAGACCATTCATCTACTACATTATTCTAATAACTACCTAGTTCTTAAAAGTTATTGTTCTTGTACCTAGTTCTTGTTTTCTTCAAACCACTGAAATAGGCCAAAATATGATCACACTTGCCTGCATTCTTTATTATTTCTTACTAAAGGAACTACATTACTTTTTCTAAATGATTTTTAGCCACTGAACAGCCAGTTTCAGTAGTGCGAGGATTCAGTCTGTTAAAGGAGAATCTGTAAAAATATACACACTCACAGACACAGTCTCTCAGATTCTCTCACTGAATCAAGTCCTGAGGATTATAAGGTAGTGTGCAAGTACTCTGGATTTCATTCCAGCATTCTCAGCAAACTCCTGTTTCCCCTCCCCCATCTCTCTCTCCAGGCCTATTCCTTGGTTCTTCTCTCTCTCTCGCTCTCTCCATTCCGTTACCCTTACCTCCCCATTAAATCCGTGTGTTCAACACCTCCCCAATCTACCTGCTCCCTGATCAATGGAAACCTTGTGTGTACCACAATTCAGTCTGTACCCCTACCACCCCTGTTAACCCCTACTCCTAGCCCGCCCCCCCCCATGATAAAATCCATCCCGATTTTCTCTCTGGTTTGTCTCTCTTTCCGTTTCCCCGAGCATCATAATTCTGTGTTCCCATCTCTCTCTATGTCAAGGAGAGACTATTGATTCACTCTGTGGCTCTCGGAGTCTGATTATGATGCCAATTTATTCAGGGTGAATGGACTGACGAAAGCCAGGCTAGCTAATGTGTGGGGGGGGTGCTGAGGAGCATTTTGGAGAGGTACGCATTGATAACAATGCACCACCTACCCCCGCTCTCCAAAAATAGTAATGGTAACAGCCATGAAGAGATCATTTGGAATGAATTCCCTTAAATTTATGGGACGCTCTCCCCCGAGTCATGTTTCTTGACTCCAGGAATGCAGACGAAATATTTTGTGATCATTTCCACTGTGACTCGGGCATCCGTAATAATGTAAGAATGTGCATCAATGAAATGCCCACTCTCTACTGCGCAAAGACATTCCATTAATTTCAAAAGGCATTATATGGTGTTGTGTAATGAGACCATTTGATAGTTAGTTTGTTTAGATACTCCATTCTGGGAGTGCGACATTTTTTGGGTCCCCCCAAATATCGATAGACATTTTTGCAGATTCAACAAAACAAAAATATCACACAATTGGACTATTTGCAAATACATATAGCAGCAACACAGCATTAATAAGTAGGGCATGAGTTAATTAAACACTTTCTAAGAGTAGTTCTGAGA
Source organism: Amia ocellicauda (assembly GCF_036373705.1). Taxonomy (NCBI): domain Eukaryota; kingdom Metazoa; phylum Chordata; class Actinopteri; order Amiiformes; family Amiidae; genus Amia; species Amia ocellicauda. Next base: position 13,014,663 of record NC_089854.1, on the reverse strand, counting down.
TCTTTTCATTTGAGAGAGAAAGATAATGATAAATTGCATCTAGTATCCCTTGGCTGTTAAATAGAAATGCAGGGATTTGTATCAGCTAAGACTGTAATGAAGAGGCCTGTTAGAGACCCAGAGTAGGCTGAAAGTATTTGCCAAGTAGGCCTATACGAGAGCAGAATGGGACATGGTTGGAACTGGAGATTTCGCTATCATCCGTGTCATGCATGAGCATCTACAAAATCTGAGCTCGTGTTCACCCCCCATCCCCGGAAGATGGGATCCCCCCACCCCCCCAATGAATGACACAGGTCTATTCTTAGTGTACGTTTGTGGAAACCCATCATCATAGTCATCTCATTTCGCTCAGAAATTTGAGCAGAACACAGGGTTTACTCCGATTTAAGGCTTGAGGAGTAAATGGTAGGGGGGGGCGGGGGGGTACTGGATTTTATAACCCTGCATCAGATTCGTTCGCGAGGTTAACAATCCTGCTTGTAACAAAAAGTGCCCTGGGATCTTTAAAGTCCACTCTGCTGAACAGAAACGCCAATCTAAATCCTTAGGGCACTAAAACACGGTTGTTTTCGTTTTCAGTTTGTTTTGTGCTTTTAAACCAAATGAAATCATGCTGTAAATTGACCCACTTAAAGAATCTGCTGGCAGTATGGAATGCATGGATAAAGCTCCGATGTCTCGGCTTGAAGTGAAAGAAGAACAAGGCTTTTCTAGTCCTGCACTGAACTGCGAGATGCTGTGGATGTGGCAGCTTCAGTTTCTTAACCGAAGGCATCCTGCTAAGCTTCACACTCCTGCATATGAGGCCTTTGCTGTGGTATTTAGGCCTACATTTTAATTTATATTCACCACCACCATCAATTTGCTGCAAAATATCAAAGCCATTCACGACTGGCACCGTGGGCTCAGATTCTGAAAAGTGTTCTTGTCATGTTTACCACAGCTTCAAAACAAAACATTAAAAAAAGCTCCTTGAATATTTCATAAACTGCTAATTGTGTCCCTTGAAGGGCTTCGCCAATACAGTTCACTAATCTATCCCATCGGGTATCTTAGTAGGTTCTATTTGGTTCTGAAGATCACTTTTGAACAATTTACACACATGCTAACACACCTATCCTACCCACACTGTTCGTTTAGAGTACGAGTCAAATTATGCCACTGATGCTAACGTCAGGCTCTCTGACTGATCTTATACAAATCCCAAATTAGCACCCAGAAATAAATGGCATAGTACAACTTCTCTTTATTTATTTATTACTGTAGCGGCTTACATATTCTGAAGTGAACACCCTATGCTTTAAAAAAAAAGATCAAGGTGAGTGATTCATTTCCTTCTGAATCAGCCGTTAATTTCTCACTCATTCTACGTTTCCGAACATGCAATTACACTATTCTTTGATATTTGTTATTGCAGGATTGCCACGGCAACTCCTTCCTAATAACTCAGAGAGAATTAGCTTCTGAATTACGTTCCCTAAAGCTGATTTGGGGGTAGGCAGCAATTACGTGTTGCATATTCTCTGGAACCCACTGGAGCCTGTGTAACAATGAAATGTGTCCCCACTTGGTTTATCTATGCATATACATTTTCACATGGTAGTTCCATTTTCTTTTTGACTAGAGGTTTATGCATAACCAACGTAGGGGCATAATGTAAGAGCTAGTATAAGAGCTGCACCTGCAGAGTTTTGAAGCTGAAGAAGTGAGATCTATGCAGAAGCGAGAAGAGGACATGTTGCAAGGCGAAGAGGAAATGGCACAATACAAAAAAATAAAAATATTATCCTCTGCCCTCTGATCACAGTATAGAAAGCAGTCTCTTCAAAACCGAGAAGCAACAGTAAGATGCACAAATTTAACAAGGGCTTCCTGCTGCCTGGCTCAGTCGATGCGCACAGCATTTTCACACCTTCTCTGGGGCTCAGCGTCTCAAACAGACAGAGCCACTGCCCTTGCATCAGTAGTAGCAGGAACTTCTGTGAAACATGTCTTATCACTTTCGCAAGTCTCCTTTCACCGCCGCAAACAGGCAGCATATAACGAGAGAAAGATATTTATAATGGACAAAATCCTCTTAAAAAAAAAAAAAAAAAAAACACCATGCAGACCACCTGCATGCACGGGACAAACTACACAAATTTAAATAAAACACACCTTCACGAAAAACCATCCAGTAAAATAATGGCAGAAACACATTATCTTTCAACTTCAGGTTTTTAGCAAGGGATAGCTGCCGAAATGGTGCTGACGAAAACAGAAGTAGGTGTAGATTTAGGGGGGGACGTTGAGAGAATGTTACATTGTTCCCCCAATAATGTATGCCAGGCTCCACAGGCATAGGGGACATCCCCCCCCCCCAATTCTGAAACCAAACCTACACCACTGAGTACCTGTACATCAATTTTAGGTTTTCCCCACACATCTGTCTGCACAAACTAATTTAAAAACAACCAGCTTATGTAAAGGGGAATAAAGTAGCTTGTAAAGTCTGAATCAAACTGTAGATGGTTACTACCAATTATGGAAATACACAGCTATCTGCTCCTGTTAAATTACACCTACTTATATGGGGGATATACACCCCCCAGTATGTATACACTTCACGTAACAAGAACATACATGAAACGGCACCTGGGGATGGCTGATATACAATGGGCTAAATGTTGTAAAATCTAAAAAGCAACTGCTCTAGAATGGAAGACATCTTTCCACACATGCTTAATACAATGCTGTGCATCTTACTAGAAGGCCCAAGGTCTTGCTCTCAGAAGAGTGTCGCTTGTTTATAATACCTATATAATGACTAAGATTAGTGTAAGCATCTCAGTGTGTACCGTGCACATAAGCCTGTATATTTGCATCAGCTCACATGACTCCCGAATCACACTACGGCCATCCCTCAGAGAGCCATCACAACAATGGCGCTTCCTTCCACTGCGCTTCCTTCCTGAGGAGGGGGCAGTCAGGGGTCAGGAGGGGTCAGGGCTGCAGCACTTGGCGCCCCAGGCCCGCTCACGTCATGACAGGAACTTTACAAGAGGAGGGCGGGTATGTGCGTTTGCGTGTTTGGGGCTGTACAGATTGCACAATCTACCAATGCTACGACTTCCTCCAAAGCTACATTTGTTTGCTTCGTATGTGATCCTCAAAAATAAAATAAAATAGAAAGGCTGTGTGTGTGGTGGGGGGGGGCAGGACACTTTTTTCCTCAGGAATGCAGAATGCCACTCAATTTTGCATTCAATTTTGTTTTAATTTTAGGGGGTGGGGGAATAAATAAACAAATAAATATAGGCCTTTCTTTCTTTAATTCTTTAGATGCCAAACATTTTTGTTTGGGTCTTGTGTTTAGAACCAAGTTTGTTTTGATAGACTTGTTTCTGATGCTGATGACACTGCTAATCTGAGCAAAAAACAACAGCACTGTATTTTGGGGGTGGGAGGAATTTGTTTTTTCAGATACAAGGGACATCAACCGGACATTTTGTAACAGTCACGAAAGAGACAGGGAGAGAGAGAAAGAGAGAGAGAGAGAGAGAGAGGGGGAAGGACCAGGCTCAACAATCTTTTGCTGAACCTGCAAAAAACTATGACCAAAATAGCCTTAACTTAACAATGCCTCTGATGTATAACCACCTCCTTGTAACAAAGTACATTACTAGAGACTGGGATAAACATTTGTCCACTGAACTCATAGCTAAGGGTATAACCTGATACCAGAGGAAGGCAGTCTAAACACTGCATTAATATGCCAATACTTAGTTGCATGAACAGTATGATCGTTAAGACAAATAACACCTGAGTTTAACTATAGGTAATTATTGGGGTAGTATACTCTGTATGGGCTATTATTACAGACTGGAATATATTAGAGCAAACGTGGTACATTTTGAAATTACAGAGTTTCCTCATTAAAGTCATGGTGCAGATGACACATTTCTTAAAACTACCCTTACTGACAATTCAGTAGTTCAGTAGCTCCGCTCTCCTGGCTTTTGTATTGATTTAAATTATTTTAGTATGCTTGAATCACATGACACCTAAAAGCACACCCTGAAGAGTTCACAGACATGGGATTTATCTGTCAAGCACGATCACTCTCAATAAACTCCTCTAACTTAAATATTAGTCACTGTTGTTATAGTATTCAGGCTGAGCCTCTCCTTTTGCCATGGTAAGCAACAGGGACAACTATTGAGGAAGAAGAAGAAAAACACTAAATAAATATGCAGCCAATAGAACTTCCACAGCTGAATACTGCCGCTGATCTTAACCCATGTAAAGCCTTGTCACTGAACCAGAAAAGCCAGGGAGCAGCACACAGTGAATATAGTGGCAGTGAACAGGAGGCACTGCCTGTATACATAAGGAGGGGGGTCTGGGCTGATAGAACCAAACTCCCCGGCTGTGTCGGGAATGCTGAGTCACAGGGGCTTTTAATCCAGGAGAGCCTTCTGGATGGGGGATCTCGAGTCTTTTAATACTGGATGAGCAAAGACGGGCCAAAAATATTTGACTCCCTGCAACCTCGTCTTCTCTTCTGACAACAACAGACACACAACAAGTTTAGGCCTGAAGCCAGAGGCCATGATAACCTTACATAACATACATGCTGCGCTGGAACCTCGATACCGGTTTACAGAAATATACCAATACGTAAATAAAGCGGTGAGGGCTCCTCATTTATTAACATCATAAATTGATCAATCGTGCCTCGCCGAGCTCCCCAGACAATAGAAACACAACCATCTTCCTGCCCTTTTTTCTCCGCCTCTGCCCACCTCATTCCCCTTTTGGAAAGCCCAAATCAGATCTACACTGCAGTTTACGAGTGAAAAGGGGGAAGAAAGAAAAGCCCTCACAACCATGGCACATTCTTGAGTTGCAGTCTAATACAGTGGGGCCTAGCACCTCTATAGCAACAATGCTCCACAGTCAACTCTACAGATCACAGCACCCCAACAGAATGTTATGCTGAGATTAAAAAAAGGAAATACCTCAACTGATCCACAAGCTAGTGATTGAACCTAGCTATTCAATCAGCCTACTATTGTCTGTGCCCATTTAACAAAAAAGATACATGTCTGCTTTAGGGAAAATGTCAGATAAATGGGCACCCAGCGACACATCTTCCCATAGCCCCCATGCCAATTTACAGGTGAAGTCAGCACCAGTACAAGCTTGTACTTACAAAACGCCTTTGAAACCCTTGAGCTGCCGTGCCAAAGTCTGTGTTTGTCCTCCTTCTAGCACCAAACAAACCCCAACTTGTCTTCCTGTAATCAATACCATTCCATGTGTCCATCGTCTGCTGTACGTCACCTGATTTGGACCTTTGTGAAATCATGGAAAGGACTGGGAAGAAAGCAGTCAGAAAAAACAAAACAAAAAAGTCCTGTTATTTGGGATGCTTTTACCCGTTTCACACGCATTTGGTATCATGTAGTTTAGAGCCTTCATCTCGCAGAACTGCATGTAAGGACTCAGTCTGTCACTCATGGCAGACTTGGTGATCACAATCGCTTTTTCACCATGTTGCGTCATTCTTACAAAGCAAAACAAAAAAATGGGTGCTGCCTTTAACAAGCATCAACACGCAAATGGGGAGAAAAAGGGCAAAACGGTTCTCATCTTCTGTGAGTCAAACTATTAGCAAGACCAATATTCCTGAGATTTGTCTTCCTTTGTAATTTTACTCAACTGTGCCCTGACACCTGTGTGGCGGTTTACTAAATGAAAGAACCACTTGATAAAGCTGAAGTACAGCACTAATTTATTTAATTATACTAAACCACCAAAATGCAATTTAGCCCCCGTCACAGATCCGTCTCTGTGCACTGAAAGCTGCATGGCTTCTCTTGCAGTCACAAGTCATGAATTCTAAGTGTTTTGGATTTGCAAAGTTTCCCTTTCCCTGGCACTCTCCACATGGGAAGATACTGCATCTCTCTCTCTCCCTCTCTTTATAAAGCTGCCCTACATTTATCTTCCAGGTGCGGTCCTGGCGCACCAGCCAACTCTGACGTAACAGCAGAGTTCAGTCCTATAAACCAGGGGAGGAGCTCAATCACAGAGATAACTCTGTGCCAGTTATCCCCAGAGAGACTCCGCTATTCCACCAAAATCTTCTCCTGGTTCAAATTCAAGCTGGAAAAAAAAAAAAAGCACCTGTTTGACCTTTGCACTCTGACCTTCACCTGCTCTTGGGAGTGTGATTCAATTTGACATTGGAAACAGCAAGCTGACTTGAGTATGTATATTAAATCCTTTTTTTTAAAGCATATTTGTTTTCCTGCAGAGGCTGCATTAAAACAGGAAGGCAGGTCACATTCAAATTTGCCAAGAGGAGGAGGTTGAATTTGAGCGGGTCTACAAAACACAGAGCCACCATTAAACAAACAGAACTGGCATTCAGATCATACACAAATACACAAACATGGGTGTGTAGGGTAGCTGATGTTTAATATATATATCTAGATAGATAGATAGATAGATAGATATAGGCCCATATGGCACAATCCTAAGCAACTATGATGATTTCCTACTCACTGACCCACTACTCAAAAAACACACCTTATTTGATTTAATTTGTTCCTACTCAGTCATAAAAAAAGATTTTAATGATCAGAAACACTGGCCTTTCATATCGGATTCTATACGAAAACTAGTAGCAGAAGTGAGTGTGTACAGAAACCAACTGTCCTTTCTTTCATTTGGGGAATATAGGGGCTTTTTCATGAAGACAAAATTATTGCATGTCTTTTTCCAAAAATGCGCACATTACCTATACATTGAACCCAGTGATTTGTTATTGTTTTATGACACAATATAAGAAACAGTACTGCTAACAAAAAAACCTAAACCCTAAGCAGTGTGTATTGGTTCACATTTTCCCCACCCCTGAGCTGTCCTGAGGTAAAAAAAAAAAAAAAAACTTAAATAAATAAATCCCTGCATTGTAACCTTGCCTTGTATTATCCTACTTCTTGTAAATGTTCTAAGTCACTGTGCACACGTTAAGCACTTTGATCCGTGTCTTGCACCCACAGTTTGCTAGGCTCATGCTAGCAATTCATTTTTCCTCTTTCAACATGATCCTCCCTTCACTGTCCTTTGAGGTTTTACTCACCACACACAAATACAATGCAACACTGAAAGCCGATCGAATGGATTACTTGCTAGTACAAGTCCTTATTGCAACACGCATTGAGAAAAGCAACTTCAAGGTGATGTTCCCAGCGAAAAGGCTTCCTGTAAAACTAAAATTAACGGATCTATCGATCGACTGAATTGAGGGTTTCATTGATTAAGGATTTTGGGTAGCTACTCCAAATCTCCCAGAGAGGCTGGGTGATTGATCTAGCCCCACCCCCATATGGCTACAAAATCACTTTTTCCATTTTAGGATAATGATTCGGCTTTAGTGCTGGAGGAATGAAGCTCTAAAACAATACTCTGTATGCTTGGAAATGCACTTTTTGTTGTTGTAGCCCAAGTACTTAAATGTATGCTGCGTACATTGTACTTTTGTAAAGCATGTAACTTTTCTTGTATCAAGGCTTCTGCTTAATGAACAAATAATAATAATAATAATAATAATGCACATCCCTCAATCTGACTGTATATTCAATAACTTTCCAGCAGGATTGCTCAGTCTGCACTTCTGCATGGCTGCTCCTTGTCTCTGTGCAGAATACAACCTCTTGCTGGTGAGAGTGGATATTTATTCTATTACGATCAGCTGGCCTAGATAATGTTTGCAGCTTTTTTTTTTTTCTTTTAGCATTCAGGCTGTCTGTTAATACTGTAGTTAGTCAAGCTGGTTTAAGAACAACAATTTTACAGCACAGAAGAGCATTCCCGTCAAAAGGCCTGCGTTTTCCTTCAGGGTGGAGAACAACAAACGTATAAGCCTATATATGAAGCTATGTATTCAAAATCCTCCAAAAGGGACTGACCAGGTTCAGTCTTAAAGGCGGTTTGAAATAACATCACTTAGATTGGAAACCATGGTGAAGAGAAATAAAAAGTCGATGGAAAATCAACACTACAAGGTCCTGCTTGAAATGGAGTTGGGGACATAGCTGAACTCAGTAAGCCACACTGATGTAGGTAAAATACAGGCATCCTCCAATAAATACTTATGTTTGTTTATTATGAAGGTACAAGGTAGCCAACGGAGAGAAAAAGTGGCCTACTCCCATCTGTGGTTTGAAACCTTCTCTACTGCAGATGCGCCACAGCTACCAAGATACCCCAGTAATATCAGAAAAACCGGAGGCAATTCCGCAAGCTTTGGAGAAAGTCTGTATCTCTCTCAGAGCTCCTTTTACCACTCTTAAATTGACAACTGTGCTGGGACACTCCCTTTCTCACAAGCTCCTTCTTGTCCATCACTTCTCTGGCACACAAGTGTGAATTAAACTAGGCAAGGACTGGGGATGGAATAATTTCCTTTTTAAGAGTCACTTTTCATTTGCTTTGTGGGACTTCTTATAGAAGGGAACAGAAGCAGTGCGCAGGCCAATACAAATATGGGAAAATACTGGGTAACGATATTCTGTTGTGCATATTGTATTCCTTTTTTTTCCATTTCTTTTAAATAGATATCGTAAAACTATATCTTTATTGAAGCTGAGTTAAAGGTATACTAAGGATTATACATGAAAGTTGTATTAACGGTTTGTGTCATTTCATCTCTTGCACATTATGTTCCACTTTGATTACTTTACGAGATTTAATTTTGGAAATCAATTCACTCCAGAGCAAGAGAATAACAGTGAGGAGATCGGCGTATGCTAAAGCAAAATGTTCTTGTTTTTCAGATAATTAATATTGAAAAAGGCAATATCAATTAAATTATGTTCATCATTATGTATTGTAAGGTTTCTATGGTAACCTCAGTGGCATAACAGAACAAAACGTCCCGCAAACCCTTGAAGCAGTACAACTACAGGTCTACATTCCAGATAGACAGCCGAGTTTGAGATTACATGTTAAAGTAGAATTTGGCTGACAGAAAGTAACCAAAGGGGGGGGGGACTTGTTTGTACTGTACAAACCGGATTATTAGGACGTCTTAACCTAACTCTGTCAAGTTCACTGGTTGTCTCCAAAACCAGCCACAAACACTTAAAAACACATGATAGATCCTATGCACCATAATCAGTTATGCATGTCTTTGCAGGTCAATGCATTTCGTAGGTTTGTAATCAATATACACAGCCTTGCAGTCTCCAATTGACTCCCCTCCCCCTGTACGTATGCAAACCTGGCTGAAATGAAAACTTCAACCCATTCGCCTGTCTTAAGCATGCAAGTGCCAGGTGCCTCGATGGCAGCTTTCGGATTGACTGGGGTGTCTTACCTACGCCTAATGGACAACTGCTTGCAAGCACTAGGTTTGTAACCGTCTGGTTTTCTTACACCACTTTTGCACCAAGGGTATAGGTATCAACAGCCCCTCAAAGTGCCAAGAAGCAGCTTGTGTCTTGCTACGCTTTGTGCCAGGTCTTGTGTCCCTTATCTGTTTCAAACCAATTATTTTTAGCATGGAAGAACATGACAGCACACACAATACAATAGCCACCCCGCAAACATATAAAGACTTACCATTTTGTTTACTGTGGATGTGCACTGCATTTCTGATTTATGGATGGAACACTGCCTATTCATTTCATAGGCTGTTTAACTGTAGATTAATTAGGAGATCCACATAGGGAACACACGTGTGTCTCTATAAAATCATTAGAAGGCAATCCCCTTTAAAAAAGAAAAGTAAAAAATGTATCTTTTCAAATGAAACGATATAATACTACTACTAATAATAATAAAATAATAAAGCAAAGCAAGCAAATTACAAAAAATAAGATGGGTGTATGCAAGCTTAGTCAATTAAATCACAAACTTCATGATTTTTTTTAATGCACAACATTGTTCCAGGGCTAACCCACCAGGCACCTGTCTGTGCAAGTCACTGCTGGGACATAATGAAGCAGACCCCTCCCCCCTCTCTAAGGTCTCTCCCCGAGGTCTTGATAGCGTCCAGCAAAGCGCCAGGAGCAGAAATGGCAAATCCCAGCATCAAAGAACAACCCCCAGTGAACGCCAACCCCACCCCCCCACAAATGAAGCCCTGGAAGAGCGCATTTCGTTGGAAGCAGAATGATTAAAACGGGAACATGCCTCATTGCAAGAGATGGGCATCCCTTCAAAAACAAATCTACGAATGTATACATTAATTCATTATGTGACAGTCATACATCCACCATAATCCGTTTGCCTACGGCTCCACCACCATCACGTCTACACGGGAGTGGCCTCTCTACCTCACATTTTTAGGTGGGCATCTCCCTTTTTCCCCCCAGAGCCGCTGAAGACTAATATGACAACGTGTGCACACAAATACACACACTCTAAATTATAATTATGGTCCTATAGGTGTGTGGGAGGGATTTTCTGATATTTCTTGACCATATACCGGGTAAAATAAAAAATATAATAGACGCTAATAACCATCAGGTCACTTAATATAAAGGACACTGTTGGAAATCCAAGGAAAATTTTGAAATTCTTAATGTCAACTATGTGTTGTTTGCTCACCCCACATAATAATAGTATTTTTATTTTTTCGCAGTGACCTGTTCCTCATTTAGCAGCGGGTCCGTGTAAATAAACAGAGGATCAGGCCTGCACGCAAAATCCCCAGATGTGTCATATGGTGCATCAGTATTTGAGCTCTGGGCCTGGTACATGGTTTTTTTTTTTTTTTTTGGGGGGGGGGGGGTGCCTGACAAAAACAAATAAGACTGGGCTCTCTCCCCACTCCAGTGCCAAGCCGATTTAACTCCCAGTTGAACCAGGAAGACACCTCCAAACGTCAAAGTCGAACTACAAAATGCCCTCTCTAATCCCCTGAAACTGAACTGCATGCAATGTATACAAGGTGCATGCATGCACACCGACATGGATGTATTTGCAGACTCACACACATCCCTTCCAGCTTGTGTCTGCGTGTTTGTTTGTGCACAAGATATCACTGCTACCGAGTGGCGTGCATTTGATATGACGTTCATGCTTGTGGCAAGCTGAACTAAACGGATAAGGCATGGACATTGCGTTTTTAAGCGCACCGGCTCCCTTTATGAACCATACGTGTACGTGTGTGCCGAGATGTAGATGCACAACTCGGGAGATGGCCTTTATTGCCATACCCGCAGTGCATACATTACATACAGTTCGTAGTATAAATGCCTGTCGTATGTTCTGTGCAAAGCAGTGTCAGCCTTCCACAGGCAAATCATGACATTACCCTACAGTGCAGCTCAGCCACCAGATGATATACAGAAATACATCCTTCATACAATGATTGCATCTTGAAAATGAGAAGATTGATATGTAGAGATCATTTCACTTACGTGGTCCGAATTGCGTTCGTTCCCAGACGGTAGTGCTGAGCGTGAAGTCATTTTCCCTGAGTTTCCTTACTTATACAGCTATATATATTATGTATTATGTATATATATTTATAGATATTTACAGAACTATACTCTTAAAATAACAGTCGACATTCCGTGTCCCGATGAATCCCCTTATCCCGCCGGGCGGATCTGTGCCGGAGTCCCCGGGCAACAACAGCAGCGGCGCCGGGACTCAGACGATCCGCATTTCCATGATCGGGGATCTGCGACAACAGCAACACCAAGACAAAAAGGCTGAACACCAAAGATGATCAAAAACTAAATTCAGTTCATGTTTGGCCGCCGGGATTGTGTGCCAAGGAAGTGAACGTCCATCCGTCAGTTTGCCTCATTTGGGGATCAAACAAGAAGCAGAAATTTCATCTCATTTTCATTAGACAATAAGAGCAGAAATCCCTCTTTGGTGGATCGATCCACAGTATTGGTGTTGGGGGAAAAAATAAAAGGAAAAAATAAAAGACTGAAAAAACAATCGCTACACCATCGATTGGCAGAGAAAAACAAAATACAGCGAATACTTCTGATGTGTTATTAATAATGTCCAAACCGGTCCTCAATTAAAATAACCATGTCCGACTGTTACAGCACCCTCCATCCACGAAAGACACATTTTGTTGAGTTTGCCCAGCCAAAATAAATACATAAATACATAAAACCAGCGACCGATACCCTCTGCTTGTTAAAATGTATCACAATACAAATGAATGCAAACTAACTATACGGTAACTATATACCCTGTATTACAGCCGGGGCTGAGGATAAGGGGTAAACAGACGACCCCGGTTTAAAAACGCAGTCCATTTTTTCGGGATGTCTGTTAAAATAAAACATACATATATATATATATATATATATATATCGTTCCCCCCACCCCCCCCCCAATACAGACATATAATATAGGAACAGTGGAGTTAGAAAAAAAAATCTACATCCCCGAAACCGTATGACACTGTGGAGAGAAGGAAGGACGTCAGGACCAGAGAGAAAGGCTGGGCTTCCCACCCATCCCCCTCTCTCTTAAAGGGGACAATCCGTCCATTCATTAGTGGGACGAGCAGCCTGCCACACGTACAGTACAAGTTAGCTTTTTAACTACAGTATATTGGCCGTCTGAGTCTTTTTTGCAGACTGGGGGCACCCTGTATTACAGTCTGAAAAATAAGTCATGATTTAATATAGCAGAAATACACTTTTGAGTTATAATGTGTCAATATTTTGGTTTTATTGGTGATTTACAATCTATTTGTGTTTATAAGTATAATAATACTATATAATATAATAAGTGTTTATTATTAGTAGTACCACTGTTGTTGTTGTTGTTGTTATTGTTATTGTTATTGCTGTTGTTGTATAAAACTCAGAATCTCAAATAATCAGACAATGAATTGATTCATTCATTAAGTAAACAAACAAATAAAAGCACTCCAATTCTCTTACTTGATTACAATGTTATAATTTAAATACACTGCGCTGTTTTTGGCTCCTGCTAGGGTCGAGGAATTAATGATACCGCTTTACAATCATGGGCATCAATTCTTAATGAATTCATGTTGGAATCCCTCTGGAATAGCAGATGGATGCCTCATGCACGTCCACAGAGATCTGATGTTGATCACATGCAGAAGCCCTAACACCAAACACAGTGTGTAACCCTATCCCAGACTCTGACCCTAACCTTGTTATGCATGTCATTAATAGCAGAATTTAGATTAAGTGCATAAGGTATCCATGCGATATTCCTGTGGTATTCATACATCAATTAATTAAGAACTGGTGCCCATGATTGTGAAGTGTGACTGAATTAACCTACCTTTACAGATTAATATGCCCCAGTCTAGTGGCTGGAGTCACCCAGTTGCAAAAATATGTCGTCCCCCATATTCTGCACTTGGGTTTGGAAAATATTATTATGAAAAAATATTTTGTTAAAGCAGTTTGTCAAATCAAGATATATTTAAACTGAATTTGTTTTCAAATGTACATGTGTATATATACAAGACCTAAAATAAGACCATATAAAAGATGGGAAGATTAAATAATAAACTTTGCAGGTGTGACATGGAAAAGAGAAGTGGTAGAAAGTGGAGACATCTTGAGAAGGCCTTCATCTAGCAGTGGATTGATATAGACTGATAATGATATATATATCAACCCTTTCCATGTATTATTATTAAATCTGTGTGCTCTTTAGTAAATAGAAACATGCTGTTGCGAATACGTGCATGATATCAAACAAACAACACCTGCCTGTGAAAGGTATTGTCAATATTGAATCTTTTACTGCAGTGTGTGGAATTTGACTTCCCATATGGGGCATTTTACAGTTCTGTAAAGGTCCTGTGATTAATTATCAGCCATACAAAGAGTCTTTGCTATTGCCTTGATAAATTGCAACTTTAGCAGAGTTCCCTTGCGAGTCAGCTCCTCAAACAAACTTCGTCCAGCAGTAAACTCTTAACAGGCAAACAAAAGCCTTGAGCAACTCAAACAATGGAACTTGGAAATTAATCACAAAGTCCATTTCATCATGGATTGTTTCAGTTGCGTTTTTAAATGTAAAACAATCTGTTTGTAAAAATCACGAGATCAGGCAAATTAGTAACTTATGCACTACCAAAGAAAACAACAAAATACTTTCACATGACATAAATCTACCTTGAACACCATATGCCGTAATTTGCAAATGTAAACATAAATAAACCAGCACCAATAAACTGGAACTATTCACATTAAATCCAAAGCATTTACACTGATACACTGCTTCTACTACTGCTACTAATACAATTACAAAATCATTGTAGAATGAAAATCTTCTGTATGCTGATGGTCTATCTGGTCAGTCCTGATGAATGTATCAGAACAGTTCAAGATGAATAACTTATATCCTCAACCCAGGAAGCATAAGCATAGAAAATGAAGTACCAAGAGATACAATTGTTGCTTATTATTCCTATATGCTATAAATAAAGGCCCCTTCAGACGTTTAAGTGGTCCATTGAAATCATTGATGTTACTTGATAGCATTCAGTTTGCTGATACCATCACCCAAATAACACCTCTCCCTAGCTGAGTCTCTATAATCTGTCACCCTCAGTCGATTTATATATACAGTGAGGGAAAAAAGTATTTGATCCCCTGCTGATTTTGTACGTTTGCCCACTGACAAAGAAATGATCAGTCTATAATTTTAATGGTAGGTGTATTTTAACAGTGAGAGACAGAATAACAACAAAAAAATCCAGAAAAACGCATTTCAAAAAAGTTATACATTGATTTGCATGTTAATGAGGGAAATAAGTATTTGATCCCCTATCAATCAGCAACATTTCTGGCTCCCAGGTGTCTTTTATACAGGTAACGAGCTGAGATTAGGATACTTATTTCACTCATTAACATGCAAATCAATTTATAACTCTTTTGAAATGTGTTTTTCTGGATTTTTTTGTTGTTATTCTGTCTCTCACTGTTAAAATACACCTACCATTAAAATTATAGACTGATCATTTCTTTGTCAGTGGGCAAATGTACAAAATCAGCAGGGGATCAAATACTTTTTTTCCCTCACTGTATATATAAATCGACTGAGGGATATATATCTAATTTATTTATTTTTTCTTTCTTTTCTCACCTGCTATATCTTCCCAGTCTCTGTATTTGGACCTGTTCCATCACAGCAAGCACTCACACACACACACTCACACACACACACACACACACACGCACGCACGCACGCACGCACGCACGCACGCACACACAGACGCACACAGGCACACGGGCAAAACAACAACAATCACTTAAGCTCACTTAAATTCGGATCAGCCAGTGTGCCAATAGAGTCCCAGGGAGGCAGACCCAGAATGGAAATCAGACATGTGTCGGGATGCATTCTAGCTGACAGGGGGGGAGGCTTTGGATGTAATTACTAGTGATGTGTTCACACAATCCAGGTCAGGCCAATCAATCTGATTCTGCACCAATGCCAGTCTGCTTTAACCCTTGGCAGCGATGGCCTTTCTCTAGACCTGCTCTTTTAAATTATTTGGAAAAACAAAACAAAAAACAAAAAGAAGCTTAGACGAAAAGTTTAACATAGGACCCTCTACAGTCTAAAAATATAAGGCTTCCTTGAGGGTTCCTTGAAGAGACTTAAGGTCCAAGTAGGGACCTGTCTGTATCTGGAGGGTACATTTGGTTGTTTTTCCTCAGTAAGGGATCAGATAAAAGGATCTCCTTAAAAGGATCCTCAACAGCAACATCCCTAGGAACCCTGAAAGGTTCTTACAAGAACTTTTACTTTTTAGACTGTATGCTGATTTAGGTCTCATGACTTGTGGGCAATTTAAGTGCAATTTAAAGTGAGCAGTATAAAATAAATGACTAGATTTGTGGTCTGATCCACAGCCTCAGACCATTTCCCTGGCTCGGTTTTTGGAATCTGGCCTTGGATCTTCAGCACAGGCAGCATTTATTTTGACCAATCCAAACTGAACCAATTGCAGATCTGTTGTGTGCACGTTTGTCAAAAATAGGTAGATTTTATTATATTGTCCCCCCCATCAGTACATGTGGCCTTGCTTGGGTGTCTCTGCTTACTAATTTAAAATAAATCAAATCACATCTTTTCTTTTTAGACTCTTAGATACAGAGTGCTGTTCTCAGATTTAAGAATTACGTGGGAGTTTTTGCAAGACTGTGTGCCTAATAGCCTGTTTTTCTCCTCCTTTTACATGCAGTTCTTCTGCTGCCCACAACTCTATTCTGTATATTCTCTTATGCTCCCCTACCCAACAGTGATTTAAATGAACTGAGATAAGTGGATTTTGAAGAAGGAGATAAAAAAGCAGCACATTTCTTTGGGTCCTGTTTCCATTTATTGTGACAATTTGTTTTCCTGCTTAATTTCCCCTGTTGGTGGGCAACCCAGAAAAAATTCACAAATGTAGCAAAACTAAAATACAGCCATGCGTGTACTCAGTAGCACTTTGACAGATTGTTTGCTTGTGTTCTTCTTCTTCTTTGGCAATGGATGTTTTTATTCTGGGAGAGAGAGAGAGAGAGAATGTAGAGCAAATTTCACACTGCAGGTAACAGCCCTGGAAATGTGTGTACAGATGGAGTTATGTAATTCCCACAGTGTGTGTCCTTTTTGTTAGTTTTAGCGATAATAAAAAAAAAAAGCCAATTAGTATGAATCAGCACAAGGTCTCTTATGCCTGAGCAGAGTTCAGAAAGGATGGTTCTGGGTGTGGTGTCTGTTCTGACCCAGTAAAACCTATATGCCAAATTAATTTGTCCCCTTTTTGCGTCCTATGCGAGTTATGCAAATTAAGTGACATTATCCCTTGTGTTATGTAGCTCTTTTATGATTTGGTCCTCTAGGACTTAAGCTCCTCCATTCAAAGTTAATTCCAAAGGTTAACCCAAAAGCTAGGCTACATTGCATTATGCATTGCATTACATTACATTGCTAAATTTGTTATGTAACAAACAGTAAAAAGAGCTGGAGACTAAACTTTAATTGGTTAAGTCTGTTGATCACAAACCTGTTATAAAGGTACAAGGCTTTTAAGTATGGGTTCCGGGTTCAAATCCTCGCTCCACTGTTTGTCACCCTAACCATGTTACAGAACATTCTTGTGCTCTGTCTTCTGGATGGGATGTAAAATCCAATTATGTTAATTGTGATAGCTCTCAGGCTTTCAATTGGCTTTGCTCATTGGTCATTTCAATTTGCAGTACCCGACAGCCACAATGTTCAAATTAGACTGACTCACATCTTGGGGCTGCTTTCGGATATAGGGTTGACTGTACAAGTCTGTCAACTACAGTATCTGCAGTATCTGTATCTTCTACATCCACATTGTTTATCTTTTTAAAGTTAGATGTATAAATATGTTCATTTTATTATTTCAGAGTGTTGCTGTGTTCTTATTATTCAGTTGTAGCATGAGCTTTCCGACTAGGTCCTCATTGCAATTCAAAATGAGCTCTTAGATGTACTCGCTATTTGAATAAAGTGCTGATTGCTCACGACTGATTAATTGATTGATTGATTGATTGAAAATCAGAGCCCAATCTTCACACATTTCTTGTCCTTTCTTTTCTTTTTGCTTTCGTTCTGCTGGGCTTGTCCTCTCCAGTTCACACACTTGTTCCTCCTTGGCCCAGCTCTCCATGACAGAGAGCCACAGCTGTCTGGCCCTGCATGATGTTCATGGTCACGTGATTTATCAGCCCTGTGCCACGACCCAATCATGTAGACCGTACATGTCTGAGAAACCAAGCATGATCTCTCTTGCTGGGACCAGTTGGAAATGTTGGGACATCTAGGCTTGTATGCATTTCACCTGAGGAACAATACAACCAACACAGGGCTGTAATGTGACCTGGAGAGAAACTGGCCTCCACAAGGCTTTTCAATTGGACTTCCATTGCCTCAAAGTCTGAAGCATACTCTCACCCTATAGTATGGCTCCTATAAAGTCTAAAACTGACATACCCCCCCCTTTATTAAAATGAGCAGCCTTGACCTATAAATACTATGTAAGACATGCACAAAACATAGCAGGCACAAACACACCAGGATCTGGAATTTGGACATTGCAGATTCAGCCGGGCTTGAAACCAAGACTTTCAAGAGTGACTTTTTATAGCATGGGGTTCTGGAAAAAAAAGATTCTGCTGTTTTATTAGCCAGGGATGGGGGCTGAACCATCTCCACCGCTTTGGCAATCTTAAGCCAATACTCATAACATAGGTATGGGCTTTCTGTACATATTCTTTTCTCCAATCAGTTCAGCTCTTGGTCTCAGTGCAGCAAAGTTCTGTCGGAGGGGAAGCGGCCAATGTGTGGAGTCTGTGTCTTGTGTCCTGTTTGCCGAGGTGAGTGAGAGACACGAGTGTACACGGTCCCATGCATATAACTCTCAGAGCTGAGGGAAAGGAGGAGAGGCAAGGCAAGAATTCAGCACAGCCCTGTGAGGCTTGTTGACCAACGCCTGCATGGAACACCGACTTGCACAGCCCTGTCATATTAATATGACCAGCCTTGACTCAGATGAGAAAACATGAAGCAGGAAAATTATGTTGCACTACTTTTCTGACAGCACCATCTAGTGGCCATACGATAGTCAGCTACTACTACTACTATTATTATTATTATTATTATTATTATTATTATTATTATTATTATTATTAATATCAGAGATGTACATATACAGTAAGATAACCTCTAAAAATCCAGCTTAACAAATAAAAAATGACTATGAACGTAATAAATGCACTAGGGGACTAAATAGGATTACAGTGGCTTGGAGTGGCGTGTTGGATCTTAACATATAAAGAGTTTGTGCCAGTACTGTGCAGCATCACACTATTTCTATGTAATATAGGAGCACATGGTTTTTAATTTAATTTAATTCTATAATTCGTTTGTTATTAAAACTAATTGAAGTTACTGTATATGTGTATGGCATTATATATATATATATATATATATATATAGAGAGAGAGAGAGAGAGAGACTTTCATCTTTAATTTTAGGGTAGATACATCCAAATTGGATAAATGGTGTAGGAATTACACCCATTTTTATGTGTGGTCCCCCCAACTCTTCTCTTCCCATCATTGCATTTTATTATTGCACTTTGTATTGCTCTTATATTTTGTTAGTTGCCCTGGACAAAGGCGCCTTATAATAAATAAATAAATAAATAAATAAATAAATAAATAAATAAATAAAAATTCTGGTACAAGTTGATCTTTGTCTCATCTGTCCATAGAATGTTGTTCCATAACTGCACAGGGTTCTTTAGATGGTTTTTTTTTGGCAAACTCTAATCTGGTCTTCCTGTTTTTGGGGCTTAACAATGGTTTACATCTTGTGGTAAACCGTCTGTATTTACTCTGGTGAAGTCTTCTCTTGATTGTTGACTTTGACACATATATGCCTTCCTCCTGGAGGGTATTCTTGATCTGGCCAACTGTTTCTTCAATAGGGAAAGAATTCTTCTGTCATCCACCAGTTGTTTTCCGTGGTCTTCGGGGCATTTTGGTGTTCCTGAGCTCACCAGTGCATTCTTTAATTTTAAGAATGTACCAAATAGTTGATTTGGCCACACCTAATGTTTTTGCTGTCTCTCTGATTGGTTTGTAAGGTAAAACTGAAGGCACAATGCCCCAAGAACAAACAGGAACTAAAGACAGCTGCAGTGCAGGCCTGGCAGAGCATCACCAGGGAAGAAACCCAGCATCTGGTGATATCTGTGGGTTCCAGACTTCAAGCAGTCATTGACTGCAACCAAGTATTGATTAATTCATAATTATGTTAGTTTATCTAAATATTTTTGAGACCCTAAAATTAGGAGGGACCACATATAAAAATTGGTGTAAATACACTGTTCACCCAATTTGGATGTAACTACCCTCAAAATAAACTCAAATCCATTGTGGTGGTGTACAGAGCCAAAATTATGAAAATTGTGTCACTGTCCAAATATTTATGGACCTAACTGTAATTTGAAAATACTACTGCTACTACCACTGCTACTACTAATAATAATATTAATAAATGCAAACATATAATAGACATAATCTCCCAGCACTACATGTATACAGAAAAGGAAAAGTCTAATATATAAAGAGTTTCAAAAACATTTAATGTAGATTTAATGTTTCTCTCTCTCGTTGTATTGTTCTCACATCCCAATACACTTCATCAGAGTGTATTTTCTGATTACTTAGTGAAACTGAACTGCAGATGTACTTTTTCTTGCTCTGTTTCCTCCAAAACGGCTTTTTTGTTGGGGGGTAGGTTTACTGCACACTTTCTGCTGACTAAAAAACTTTCCCACATCCTTGGTCTTCTACAAAAGTGTGACTCTGTCACAAAATCACCCAGCAACACAGCAGACTACTTCCTACATTCAGGTGAGTTTTGAAATGTTTAATACAATAACCAGAAAGAATAATAAGAGCTAGTCCTGATAAAGATAAAGATTTTTGGTATTGTTTTATTTCTTCTCTGAAGGCATCGTAAAAGCATCTAACTGGATCTAGATTTCTTTAACAAAATGTAAATGTGTAAAAACAAAATAAATGTGAATGAGTAAATACTACATATTCACACTTAATAAAAAATAATAGGCTTATGATTATTATATAGTTTTTACTTTAAGCACTATAAGTAGCAGATAGTAAAGTTGTGCAACTTTTGAGAATTTCAGTAGCCTACTCAAAGGTAACTAAATCATGATTTAGAAATGTAAATTATGAGAGATGCATCCATAAAGCTACAGTAGTAATCATTTAATAAACTATCACTTGAGAAACTAGCAAAATACATTATTTGGAATTAGACAATTGACAATCTGCATCTTTTATACATTACTTGGATATTAAATATAGGATTTTGAAGTAGTCTTTGAATTTTGCAAAAATATATTCTCCTTATTTTCTGAAAGGCAATTGACAATTGTGTAGTGGTGGTAAAGTGGGTCCTTATAATGAGATCCTTAACGTTTTCATAAAATATATCAATGTAATATGCAGTATCTTATCTTATTTGTCACTGACCTTGCAAGTTCACAGATGCAACAGTGGTTTAGAATATATTTCCTTCAACCATAATAATAATAATAATAATAATAATAATAATAATAATAATAATAATAATAATAATAATAATTAGAGAATATTCTCCTAAAGCACTGTACATTCAAATGGTTGCATTTTCTAATCTTCCTCCAGATTGCAATTTTTGGGAAAGTAATCAAATCATAATGACATAATTTAATGTAATATGTATATGCAAACCCTGTAACCTATCCCCACCCCTGCTTTTCATTTCTGGATTGCAGTGAGCATGCTTTGGATCCTGTTCCTCATCCCCCTTTTCCCAGCATGCTTGGCAAAGGACTGCCCTGTGCCTTGCGAGTGCTCAGAAATGGACACCATTAACTGCCAGGAGAAGAAGCTCTTGCAAATCCCCCGCTTGCCAGACACGGTGAAAAATCTCTTAGCCCAGCGCAACAACATCCAAGCTCTGCCCTCTGATGGTATGGAGGAACTCCGTTTGTTGGACCTGACTGAGAACAAGGTCAACCTCTCCGCTCACTCCACCCTGCCAGTCATGAGGAATCTTGGTCAGCTCTACTTAAGAAAAAACAGCCTGACTGCACTGCCTGCTGGTCTGCTGCAGAACCTCTCCAATCTGACTGATCTGGACATCAGTGACAACCGACTCACCTCCTTGCCTCCTGGGCTTCTCGTAGGTCTGCGAAGTTTGTCGATCCTCATCCTCAGCTTGAACCAGATCCAGATCCTGGAGAAAGGGGCCCTGGAGGGGACCCCAGCTCTTACTGTGCTACATCTGAGCAGCAATGCCCTTGAGGAGCTGGAAACTGAAGTCTTCTACAGCTCTAGGAACCTGAAGCAACTTGTCCTGTCCAACAATAATCTCAGGAGTTTAGGGAACGGCTCCCTCGCTGGTGCTACAAGCCTTAGGGTGCTGGATCTGAGCAGTAACAAATTGCAGGCTGTGCCCAAGGCTGCCCTCCGAGATATCCCTCAGCTCAGGAGGCTCTTGCTTCAAAAGAACCAGATCCCAAGCCTTTCTGATGACGATTTCTCTGGGCTAAGGGAGTTGCATTTGCTGGACCTAAGCAGCAACCGCATAAACTCCATCACAGATGATGCTTTGAGAGGTTTGACCCAGCTAAAGAAGCTGGATATAAGCTTCAACAGAATACAGTTTCTGCCTTCCATTATGTTCCAAGATTTAGGTAACCTTGAAGCCCTGTACCTCTACAACAATGAGCTGAGTAGCCTGCCTGCAAACAGCTTTCAGAGACTAGTTGTCTTAAAGGAGCTCCACCTTGACAGCAACCAGATCTCCCATCTACCCGTCGATGCCTTCCAAGGAGCTGCAAACCTCAGGGAGCTTCAGCTTGACAACAACAAACTCACATACCTTCCCCCACAGCTGTTCCATAACCTTACAGAGCTCAGGTCCCTCTCCCTTGACAACAATGCCTTGTCCAAGATCCCGGACACCCTTTTCCATAGCATCCATAGCCTCAGGGAGCTGCAACTGGAGCACAACTTCCTCGAGTCCATCCCTGCCTCGGCCTTCAGTGACCTGACCAGTCTGCGGACCCTTTCACTCCATCACAACCACCTCTCTGAGCTGTTCCCTACTTTGTTTGCCGACCTGAAGAAACTGAGGGAGCTGGAGCTCAATGAGAACCAAATTGAAAGGATCCCAGTTGGACTCTTCAAGGGGCTGAAAAGCCTGAAGAAGCTCCACCTGGACAGCAACCGGTTGGCATCCCTGTCCCCAGGAGACCTGACTGAATTGCTCAACCTCCAGGAGCTGCATATGAGCCACAACCACCTCTCTGTGCTCCCTCCTAACGTCTTCCGCAGCCAGAGCAGCCTCAGGAAGCTCCTGCTCCACAAGAACAAGCTGGTCTCACTACTCCCAGGTGTCTTCTCCTCCCTGGTGAATCTGAAGGACCTGGACTTAGAAAATAACCAGCTGCAACATCTGGCCCCTGAGATCTTCCAAGATCTCGGGCAGCTCCAGGTACTGTTTCTCAAGTATAACCGCCTGAAGCACCTCACCAACAGCACCCTGTCCTCGCTACGCTCTCTGAAGGAGATCTACCTGGATGGAAACCCCTGGGATTGCTCCTGCTCTTCCATCTTCTACCTCAGCCACTGGACTCACACTCACACCAAAATCCTGCAGGATGACCCTAAGTGCTCCACCCATGAGATGCCCCTGTCCAAAGCTGCCTTGCCACCACATGTTTTGTCCTCCCAGTGCTCGGGGGCCACGTCCTACAATGGCCTAAGAAGTGTTCTATTCCAAACCCTGGTAGCACTCTGTGCTATGTTTTGTGCCTTGCTTTTCTGTTCCCACAGTTGCTTGTAGCATGTTCCCTGCTGCTGTTGTGTTTATGTATATTAACAATATAGAGTAAAATAGATGTGTGATCTGACATTAATTAATAAAATAAATGCTAGTCAAGGATGATCAGTAGAGACAGGATATTTCTATTTAACCACATTAATGTTTTATTATTATTATTATTATTATTATTATTATTATTATTATTATTATTATTATTATTATTATTATTCACAATTATTGAGTGTATGGGGTGGTGTTGTTCCCCACAAATATTGACAATCAAAGAAATATAAATGTTTTTAAGACGCATATACACAAACACCCCCTTTCACATCCTGATTCTTCCCTCATCCAAATCTTTGTGATAAAAAGACGCCTGTATGCATAAGAATAAGACAAGCTTAGTGAGACTTACTGATACTGTGGTTATGATGTGGTTATGAGATAGCAAAATAGCTGAGCATTATACATCTGATTGTTGAAGAAAAAGCTTTGAAACTAGGTCAATCTCTTTCAAGAAATGCTAGTCAAATGCAAGTGCTTATTTCAACTGTCCAATTTCCTGTCACAAAATGATAAGCAGGTCATATACTAATAACTTGCTTTTAAAGGTTTGCCAGATATGGCTTAGTGCTCTAGTGCAATTTTATAATTTAAAATAAATAAATAAACCATTTATATTGTACTATGTATATACCATATGTATAATATATATATATATATATATATATATATATATATATATATATATATATATATAATTTTGACTGAGTTCACTGTCTTTCCTGTCCTGTTTTTAATTTTCACTGACAAACATCACTGGATTAATTAATTAAACAACAACAACAACAACAATAATAATAGTTGTTTTGTGAAGAACAGACTTAAAAGGCAGGTAGACATGTATCATGTTTTGTTCTAAAAAGTACTCTGGACAAATAAGCAGAACACTTTTAAAAAGCAAACTGTAGACTTGTCAGACAACAGCTAAATGTCAGTCAGCATTAATAAACTGAGTAGCTTACAGGCAAAACATGTGTCATGTTTCATTTTTTACTTTAAGAATGTTTTTTTTTTTTTTTTAACCAAAAGGCAATGTAATTTAGTGTGCAATTACCACACAAAGGGAAATCAAATAAGTTCCACAACTGACCACTAAATGTCACTGCATTCCCTCCAGTTACAGGGAATGTCTGCACGGAAAAAATAATGACCTTAAAAAAGTTCAGTGTTTAAATGTAAAGTAGTAGTTAAGGCATTTGTAATTGGTCTCTATTTATATTGCTTTCGAAGACTTACCCTTCACAACCCAAACTATAAAACATCATAAGAACATAAGAAAGTTTACAAACGAGAGGAGGCCATTCGACCCATCGTGCTCGTTTGGTGTCCATTAATAACTGAGTGATCCAAGGATCCTATCCAGTCTATTTTTAAATGTTCCCAAATTTTCAGCATCTACCACATTGCTGGGGAGTTTGTTCCAGATTGTGACAACTCTCTGTGTAAAGAAGCGTCTCCTGTTTTCCGTTTTGAATGCCTTGTAGCCCAATTTCCATCATAACTGCTTGAAGAACACTATAATCTCTACAACTCTGACATCTTGGTGGAAAATTAACAAAATCACCCAGTTTATAATAACACTCTGCAAGTACTCCATAATATGGTCTATTGCCGACTTCCTTGTTAATAAAACACCAATATTCTTTAGCTCATGGAAAAGGAAAGGTATCACACACTTATATAATGTATTTGAAAACAACAACCTCCTAACCTTCATCGATTTGGAACAGAAGTTTGGTATCGGTAAAGAACAATTTCTCCATTATCTCCAATTGAAAAATGCTATAAAATCTATAATTAATATAATCAATAAGAATTTTCAACCACTGCCTTTACTGGAAAGAAATACTAAATATCCCTCTCCAAGAAACCCTTTTCGAAATTATATAATCTCGTATCCACAAATCTTTCAACAATATCACTTCCAATCAGAGAATTGGTAAAAGATCTTGTAATTCTCACTACATCCACATCCACATTACTAATAACACCAAAACACAACTGATGCTATACAAATTAATTCACAGGACACACATCACCCAGCACAACATGTTTAGAATGGGCATCATAGAATCTGAAACATGCTCACACTGCACTCCAATATATATATATATATATATATATATATATATATATATATATTGTGTAGGTCCCACTTTTGCCGCCAAAACAGCCCTGACTCGTCAAGGCATGGACTCCACTAGACCTCTGAAGGTGTGCTGTGGTATCTGGCACCAAGACGTTAGCAGCAGATCCTTTAAGTCCTGTAAATTGCGAGGTGGGGCCTCCATGGATTGGACTTGTTTGTCTGGCACATCCCACAGATGCTCGATTGGATTGAGATCTGGGGAATTTGGAGGCCAAGTCAATACCTTGAGCTCATGATTCATCAGACCAGGCCACCTTCTTCCATTGCTCCATCGCTCAGATCCTTACGCTTGCCCATTTTTCCTGCTTCTAACACATCAACTCTGAGGACAAAATGTTCACTTGCTGCCTAATATATCCCACCCACAGACAGGTGCCATGATAATGAGATTATCAGTGTTATTCACTTCACCCGTCAGTGGTCATAATGTTAAGGCTGATCGGTGTATACTGAGATTGTTATTGACAACAACCATGTCAATGGGGCATGTTTACTGGGGCTGGTGAAATACTAGCCTTGCCTATGTTCTTTTTCCCATACCTTTGAACTCCAGATGTTTGGACATGATGGATGTTTGGCAAGATCGTTTCCTACTACTCGTTGACATTTTGAACCTGCAAGTTATGTGTATGTAGCTTATTTATTTTATGTTGGTCTGTAACTACCAAGCAGGGTTGCCAGATGCTCCTCCAAAAATCCCCCTAGTGGTGAGCCAGTTTCCCCCCATTTCAAAACATTTCCCCCCATTTGCACAATACCTTTATTAGAGAGGAGTTGGATATATCGGTATGGTCATATTAATGTATATGGGCCTTAAATGCCCCATTAATTAATATTAACCTGATAAAATACTGAAAATATTAACTACGGTAACTGTAAAAAAGGGTGTCTTGCCAATTATTGCTTCTGTCCCTGGAAATGTAACAGTAGAAAATTCAGCAACTGTGGAGATGATGTGGCTGCTGACTAGGTGCATTGATAGTCTTTTTATTATCTTGAGAAGGTGTGCATTTAAGTAAGAATTTAAATTGACATGCAGTATGAAAGGAGGTTGTTGATTCAACAGGTTTTTCTTTTTAACTGCAGCAGTTTGCTGACAAAAATGTAAACCAGTAAAATATATGAAGAAAAACAAATCTTGATTATTAGGTTCACTTGTTTAAACATTTGAAAAACTATATAGTGAGGGGGGGAAGAAGACACAAAAATCCAACAGCTCTCGTATTTAAATCCCACATAGATCTTGTGGATTGATTGGAAAGATCTTAAAAATAATAGGGAAATAGTGATTTTTATTTGGGTGAGTTGTAACTGATCAGAGGAATTAACATGGACTCCACCTCACAGGCTGATATTGTGATAAGCATCATAATTCGTGTAGGCCTATACACTCATTTGCCAGTAGACTGAATACAAACATTTAATAATTACCATTTTATTAATTAAATATCTATCGGACGTATATGTGTTGTATAATTTTTAATTTATGGTGAATACTATTACATATACACACGGTAGCAGAATGTATTGGTGAATCAAGAGAAATTCTGCATATAGCATCTTCTGTGTACACTACAGCAAAGTTGTGTTTATTTGTGGATGTTGGCAAAAACTATTTGTTATGGTAAAATAACTGACAGTTATTAATCACTATACAGTGATTTATAAAGAGAACTCAGGAATCATTTTATTTTGCAGTTTAGTGTATTACTACAACAAAAACTAACAGGGTGTCAAGCTGACGTAACACACACACATTTGTAGCCTAGCAACTTGCACAGCACACAAGTGCAGACAGCGCAGATAGCTGGGCCCTTATTCTGCCAGGCTGATCAGCCGGATTCAGTTAATCCAATCTTTTAAATCAGGTTATCATGGTAATTTACTCAGCTGGACTTTCAAGATATCCTGAAAGTTATGTAACTCAGTTAGTCAACTACAAGGAATGGGGCCCTTTATTTTTTTACTTTACTGTTTGATACCTTTCACCCCCACATCCCCGTCCCTTTCCCCCCCATGAAATATTTTCCCCAGTTTTCCACCCATGGCTTTGATTTCACCCCATAAATAAGAACATAGGAACATAAGAAAGATTACGAACGAGAGGAGGCCATTCGACCCGGATTCGGGGGTTTCCCAGGCAAACCTGTTACCAAGAATCGCATTCCAGGGACGTTTCTCTATTTCTGATTGGGGGGCGGTGTTAGCAGGGTTGTTGTCCAACCTTGTTTTCGAGTTGTCCAACCTGATTTGCTGGTTTAATAAATAAATGTACTTGTTACAAGCAATGCCTATATTCTGTATATAACCCCCCCTCCAAGAAATACCAGAGTACCATTTAGCAGAGCAACTTACACTCACCTAAAGTATTATTAGGAACACCATACTAATACTGTGTTTGACCCCCTTTCGCCTTCAGAACTGCCTTAATTCTACGTGGCATTGATTCAACAAGGTGCTGAAAGCATTCTTTAGAAATGTTGGCCCATATTGATAGGATAGCATCTTGCAGTTGATGGAGATTTGTGGGATGCACATCCAGGGCACGAAGCTCCCGTTCCACCACATCCCAAAGATGCTCTATTGGGTTGAGATCTGGTGACTGTGGGGGTCAGTTTAGTACAGTGAACTCATTGTCATGTTCAAGAAACCAATTTGAAATGATTCGACCTTTGTGACATGGTGCATTATCCTGCTGGAAGTAGCCATCAGAGGATGGGTACATGGTGGTCATAAAGGGATGGACATGGTCAGAAACAATGCTCAGGTAGGCCGTGGCATTTAAACGATGCCCAATTGGCACTAAGGGGCCTAAAGTGTGCCAAGAAAACATCCCCCACACCATTACACCACCACCACCAGCCTGCACAGTGGTAACAAGGCATGATGGATCCATGTTCTCATTCTGTTTACGCCAAATTCTGACTCTACCATCTGAATGTCTCAACAGAAATCGAGACTCATCAGACCAGGCAACATTTTTCCAGTCTTCAACTGTCCAATTTTGGTGAGCTTGTGCAAATTGTAGCCTCTTTTTCCTAGTTGTAGTGGAGATGAGTGGTACCCGGTGGGGTCTTCTGCTGTTGTAGCCCATCCGCCTCAAGGTTGTACGTGTTGTGGCTTCACAAATGCTTTGCTGCATACCTCGGTTGTAACGAGTGGTTATTTCAGGCAAAGTTGCTCTTCTATCAGCTTGAATCAGTCGGCCCATTCTCCTCTGACCTCTAGCATCAACAAGGCATTTTCGCCCACAGGACTGCCGCATACTGGATGTTTTTCCCTTTTCACACCATTCTTTGTAAACCCTAGAAATGGTTGTGCGTGAAAATCCCAGTAACTGAGCAGATTGTGAAATACTCAGACCGGCCCGTCTGGCACCAACAACCATGCCACGCTCAAAATTGCTTAAATCACCTTTCTTTCCCATTCAGACATTCAGTTTGGAGTTCAGGAGATTGTCTTGACCAGGACCACACCCCTAAATGCATTGAAGCAACTGCCATGTGATTGGTTGGTTAGATAATTGCATTAATGAGAAATTGAACAGGTGTTCCTAATAATCCTTTAGGTGAGTGTATATAAGACAAACCAAGTTTATATAAAGTCTTAAAAACTGTCTAAAAGTGATTTATAAAGCCTTTCGGTAATACAAAAAAACATTATATGGATATGTTATAAAATTGTAAAGTGATATCTGAAAACTGACATAACTTTGTATTGGTATTAAAAGAAACACACAATCCATAACTTTTCAGCTTTGAGATATACAACTTTATTTTAAGGCATTTAATTAATCACTCCTACAAGTGATGTGCTATTGAGCTTGATAAGGTAGGTTTTCAGAATCGTAGTTTGCCCCGATAATGGAAGAGTTCAAGTTATAACTTGATATTATAATGTAAGCAATATATTAAAATAAAAACAAAAAAGTGGTATGTACTCTGAAATGTTTCGTTATAAAAGAGACTGATCTGTGATTAAATTACACAGTAAGCTTTTTTTTTCTACTTTAAATGGCGTAGCCTCGTGTTTTTGTTTTTTGTTTTACTTCCGCCACTACAAGGATGAACGTTTGGTGAACTAGGCTGCGTCCCAAATTGCACACTTTCTCCATCGTTCCCTTCCCTTGCGGCGGACGGACTAGGGTGGCCATCTTAAGGGCTGGCCTATAGTCATTGTTTTACTCATACAAAGTATATTCATAATGAACTGTGTGCGCGGTGAGGAATGCATGTTAACTCTAACTTGTATTTTATTCAATACAGTAAAAGTGACTGAAATAGCGAATCGGTGTAAATCCCTTAATACAAATAAAAATAAAAGGCTGAGTTATCTTAGCATATTCGTATAGTTGTATTTGCGTTTCTACTTGTCTACATGTGATGTGTTTTTTGTTTTTCTTTTTACAATGAGTTTGATGGTGATGTATAATAGGGTTTAAAGTCACAGTCCTCGGTGCTGATTATTATTATTATTATTACTGCTGTTTCTCTTCTGCTCCGCGCTTGGGAACGCCCACACCAGTGACGTCACCGTTCGTTTCCAAAACCGGTGGAAAAGCGCGCCGGTTCACTAAAGATCAGCTGCTTGCCAGGCCGAGCACCGGCTCCAGCACCGGCTCCTTGTCGGTGGAAAAGCGCTACCAATGCCATGGGAGCGAGTGAAGGAGCCAAATCGCGCTGTCTGTCCTTCCATGCTCCTTCAGCGGAGTGAACACAAGAGCGCACTGGTGCGGAAGAGGTTTAGCGCTGAAGTCCCAGAAGTCTGTGCGTTAAAGGCGGAGAAAAGTCAACTGGCAAAATATGGCAGCGGCGGGTTTATAAATGTAATGTAATGCTAGCTAGACAGTTGTAGAAATTGTTTATTTATGTAGCAAGGAAATTATAATACATACATAATATACAATTATTATATAATCATGATTTAAATATATGATTAGAAAGTTCAGCCAAAAAACCTTAAGGCACCTATCAATTAATTACTGAAGTAGTATCCTATAAAACTATGAGGTAATATTAACGAACAGTGTATTTCAAAATTATTATTATTATTATTATTATTATTATTATTATTATTAGTAGTAGTAGTAGTATGTTAATTAAATACAGAGACAGATGACAAGTAAAATACCCAGCTGTATAAATGGGTACAAATGTAAGTCGCCCTGGATAAGGGTGTCTGCTAAGTGACGATAATGTAATGTAATGTAAGAAAAGACTGCCTAGGTACTTTTTCGGTCAAAGGCAAAGATGCTGAATGCAGGCGCTGAAGTGTGTCCCATTGAGCGCTTTTAGCTTCACCCTACACCCTACACCCTCTTCACTCAAGTGCACACTCTGTGACGTCAGCACAACGTCACGCAAAGTATACACTTGTCGAAGGGTGTAGGAGCAAGTCTGCGATTTGGGACGCAGCCCTAAAGTAAGGAGCGCCGTGAACCTCTAATGGAATTGTCCCAACACATCAACTGACGCTGGAATGGAAGACAGATCGATTCTTTCAGGGGCGGGTTTTTGCATCATTTTGAAGATTCCAAATTTCACTTTCTCTCTGAGCAGCTTCTGTGACAGATTAATTGAAGAATTTACTAAAAAAAACATCTCAGGATGGACTTCATTTACAAATAAGGTATGTGGTGCATATTTATAGAGCATTTTGTTGGTCCGCGATGCTTGGGTATCTCCTCTGGCCCGCAGATGCCTCATAACATTGTGTGTTGGGGGTGGTAGAGTTACAGATTAAGGTAAAAATGGTCTTACAATTAGAGCCCGACCGATACAGTTTTTTTGGGTCCGATACTGATACCGATAACTGGGAAGCTAAATTTCCCATTTACCGATAAATCGTCCGATATTTACTTTTTTTGTTAGCATACAAAACAGACATTTTCTAGCATGGATTCCTCAAATCTCTCCCTGTCAGAGAGAAATTGTGTCAAATATGCACTGAAGGCAGGATTTTTACATTCTTACATTTTACATAATAAACTTAACATAGCCATAAATCAAACATAAATAAAATAAATAAATAAATAAATTACAATAAGGTAGAATAAATAGGAAACATAAACATATGCATGCTCTATACATTAGAGCAAAGATCAAGGTATATGAGCAATTTCACACACAAATAGAAAAATGTGCATGTTCTATACATTAGAGGCATGTATAACACAGTATAAGTTTATCTTCAGTCATGACAAAAATAAACAACAATCAAAACAATGGATACTCAAAAGGCACAGCCTTCAAAAACACTTTCTATTGGTTATGAGAGTTTTAGTAAAACACGTTTATTGGTTTATAGGCCATGTGTTTCTCAGTTGGTGTATGTTTCACCAGGGCACCATGAGAATCACTGTGGAGTCGGAAGCGTCCAGAGAAAACGAAATCACCATAACTATGTTAAAAAAGAATGGTAAATAATGATAATAACCATTATTAGTGGAATAAGTGCCGATACAGATATTTATGTAAAAGGCATATCAGCCGATAATATTGGTGCTGCGATATATATGTCAGGTCTTACTTACAATCACGCTGTTATTTGTTTTTAGAGTACATTGAGCAATTTAATATTTCCACTGAAAATATTTTTTGTGGTCAAATTTGCTTTAGCCTACATTTTGATCCAGGATTAGGGGTAGAGTCAACGGGTAACTTCGTTTTTGTTAAGGTTATGGATGTTTTTTCTAGTGAGTTGTTAACTCAATTGGGTGTAAATTTGTATGGGCCCATTAACTGGGGTTAATATAGGTTAATGTATTGTTTGAAATTAAGAAGGTAAGAGAATTTAAAGGTACATTTAGAAATGTATGCAAATCCTTATGGTTTGTTATGCAAATTATAATTTGAGTTGCAGAATTGCTATACAAATGAAAAAGACACCCAATACACATTTAAATGTAAATAATTAGAAAGTGAATCATGCAAATGTTAGCACATACAAAACATACAAAAAATGACTTGCTGTACTCAGCCCTTTGAAAAGGTCTCCAGAGGGGAATCAAGAAATGGCAATGTCTCTAGGCTGCCCACATGACAGACCAGACAGCAGAGGTGGTTGTGGGTAGGGAAGGGGGGAAATAGGGCTGCTGTTTCCGCTCTTGCGTTCCTTGGAGGTTGCTGTGGGTCTGGGCGGCTCAGGAAGTTCTCCTGTCACAGCCAGGAAGGACACTTTAATCTAAATGACATCTCTTCTGCTATTTCTGCCCCCGTACCACGTCAGAGTGGCCGGGCTGAAGATAAACAAGGGAAGGAGTTTGGTCTCCTTGCTGTGTCTGTAAACAAGTGGAGCCCTCTACCTCCCTTGGGGACCTGGAAGCAGTTCTACACAGCCTTGTTTTGTAGTAGTAAGACTTGGGGCACAATGTGTGTGTTAGTCAGCACACCATTCTCTACTCAATTCAGAAGGCCAGAGTAAGCCCCAGTCAGTGCTGTGTTTTAGTTTAACAGTGATGTGTAGATTTTCCAAGATACTTATGAGTTGCAGTGTTGTGATTGTTCAATCATTTTTTTTATTATTATTATTATTGTGTATTTTATTTATGTGAATTTGTTTAACTTTGCCATTTCATTACCTTTATGGAATTGTCATTTGAAGAGGGACAGTGCTGTTACTTTTGTACAATTGGGGGTAAAGTGGAGAGTGACAGGTTGTATTTGCTAAACCATGTACAATTAATTTGTGCATTTAGGTATCTATGATTATAAAGCATTGTTTTCTGCCTCCAACATGCATTATACAATAACACATTTGGAATCCTATTTATTTGTTAAGTTACTTTATTGTTATCCTTTATTACTTGCTGCTTTGAGAGTGGTGACAAATCAAGAGTTTTGAACATACTCTGGCGTTTTGGATGGCTGATAAAAAAGAAAAAAAGGATTCCATATAATCTAAATCAAATTATACCTGTGTGCTTTAAATATAGATGGACAATCGCTGGTTAGCATATGTGTTTAGCCTGAGGAAAATAAGATACTCTGTCTATAACATTATACCCTGGTTTTCAGACCAGTTTACAAATATCTAGGCACAAATAGATGATTGAAAAAAAAAGAAAAAATAAATTTATTGAACTTGCTGTTTTATTCTTTAACTTTTTGTCTTTTGTCTGTTTGTAGAGGTTGCAACAGTGACCTGTACAGGACTGCAGTTGGGAAATAAGTAGGCAGATTTCAGAGAAAATGGTGGTTTATTGCTGAGGTGGCAGACTGTCTCAGGAATGATTAATTGTTGTGATTGAATATTTCCTGGACCTGCTGACTTGGTCAGTCAGGACAGTCTGATAGCAAAGAGAATTAATGACGTGTGGGGGAAACCAATACTTGAATTCATTTTTCTCAGGAGCCCATAATGTATTCCAATTACATTTAAAAAAATACATGAGAAACGTATCAAATGCATCCATTTATGTGTGTGCATGTGCTTGTGTTTGTGTGTTGGGGTGGGGCTTTCTCTGACCCCCAAATGCCAGAGAAAGGTTGGGGCAGTGGGAGCAACAACACTGTTCTGCTGAGAAGAAAAAGCGACAGACAGAGAGAGAGGCGAGACCGCCAGTGTTGTATTAAGTAACAGAGGTGACTTGACAAACTGCGGTTTTCACTTCAGGTTGGCTTCCTGGAACACCTCTTCCTGGCTTTGCGAAGATAGCAACAGGCAACCATCTCAAGTGCACAAAATGTCAAGAGGTCATAAAGGATGAAAGGTGAACCCCTGTTGCCGTATTTCACATGTGAGACAGGCTATTGTTTTCCCAGGCTTAACTCTTGCCTTGCAGGATCATATGAGGGCAATTCCTTCTTAGGCCATGGTGTGTTGAAGCTTGTGCTAGTCAATGAGCAAAGCACTGGTTATAAGTTAAGATATTTATTTTCTTAGCCTGCTTGCAACATCCAATTCTGAAGCAATTTTTTTCCCATTTTTAAAACAACATTCAGGTTACTCACATCTGGGAAAGCACTGGAGCAGATGGTATCAATCTGGTGAACAAATTCCCGATACTTAGCCACGTTTGATGAAGGGGTGGGTTTACAGAAACATTTCTTCTCCCCATTTTCATATCTCTTTGTCTTGTTGTCTCTGTAACCTTTTCCAGCTTTGTAAATTATGGACAAGAACATCAAAAACCATTAGCCATGTGGTAAGAGTCCGTCTCTGAGTATTCAGCCCTCTAAAGTTTGAAGTTAAAAGCTTAGAAAATTACTGAGCAAGAATTCAGCAACCACAGCCCTTTGTTTTATCCCCCTGCCCCCCAAAACTTACATGGCCCTGTTTTCCTGGCTCCAAATAAAATACTTATTATAGAATTTGTAGTAAAATTGTGTTTAGTATTTTGAGACTTTCTGTATGTTTAGGTCTAGTTATTCCATATGCCAGTGTCAAGTCTGCTGGAAGAAATATAATTTTGCCCCATTGATTCACATTTGATGCAGCTTAGTGAATGATTTGGCGACTAGAAGTAAGACTAGAAGCTTTGAAGCATCCTTGACTTGATCCTTTGATTCTAACATTAACCACAATCATTGCATTTTAGGCCTGTCCAGTCTGCCCACTACAGAAGCAAAATCTTTTTCTTTTTTTTTGGTTTTTCATTTTTTCTTCTTTCCTTATTTCAGTCTTTCTTTTTCTTACTTTCTTTCCTTTTTTCAGTCTTTCTCTGCTCAGTGGCAAGTTTTGGTTGCAGACATTGAACACGGAGGAGAGCGAGCAAGGTGAGAAACAAAACAAAACAACTGGAATAAATCTCAATTAGAACCCTTGGCAGCGTTAGTTCCCTTAAAGTACACAAAGCAACAACCAGCCCGAGAGGATGTCCGTTTGTCCACCCTATCCAGACCCCTGCACTTTTTAATGTTCCTCTGATAGTGCTATCATTTCTCTCTTTACCCACCCCTATTTATAGTGTCTTTTCTGAAGTTGTTTTGGCCGCTCCAGGAAATGACCCCTCTCTTCCCACATTCTCTTGGAAGGAGCAGGCGGTGTTATTGCTGACTGTGTTTATGCAAAAGCACACTTACTGACAGAAGCTATCTGGGATATGTGGGCAGACGTTTACTGGAGAATAAGATACAGACACCGTAGGGATCTCCTGGTGCAAAAGCGGTAGCCCTGCAGCTTCATTGACACTAGCTCTTTGCTCGCTGAGTGATTTCCTACCCAGCTCAAGGCTTTAGCTTGAATGGAGCAGGAGCAGGCCAGACAATTCTAGGTTTGTGTATACAAAATGTGTTGATTGGGTGCAGAGCAAAGTAAACAAAAACATAACGCTATGACA
Organism: Amia ocellicauda; assembly: GCF_036373705.1. NCBI lineage: Eukaryota > Metazoa > Chordata > Actinopteri > Amiiformes > Amiidae > Amia > Amia ocellicauda. The sequence goes on along the minus strand of NC_089854.1, from coordinate 12,978,772 downwards.
AATAATCCCCTAATTCCCCGGCCCATTTTGGCAGCTCTGTAGCCTTAGAGAAACAATCCTATGTCAATCTCTAAGGAGTGCAGTATATCATTGTGCTTTCCTGTTATTATAGTGTTTGTTGCATAACCTGTTGCATATTGTATGTGATTCTATTTTTTTTTGTTCTGTCAGAATATCATTTATCCTCTTATCTAACTTTTCTATGAACATTGCTTCTGGAAGGATTTCTCAGGGTGTTTTAGATGGAGTGGAAGTTGGGAGCTGATTAAAACTGGCCAAAACCTGAATAGACCTTAGAGGAAGCCATATCGCAATCCCCACCCTACTCATATACAATTTTACCACAGTAATTTGCCAGTATTTTGGCAAATACAACATGTTGCCATACTTTGTATCTTGTTTTATTGTACCGCTCTGTACTATGGTTTTACTGTTGTATTTTGTAGGGGTTCAGGGACTCCAGAAGGCTTGCAATCTTTTGTAGATTTGACTATATTTTTCCACTACTGTGCTTTTTCCAATATCTTATTATCATTATTAACATATTGCTGCCTCGTGGCTCCTTTTTTCCGTTGCCTCCGCTATCCTCTCACTTGCTCACTGCTTCGGGTGATTGACCACTCCAGACTTGCCTGTAGTCATGTGACTGTGTGTGTGCTGCTCTGGGCTGGACTGGTGGTTCCATCCACGTTGTACCCTACCAGTGCCCACCGTGTTAGGCTCTGGCTCACTGTGACCCTGTACTGGATCAACTGGTTATTCTATATGGATGGAATATTATCATATCAATTGTTATGCAAAAACTGGGCATCCATACTGTTTGTAATATGATGGAAAAGGAGCTTCAGAACTCTCTAAATTAAGGATGACCTGCTACATAAACTCATAATACACAAAGCTGTTACAGTAGGATACTCGACACATAAACACTCATTCCATGAGAACTGCCAGTAACTGGAAAACATAACTGATACTCTTGCTATAAATAGCATGCAATATATTATAGGTTTATCGTGGAGTTGTTATTCAAGAGATGCCAAGGTCTTTTTGCAATGCTTACCTCAGACATAACAGGGAGTCACCTTTTTTCCCTGGAATGAAAATGGTCTCTCCCATCCAATAGGAAAAAGGGAGATGTTCCATCTGATAAGCCAGCCCTCTGTACACAGACTCCCTTGTGCCAGTCAATCTCCCCTTCCTGGTGGAGATGTTCACATAAATAAAAGCCCTTGTGTGCGCACACGGCGAGCATAAAAAAAACCTGTTTTTTTCTCACTATTATTTAAATGTCAAAACAATTTACACAAAGGAAAACAAATCTCCCTGTGTTAATGGATGTTTACAGTGTCACTGACATCATGTGAGCTGTCCACAATCCCCCCCCAACACTCGACATGCCGCATGACTGGACACAAAATATTTACACCACAGTTTCTTCAAAATTGTTTTGGGAGCCTTATTGTTCTCTAGAGGCTGGTCTACTCTCAGGTGGGGTGATCCATCATAGACATATCTTCATCCCTCTAAGCCTTCCTTTTGCACATGGGCTTATATATATATATATATGTTTTTTTATATATACAGTGCATCCGGAAAGTATTCACAGCGCTTCACTTTTTCCACATTTTGTTATGTTACAGCCTTATTCCAAAATGGATTAAATTAATTATTTTCCTCAAAATTCTACAAACAATACCCCATAATGACAACGTGAAAGAAGTTTGTTTAAAATCTTTACAAATTTATTAAAAATAAAAAACAAAAAAAGCATATGTACATAAGTATTCACAGCCTTTGCCATGACACTTAAAATTGAGCTCAGGTGCATCTTGTTTCCACTGATCATCCTTGAGATGTTTCTTGATTGAACTTGATTGGAGTCCACCTGTGGTAAATTCAGTTGATTGGACATGATTTGGAAAGGCACACACCTGTCTATATAAGGTCCCACAGTTAACAGTGCATGTCAGAGCACAAACCAAGCTATGAAGTCCAAGGAATTGTCTGTAGACCTCAGAGACAGGATTGTATCGAGGCACAGATCTGGGGAAGGGTACAGAAAAAATTCTGCAGCATTTAAGGTCCCAATGAGCACAGTGGCCTCCATCATCCGTAAATGGAAGAAGTTTGGAACCACCAGGACTCTTCCTAGAGCTGGCCGCCCGGCCAAACTGAGCGATCAGGGGAGAAAGGCCTTCGTCAGGGAGGTGACCAAGAACCCGATTGTCACTCTGACAGAGCTCCAGCGTGTCTCTGTGGAGAGAGGAGAACCTTCCAGAAGAACAACCATCTCTGCAGCACTCCACCAATCAGGCCTGTATGGTAGAGTGGTCAGACGGAAGCCACTCCTCAGTAAAAGGCACATGACAGCAAAATTCAGCAGAACAAAATTCTCTGGTCTGATGAAACAAAGATTGAACACTTTGGCCTGAATGGCAAGTGTCATGTCTGGAGGAAACCAGGCACTGCTCATCACCTGGCCAATACCATCCCTACAGTGAAGTATGGTGGTGGCAGCATCATGCTGTGGGGATGTTTTTCAGCGGCAGGAACTGGGAGACGAGTCAGGATCGAGGGAAAGATGAATGCAGCAATGTACAGGGGCATCCTTGATGAAAACCTGCTCCAGAGCGCTCTGGACCTCAGACTGGGGCGAAGGTTCATCTTCCAACAGGACAATGACGCTAAGCACACAGCCAAGATAACAAAGGAGTGGCTACAGGACAACTGTGAATGTCCTTGAACGGCCCAGCCAGAGCCCAGACTTGAACCCGATTGAACATCTCTGGAGAGATCTGAAAATGGCTGTGCACCGACGCTCCCCATCCAACTTGATGGAGCTTGAGAGGTCCTGCAAAGAAGAATGGGAGAAACTGCCCAAAAATAGGTGTTCCAAGCTTGTAGCATCGTACTCAAAAAGACTTGAGGCTCTAATTGGTGCCAAAGGTGCGTCAACAAAGTATTGAGCAAAGGCTGTGAATACTTACGTACAGTAAGTGTGCTTTTTGGTTTTTTATCTTTAATAAATTTGCAAAGATTTCAAACAAACTTCTTTCACGTTGTCATTATGGGGTATTGTTTGTAGAATTTTGAGGAAAATAATTAATTTAATCCATTTTGGAATAAGGCTGTAACATAACAAAATGTGGAAAAAGTGAAGCGCTGTGAATACTTTCCGAATGCACTGTATATCTTTGTTTACTGCAAAACAAAAATAAAAATGGCATTAATCCCTTACTAATACCTTAGAATGAAAGTGATCCTGGCCATTATGATTAACAAGGTTGCTTAAAGAGTTTAAATTATGTAGTTTATTTAGTTTCACATTGCAGGCCTAGATTTCAACTTCCTGTGTAACGGATAGCGTGGTATAAGAAGTGGTATATGAAGACCTCTTATTATTTTTGTAATCATTGCCAAGTCTAGTCTTCTCTTGAGTTGCTGTTCTCAGTGTTCCCTCTTGATTATTGATTGCCTGTTCCTTGACCTCCGTGTGTACATCGACCTACAATTCCCAGATTCTCCCAACCAGCCTGTTTCCCTCATTATTGACCCTTGCTCACCTTATCCACCTTGCCTTCAGATCCTCCTGGACATTGCTTTTGCTGGTATTGACCCTCGCCACTCCCTTATCTCTGCACCTGGATTCCTCTTAGCTGAGCTACTATGTTACACACAAATTATAGGCTACATATTGTGTGATGAAGCATGAATTAGCAATAAATAGTTATTATCCTGTAAAATGAAGTAGCTGGTAATTTGAAGTTTTGATATATTATACAGTACCTTTAAAATTATAGCAAATATGTATTATTGTTTGATATAATATAAAAAAATGTGAAAATCAAACCAAACATTACATATTTGGTTGCCTTACTTTATATTTAGGCCAACTGGATACTTTATATTTCACTGCATAAATACTAACCCATGCTATGAAAAAAAAAATATATATATATATATGTTGTGTCCAGATACTTGCATTCATATTGTAAATGCTCTGATATATTGTTATGTAATAAGAATTCCCACATGTGCAACGTAACATATTCCACATGAAGCAATTTAACGCCTCCATATCTAGCCTATACTGTATGTTCTCGATCCGAACAGATTAAGCAATACATCTTTCATTCTTTATATACTTGTAATATTTGATTGCCAAGATATATATATATATATATATATATATATACACACAGTGAGGGAAAAAAGTATTTGATCCCCTGCTGATTTTGAATGTTTGCACACTGACAAAGAAATTTTGTATATTTGTGTATTTTAACAGTGAGATACAGAATAACAACAACAAAATCCAGAAAAACGCATTTGATTTGCATGTTAATGAGGGAAATAAGTATTTGATCCCCTATCAATCAGCAACATTTCTGGCTCCCAGGTGTCTTTTATACAGGTAACGATCTGAGATTAGGAGCAGTCTCTTAAAGGGTGTGCTCCTAATCTCAGCTCATTACCTGTATAAAAGACACCTGTCCACAGAAGCAATCAATCAATCAGATTCCAAACTCTCCACCATGGCCAAGACCAAAGAGCTGTCCAAGGATGTCAGGGACAAGACTGTAGACCTACACAAGGCTGGAATGGGCTACAAGACCATCGCCAAGCAGCTTGGTGAGAAGGTGACAACAGTTGGTGCGATTATTCTCAAATGGAAGAAACACAAAATAACTGTCAATCTCCCTCAGTCTGGGGCTCCATGCAAAATCTCACCTCGTGGAGTTTCAATGATCATGAGAACGGTGAGGAATCAGCCCAGAACTACACGGGAGGATCTTGTTAATGATCTCAAGGCAGCTGGGACCATAGTCACCAAGAAAACAATAGGTAACACACTACGCCGTGAAGGACTGAAACCCTGCAGCGCCCGCAAGGTCCCCCTGCTCAAGAAAGCACATGTACAGGCCCGTCTGAAGTTTGCCAATGAACATCTGAATGATTCAGAGGAGAACTGGGTGAGTGTTGTGGTCAGATGAGACCAAAATCGAGCTCTTTGGCATCAACTCAACTCACCGTGTTTGGAGGAGGAGGAATGACCCCAAGAACACCATCCCCACCGTCAAACATGGAGGTGGAACCATTATGCTTTGGGGGTACTTTTCTGCTAAGGGGACAGGACAACTGCACCGCATCAAAGGGACGATGGACGGGGCCATGTACCCTCAAATCTTGGGTGAGAACCTCCTTCTCCCAGCCAGGGCATTGAAAATGGGTCGTGGATGGGTATTCCAGCATGACAATGACCCAAAACACACAGCCAAGGCAACAAAGGAGTGGCTCAAGAAGAAGCACATTAAGGTCCTGGAGTGGCCTAGCCAGTCTCCAGACCTTAATCCCATAGACAGTCTGTGGAGGGAGCTGAAGGTTCGAGTTGCCAAACGTCAGCCTCGAAACCTTAATGACTTGGAGAGGATCTGCAAAGAGGAGTGGGACAAAATCCCTCCTGAGATGTGTGCAAACCTGGTGGCCAACTACAAGAAATGTCTGACCTCTGTAATTGCCAACAAGGGTTTTGCCACCAAGTACTAAGTCGAAGGGGTCAAATACTTATTTCCCTCATTAACATGCAAATCAATTTATAACTTTTTTGAAATGCGTTTTTCTGGATTTTTTTGTTGTTATTCTGTATCTCACTGTTAAAATACACCTACCATTAAAATTATAGACTGATCATTTCTTTGTCGGTAGTCAAACGTACAAAATCAGCAGGGGATCAAATACTTTTTTCCCTCACTGTATATATATATATATATATATATATATATATATATATATAAACTGAAGTGGAGAATGTATTACTGTAGTAATTTCCCTGTATTATGTGTATAATACACATTGAAGTGGTTCAATCGAGGGAAGTGTGTGCCTTGTTACCTAAGATAATAAACACTGTTAATGTTATCACCCTGTATTAACAATCGGGAACAATCAAGGTTGCCATTCATTCTTCATCATATTGTCTGATTTCACCCTCTCCTCCACCTCTACAGCTGTTATTGACCAATTGCTAAATGTACTGAGAACACAGTAAGTTCAAAACAAACACAATCATTTAAGCTCATCAGCTACTCAGCTGGAGCCTAGATAAAGGTTGCCCCAAGGAAGGAGTGTTGTACAGCCTCAGAAAAACTAAACTCAAGTTTTCCTATCTTCTTTCTATCTTTCATTATTTTAATTAGTCTTCATTAGGCTAAACATCGGGCAAATTAGGAAATCTGATCAAATTTTTAAAAACGTGTGAGTGTTTGTGTTAAGTGTTGAGCGCCTTCGAGTTCCCTAAAACAGTGCTGGATGAGGAGAGGGAACTGGGGGTGGGGGCTTCTTTTCCTGTCGGGAGTGGTGGCAGTCTCAGCGTCTGGGTATGCCCACCGCTTCAGACAACATTCTTGTGTTATCCAGTCAGGTCACACCTCTGGATAAGTCTGGTACTGGGGTTGGAGTTGGGAAACCCTTTCTTTAAGAATTAAAGAAAAACAAAAGAAAAGGAATTTATTTCCAGAACAAAAATCCTGCGACCGTCTTCCTAAAATAAACAGCAGGTAATTCGTGTCAATATGTTTTCCAGTCCCGGGGAACATTAATTAGAGGAAGTTACTTTGCGTTTCCCGGTGAAATTCATTGTGCTGCAATGCTTTAATAAGCCTGATGAATGGGACTTTCAATATAGAGGACCCACACCCCCTCTACTCCCCCCACCATCCCCCTCCTCACTGTTCAGTATGGTAGATATATCAATGTAGCTACCTAGAAGGACAATCGAAGCAGTGCTATTCATGAACATATTCGGCAGGGAACAGTCGTGTGTGAAATTATTGAATTTCTGTTTATTTCCATTAGTACCAAATAAATCTCTGCTTCAAACTGAAAAAATGCAAAGAAAATGTAATACATTAAAATGCAAATCAAAAGCAAAAAGGTACAGTCACCCTTTAACAATCATTCAAGTAGACTACAGCGACACAAATCAGGTAGTCCTACAGGCTCCAGCTGTGTGATTGTATATATTATTACTTTTTCCCATGGTGCACTGTGACTGCTAAGTTAAGCTTGATTTAGCACTTGATTCCTATTCATTGCAACACATTTAATAGCTGTAATTGTGCAGTGGGATTGCTAACCTTCTAATTTATAACAGTAGACATTTTAGAGCAGATTTCCTCTCTCTGGACTGGCACTGGTATCCTCCATAGCTTATTTGTATATGAATAATGCTTAATGTGGTATCATAGGAAGTAAACTGTTGTATAGTCATATTATGTATTAGCTTATTTATTTTGCAGACATTCTACAATGCATTATAAATGGAAGAAAACTTGTCAGCTTCGGCTGCAGGAGTTACAGTAATCCGTTGCATATCCATCTGTCACACATCCACCCTGACCACATACCCGCCTTTGTTGAACTTATCATGTATCACTTAAATTGTGTGTAAAGCGCACAGGAAAAATGTACTGTATCTCTTTAAGAATGTGAGCTTATATATGTTCTATGGCTTGTGCCAATCTCTCTCTCTCTCTCTCTCTCTCTCTCTCTCTCTCTCTCTATATATATATATATATACACTCACCTAAAGGATTATTAGGAACACCATACTAATACTGTGTTTGACCCCCTTTCGCCTTCAGAACTGCCTTAATTCTACGTGGCATTGATTCAACAAGGTGCTGAAAGCATTCTTTAGAAATGTTGGCCCATATTGATAGGATAGCATCTTGCAGTTGATGGAGATTTGTGGGATGCACATCCAGGGCACGAAGCTCCCGTTCCACCACATCCCAAAGATGCTCTATTGGGTTGAGATCTGGTGACTGTGGGGGCCAGTTTAGTACAGTGAACTCATTGTCATGTTCAAGAAATCAATTTGAAATGATTCGACCTTTGTGACATGGTGCATTATCCTGCTGGAAGTAGCCATCAGAGGATGGGTATATGGTGGTCATAAAGGGATGGACATGGTCAGAAACAATGCTCAGGTAGGCCGTGGCATTTCAACGATGCCCAATTGGCACTAAGGGGCCTAAAGTGTGCCAACAAAACATCCCCCACACCATTACACCACCACCACCAGCCTGCACAGTGGTAACAAGGCATGATGGATCCATGTTCTCATTCTGTTTACGCCAAATTCTGACTCTACCATCTGAATGTCTCAACAGAAATCGAGACTCATCAGACCAGGCAACATTTTTCCAGTCTTCAACTGTCCAATTTTGGTGAGCTTGTGCAAATTGTAGCCTCTTTTTCCTATTTGTAGTGGAGATGAGTGGTACCCGGTGGGGTCTTCTGCTGTTGTAGTCCATCCGCCTCAAGGTTGTACGTGTTGTGGCTTCACAAATGCTTTGCTGCATACCTCGGTTGTAACGAGTGGTTATTTCAGTCAAAGTTGCTCTTCTATCAGCTTGAATCAGTCGGCCCATTCTCCTCTGACCTCTAGCATCAACAAGGCATTTTCGCCCACAGGACTGCCGCATACTGGATGTTTTTCCCTTTTCACACCATTCTTTGTAAACCCTAGAAATGGTTGTGTGTGAAAATCCCAGTAACTGAGCAGATTGTGAAATACTCAGACCGGCCCGTCTGGCACCAACAACCATGCCACGCTCAAAATTGCTTAAATCACCTTTCTTTCCCATTCAGACATTCAGTTTGGAGTTCAGGAGATTGTCTTGACCAGGACCACACCCCTAAATGCATTGAAGCAACTACCATGTGATTGGTTGGTTAGATAATTGCATTAATGAGAAATTGAACAGGTGTTCCTAATAATCCTTTAGGTGAGTATATAGTGGCTCTCAGAAGTATTCACCCACCTTTTTTCACATTTCATTGTGTTACAACATGAAATCAGAATGGATTTAATCAGGAGTTTTTGCCACTTATCAACACAGAAAATGTTCATAATGTCAAAGTGAAAAATATAATCTGCATGATTTCAGGTTAAATACACCTGTCTCTGGGAGGTCCCACAGTTGGTTAGTACAATTCCTAACAAAAACTACATCATGTAGACGAAGGAAGGTTCAAAGCAAATCCAGAATAAGGTTCTTCAGAAGCACCATTCAGGGGTTGGATATAAGAGCATTGAATATCCCCCGGAGCACAGTGAAGTCCATTATTAAGAAATGGAGAGAATATGCCACAACTGTGAATCTGCCTAGATCAGGCCATCCTCAAAAACTGAGTATCTGGGTGAGAAGGGCACTAGTCAGGGAGGTCACCAAGAGGCCTATGGCAACTCTAAAGGAGTTACAGCCTTCCACGGCTGAGCTGGGAGACACTGTGCATACTGCAACAATAGCCTTGGTGCTTCACAAAAGTGGCCTTGGTGGCTAGTGGCGACTGGTTACTGTATTTCCAAATTCCAATGGCTCCGTAAAACATACACACTACAACACAGTACAGCATATGTACAGTGCATTGAGACAGCAACAGTGCAGAGCAGTATAGTAGCCTGAAGACAGATGATAGAACATCTCTTTATAAAGGGTGTAAAAGTGTTTTTGAAGAGCTAAAACTTGGTGGTGAAGCTGTTTGGGTGGCTCAGGATAGCCCAGGGCCTTGTCGGTGGTCTCCCTTGGAAAGAGTAGCCACTCGGAGATTATCTCCAAATTGGCTCAGAGTCAGCTGCCTCTGGCGTAATAGGAACCTGTCAGGATATTGTTCAGTGCGAATAAAGACCAAAAAAATAACAGGAAACAGGTAGAAGAAACCGCAAACACAAAGGCGTTGGGAGCTCAGGGAATAATCCGGAGCGGGCGGGTAAAGTTAGCACAGCCCATCATGATTAAAGCTATAGTCTGTGCCCACCAACTCACTGCCCCTACGAGCAGGAAGCCTCCTCATCCTTCAAGGAAGACAATGGCCGGCGCTGAAGACGCACTCTGGGCTGCGTTGACCGACGCCTGGGCAGACTACACCGAGACGGTCTGCTGCCACGCAAGACTCTGTGGAATCTGCAGCCACATTACCCAGCACCTTAGTGTGCTCGCTTACCTGTTATTTAGCTTGGCAAGGCTTGCCGAGACTGTCTGGGTAATCAGCAGGGTGAAGGATGTGCTGACCTTTTCTGCGGAGTATCCGTGTATTGTGAGGCTTTGCTCGATGCCGTGGTGTTTATTTTGATACGGGACCAAAATGCATCATGTGCAATCACAGTGTGCCCTCTTTGTACCATGCATCACAGTGAAGGGCCCTGGGTTAGTGCTGACCAGAGTTCCTTATAAATGAATAATTATAATGTGATTATTTAATTAGTCTACTGAGGCAAGCCATCAGAAATACCATAATTATTTTGTGGAGTTTCGTTCCCCACCGCCCCCCAAACCAAGTAATCTATTTGAATATCAAGGAAGAGTGGAAGTGTTTTGTAAAGACCCCCTGCTGCGATGACCAACGGGAAGTCCCCCCTCCTAGCAGGCAGTGTAAACTTGGCTCCAATAAAAGTATCCGTTTGCCACCTTTTTTGCGGACAACAGGAAACCTTTGTTTACAGTAAAACATCCTGTGGGGAAGCCAGCGAGGAGGCTCTGAAACTTCCCACCTTCATCCCTAGAGTGCCGTGGCAGTGGAGTCTCCTCTTCCCCTGAACTTACCCGACAACTGGAATGTGCAGGGCGCTGCCAGAAAGCAGGAAAAAACGAAGAAAAGCAACAACTGCTTCCTTTTTTTAATTATTTTTTTTAAATAGAAAGATGAGCAAACAGTCCTTTGTTTGACATCGTAAAAGAAGACGCTGATCCCTATCCCCGGTGAATTTGAAGCTGTTTTTTATAGTTGTTTTTAGATGTTGTTAGGTTTGTCAGTACTCCAGGAGTGTCCTGGGGTCTCCAGTGTTTAACCCTGACTCTATAGCCAAGGAACAATGACAATAATGGCAAAAAGACACATTGTTCATTCTAAAGTGGTACATTGCTTAACTTCCCATCCTCTTAAAGGTTATTTATTTGTTGTGGTTTGTCTTGCATTTGACAGTAACCCTGCGGATTGTTTTAATGCTAAACCTATGGGAGAAACTCAAGATTTGTATTTTTTTTTTTCATTTAGATTGGTATAGAGTTGTATTTCAATCAACATGGTCATTGATGGTTCCACAATTTGTCTTAGTGACAGGAAGAAAGATGAATCACAAAGTGAACAAGTCTAGATTTTAGATTTAATTTATTTACATTAGATTATTTCAGTATTTACAATTCATGACAAGAATATTCATACATCTAATTGTACATCAGCTTACAGTAAGTCACCACAAACCGACAAAAGACTGTTCCCAAATAAGGCATTTTTAAGGCAATTGTGTTTTCTTTGTCAATGCAGTTTTAACAGGAAGATTATTGCATTGCCTTGTTTTGTACCTCAAGTAGCCAGTTGGTGAGACCAAGATATTGTGCAAGTACATTTAAAGAGTTTGGGGTAGGAATGGCAGGAACATTGAACAAAAAACAGTCTAAGAATATCAGAAACAGTTTTTTCTTAATTTGTGATCATTGTAACAATTTTATTTCTCTTGGCTATTTTTATATTGCTGTTAATTATTAAAATATTATGTGGTTTCCCCTTTGTATGGTGGATCGTTGGATGACACTACTTGATGAAACGTTTAAAAATCCCGATATAAAACTGCATACTTGATATTGTGATTTGTTTCAGAATATAGGCTACGTCTTTACAATGACAGCCATTACAGGACTTTCAAACAATATTTACAATAAATAAGACTCACTCCTGCTAAATAAATAGTTCTAAACATTTCCAGTATTTCTTTTACCCTGACACTTATTCTTCTCAGTAAGAGAGTTTGCAAGATGCTTTTTTGTCTTTGAGTGGCAAGATGGATGTTTTCACACATTTCCATTCATTCAACAAAAACTTGTCTTCCTAAAATTTGTTTACATATAAAAGTAAAGGTCGGTGACAGATATTTAAAATATTTTAAAGTACCTTACGTTATGTCTTATTGACATATGGGAGCAAAAAAAATCTTATTTTACTTCAAAACTCTCAAAGAAAGACACTTGTGATCTTACACAATGGTATAAATGTTTTCTCTTACAGTGTTCAAACTCATACAATCAATAATGCTCCATCTCCAACAGCAAAAAAATAATTTCCATATAATGTTTCTGGAACTATATATTCCTATGCACAATGTATCAGCAATTCTTGCTTGGTCTTAGGTATCTAATTTGTTCAAAAACAACTAATACAAGGGACAGACCACCCATTTAGATAAATAAAATGTTGTTTATAATGAAAAAGCAAAGTATGTTCCTTGGGATTGCTGCAGGTCTTATAAAGTATATACGTGTATATTTATATATAAAAAAATTAAATTTACTGCCAATGGTAAATTCAATACTAAGGACCATTGTCCTGGATGTTTTTTTTTTTTTTTTTTATTCAAAAAAATTGCAAAATCTGCTCAACAGCACACTAACTATATAAGGGACTTCCTTGGCTGCAAAGCAGGGTCATTGAAGGATCCCAATTCATTCATGTTGTTAGTCTGTGTTTCCCAGGCTTCTATCAGTAAGTCACAAATATCATGTGAAAGAAGCCAATTACACAGCCCCTGGGACTGGAGTGTGGCTGTGCATGTCGTTTGACTTCAGAGCTCCCCGACAGAATTCAAAACACTCAACCTGGCACAGATTATGGAGCAACCAGTTGTCATGTCTCTGTGGAACCTTCGAACACAAGCACTTCGAGAGTCTTGCAATCAAGGCTCTTAATCCGATAATCGTCAGTAGTTCAGTTTCCCAACAAACCTACAGAGTGTTGGAAGTAGGTCCCTACAGAAGCACCTGCAAGCACCCTGAAGGAAGTCAATATTTAGGGATTCTTGCCTTCTACTGGTTTAGAAGGAGGGGTCGGGCGGTCAGAGCTGGTCATCCAGAGACGGCCGGGGTGGGGTCCTGTTCCGCTGGGGTCTGATGAAGGAGAAGCAGGAGGAGGTGGTGAGGGCGAGCCGGCTGAGCCCCAGATTGAGGCAGTGCACTTCGGAGGTGACGGGGACCTCGGAGAAGAGGGCACGGTCGCGGGAGAGCTGCGTCAGGCTGTCACTGTTCTCAAAGTCTTTTACAATGTTCAGGATCTCCTGGCGCTCCATCTGCCGCATCATCCCGCGGATGTTCAGGATAGCCGAGATATGCTTCTTACTGCGGGTAGAGAGAAGAGAAAATAAGAGGGTCTGTCACTCCACTTTTCACATTCATGTCCACGTTTTGACAACCTACGCGGCCCTGTCATTGAGGCAAACTTTACTCATATTCACCACAAATACACACTGCTATGTGCTCCACCAGATAATTTTTATGCTGGTGTCTTTTTATCACTTCATGGACTGTGTAACGTGGACACTTTAATAATTAAGGGCTAAATAAAGGAAGGCAGTTTAGAATAAGCACAGAAGATCCATGGCACAGGCTCTCAGAAACTGAGAAATTTGGGAGCCAGAAGCACCAATATGTTTGATTTATCTCAAACGGGACTGGGGGGCAAACAGAAAAGGGAAAGGAGCAACGCCCGTTACTGAATGACTAAAACATCTGTCCTTGTTAAGCCAGGTTTGTCAGCATTTCATGTGCATGCTTTGGCACCAGGCTGTCTCCTGTGGCACTTCAGGAATAACTCCTGTGCTGCTTCCTGTCTGTACACCCGCAACAGTGTCTGCACATGGCATCCTGCCAGCCAGCACAGAGACTCATAAAATAAATGCACACGGAAGGCTGGGCGAGGGGAGGGGGGCGGGGTGAAGACCACCAGTGCATCAAAAGCACTCTGTGTCTTCCTGCCGGGCCTTCAATGCACTGGGGCACGATTTAATTCAGTTTTCACACAACCTGCCTTTTGATCATTTAACTTCATAAGACTGATGTCTAAGTACGGGATATATTTTATTATGATTTTATCTCGGTCAAGGATCTTAATGGGTACTTAATAAGGCCAAGGATTTTTTTGATCTACTTCAAAATCATCTAAGGGTCACGCCACATCCGTAGCAGCAGTTTTTGAGATTCATCAAATTAGCCACAGGATTAATATAGACTTTCCGATCAATAAATGATGCTTCCTTCCTTTTTATTACCATTAAGGGACTAATAAACTGGTGACTGCCAATGCCTACGTTGCTAAGTGCTGCTAACGTTGTGGCAGCCAGGGCAGGAAGTAACTCCTTCAGTCAATACTTTTTGTCTGGGTTTCTAAGGTACAGAGATTTGCTGATTCTCCCTATTCGGTGTACGTCTGTATTTCCATTAATAAAAGGAAGGAATGGGACACTTAATAATTTAAAAATATAAATCCATCCTTCTCCTCTCACCTTCCCATTATTACCAGGATGCAGTGGGTGCAGGGATTTAGAAAGGAAGGCAGCATCTTAAAGAGCTGGATAAGGAGTGTCTGGTCTATTTTACTGACACCTTCACCACAAAATTCCCCTTTCTCAGAGATATCTAGAAATGGCAGCAGTCTGAATCAGATGCTGTGCTTCATCACCCTCACTTGCCACTGCAGTGTCTGTTTGTTAAGTTCAGCTAAGAAGTGCATGGTTGCCAATACCTTGGACAACCATCGCCCCTGCACGTTCCATAAGCTTATGTGATAGTTTAATTACGAAAGAAAACTAAAGCTTTATCGATCACACTTGATGTATCAACGGTTCACACTCATGTTTAAGTCTCAAGCACAATCAAGATGTCAGTTGTGTCCACAAGGTTGCCAATCCAATGTCACTGGCAGTTGTTGATTGAAAGGCAAATGCTTCCCTTGTATCACACACTGTGCAATCAGCAGTGAGTGATGTCAGACAGGAAACGGTCTTGCGCCAAACCACGAACACAAGCTGACATCTTGAAGTGATCTCAGTAAATGTGAGACCCACGGGGGAAAATGCAATGGCATGTCACAGAAACAGCTGAAACAAAACATGCTGATGTATAATGTAGAAAATTCATCAAAACCTAACATGGCTCAACGTTGGCTAATGGAAGTGTTTTTCTAGGCAAGGACCTCACGATTTCAAGCAGACACTCACCGAATGTCTGGGTATTCCCTCACCAGCACCCCCACCTCCATCTGAATTGAAGGTGTGTCCTCAAGCAGGATGATCTCAGAGAGGTGTGGAACAGCACTGTCCAGCCACGAGCAACCGGAATCCTGAGGGAGTGATCAACAAGGTCAGAGCAGAACCAAAAATTCAGTAACAAGACAACCCATTCCCAACCTATACAAGATGCCCCACAAGATTAAAAATGAAGAATTCCTGGTGGAGACTCAACTATTACTAGCTGCTAGTAAAACATTACCCTCTTGCTATTTTATTTTCTTTCTTTTTTATATCATATTGAAACTCATTTGCAAACTTTTATTTCATTCATTCAATATCCCATTGTGCTGAATTCTCTTTCTGCGTGTTTGATTCAGGGAGCTCACTTCAAAGCCGCAGCACAGGATGTTCTTTGGTAAACAAAGGCTTCCCGTTGTCTGCAGAGGTGACAAACGGATGTTTTAACTGGAGCGGAGAGCCGGACGCCTCGCGGGGAATCTGCCTTTTGATATACATGGCCGGGGCGTGTCAGTCATCCATCTTCATCTTTTGGGTGCACAATTCTTGATGTGTCTGCTTGTGTTTGAACTCGGTGGCTGTTATTTCAACACTTTCACACTGTTGGACACAAATCATGCTTGATGGACAGAAGCTCTGTTTTTTTAGGTAATTTTTCTTAATGTGTTTCTTCTTGTGGGACTATAGTTTAAGTGCTTTTTGTTTATTTATTTTTCTGTACTTATTTTACTTTTGCAGTTTGTCCTTGTGGAGTTCAGATCAAGGAATCCCTTTATTGCTTATAGTGGTATTCCTGTAGATTTTCTCATTGGTATATCCTTATCCTAGCTGGGATTTAGACCATTCTAGGTAAGGCATGTTCTTTTAAAGGAATTTCCTTGAAAATATTTGAATGGAAATCAAAGCAGGGTGTATTGACATACTGCTGCTTAATGACAGATTTTGTAAAGTCAAAATGAAGATTGAGTTTCAGGTTAAAGTCAATCCTTTGGTAAACTGATCGAAGTGCATTTTTTCATGGGTACACTGTGGTTCTAGTTCACCTTCTTCATGGAATTAATTTTAAGTTCATTTTAAGGGCACAGATCAATGGCCTACTTTTTAACATCAACTGGCAGCATTATTAATTATACAAGTTCCATCGGCAATGCGAGATTGGTGTTATTATTCAGATGTTCTGCTGAAATTTGACATTCAGTTGGACAACAAACAAGCCAATGGACTCACCAGTTCCTTGAAAAGCACTTTCAGTTGCTGTCCCTCTTCCCTCAGCCGACTGGCCATTCTCTTCCGCATCTTCAGTGACGTGCAGATGATTCTGCCTCTCATGAGAGCTCGCAGATACTCGGTTAGGACCCGTCTGTGCAAGTCGCCTACTAGAGTCTGGCAACAAATCACACATATTTAGACAAGAACAGGAGCATGGCGCAAGACAAGGTGAATAACATTTAGTCCACTCCGATCCCAAACCTCATTCCCAAATTATTACTGCTTTACTGAATCTTTACGGATGGGAGATGGAAAGGATATCTTGGTAGAACTTAGGAAACTGATCCTGACAGTTCAAAAATAATTTGTTTTTACATCAAGTGATCCTGACACATTAATAACTACATATACACATCTACAAATGTTTTCCATACCAGTCAGGTCATGATTCACAAAACATTTTTTTAACAAGTCACTTTTCTTCTGTAGTTAAATATTCTTCATGGGGGCAAAAAGGATATGGAATTAGCATTTGAACCCACCAATTCAAGGTCCTGTATTTTAAAGCATTATTGAACCCTAGTCTTGTGGCTTTAATAGTTCCATTGTGATTCAAATCATGTTTTATACCTGATACGGGGGACTCTCCATTCTGCGAAACTTCTTAAAGTGAGTCTTGATAGTCCCCTCTATTGTTTCAAAGGCCTCTGTGTTATTCAACCACTTCCTCTTCACCAGCTTATCAAAGTAAGGCTGAAACGGCAAACATAAAACATTTAATTCAGTTCAGTTCCTTATGCTCTATGCAAATCCACATAAAAGACTTAATTTCTGGGCAAAGAAGTACAGGAGACCAGCTTGAACAAACATTTCTACTGCCTGGATACACATTTTGGTAGAAACTGCCAAACAAATACTTTCCACAGAATGTGATAGACCATTAGACTGTTACAAGATGATGTTCACACCAATATTATGCTCTTTCATAATCTGATCAGGGGGGAAAATAAAGCATTGTCCTCCCACATTACTTGTAGATTAATAATGTCCTTAGATAACTGTGAATTATTTCCCAGAATCAATGTATTATGTCATCATTTAGGTTGGATTATTTCTCTAATGAGATCATGGAAGATTTGCTTTTATGTTTGGATTGAAACATTACAATATTTGTATGAAGGACAATTGATTTGATACACTTAGTCATTTATATGGCAAATCTGGGGTGAACCCTTCCCAGAATTAAAGGACAACATCTGGATGTAATACAGAGCAGTTGCTGTTACCAAATCCATCTCTCAACATTGTTGCTGCTGTAACCACACCTATAAACCCCTTCCTTCCTGGACTTTTCTCACAGTTTTTCTAAGATTAAGATATCCTTGATATGATGTTTACCACTATCTTATTTCTCTGTTGAAATACAAACCTGAATGAGCACATGGTGAAAGTATATAATCAACCAAAATCGAAATCGCTGAATCTAAAATAATCACAGTCACTGCCCTTTCAGACAGATTGCTTGTTCCCACTGCACACACACATTCAACTGGAATTCCTTTTTGTGACTTGACTAAGGAACAAACTGTATACTCTAAAAAGCCAATCAATCAAAGTGATTTTGCTGCAGGCACCAAGTTTTTCTGCTCTTGGGAAGCTACTGAGAGGGACGTGGGTACCATTTCTTTTCTGCTGAGGATCCCCCTTCCTTTCTCACCTTGATCTGCTCAAACAGCATGTCTGTCAGCACCTTCACCCCCTGGTTCACGATTTTGTCCAGGGATGAGTTGGCTCTTCGCATGGCTTCCTCGCACTCCACTGGCTCGCACTGGGCGCAGCGCTGCACGAACCCCCTGCCGCCAAAGCACAAACACAAGGTCAGCTGTGATTGGAATGATCAAAAACAGCTGGCTTACACATGCTGCTAGGCAGGCTTCATTGTGGTGGCCAACACGTGTGAATGAGCCCATCAATGATCCTATTACCAAACACAGAGTCACAGCTGGGAATGCCTTAATTAAGAATTTAGTTGTCATACCTGAATGCCGGACAGCAGTTCACCAGGGCAATAGTCCTTGAGATGTAGCCATCACCCATCTGTCCAGTTTCAGCCTGCTTCTCATGGAAGAACTCCACTTTTCTCTGGAAGCTGGTAAGTAGACCACAGGATGAGGCAGAAAAAGTATAGAGTAGTGAGTGTAGGTGACACAGCCCCCAGATATATAAAGCATAGGCTAGGAATGGGTAATACCAGTTTGAATTGAAAATACTACTGATGACTATTATAATTTAAAAGTTTTCCCAATAATTATATTATTATTATTATTATTATTATTATTATTATTATTATTATTATTATTATTATTATTATTATTATTATTATTATTTACATGCCAATTATTGGTCACTATACAATATACAGGTTTGGAAAATATTTTTTATACACGTATCCAAATGTATTTCCACTTCATATTTACCACTTTGATAATTGCAGAGGTACATTTTTGTTGAGGTATGGGTAGAGTATACAGTTACGCAAGAGTATATGGGACTCACCTGTAGAGGAAATCAGCCAGTCCAGTGAGACAGCACTGTGCCACCCCAGAGCCCAGGTCCCTGTTGATGCTGGCTGATTTGTCTAGGTCCACCTGTAGCCTCTACACACAGACACAGATAGCATTTTACTTCACGTTGTATGCTAGTACTTGCAGATCACGGTGAATGTACACAGACACAATGCTTCCTTAAATAGACTTTAAAAAATGTTAGACTCATGGAACATGGAAATCATTTTCAACCAAATGAATAGCCCACATTTTCAGTATTCAGTAGATAACATTTGCAGATTAAAATAAAGCTCAAATGAAAGTTGTGCATATATATATATATATATATATATATATATATATATATATATATATATATATATTGATATGCATACATGACGTAAATATTTCAGGTGAAGCTGATTTTATAGAGGCAGTCCTCGTCATGTACCAGCAACAGCCACCAGGGTTCAGTGTAACATTAGGACAGCAATTTACAGATTACAAACCTTGCACTGACTTATAACAGACACATTTCAGTTCAGGAACGAGTGTAATAATGGTATTTTGCTGTATTGCTTGTTGCTTTATAAGTAAATGTCGTTGGAAATCTAAAATCTGCACATTTAAAAGTATATTTTGTGATTATACCACAACAGGAGCAAGCTGCTGTTTGTTTATTGCCAGCATAGAAAAATATGATATTCTTCTGTTATACACCAGTGCAACTCAGGTATTTTGCAGTGTTATGATCTCGCATGCCTGCTCCAACAGAGACCACATGGGTGTCAACATAGGCTAGTCAGGTGCCATCGGCAACAGTATTGAGTGCCATGACATGCCAGGATTAACTCTTTCAGGACAGCTAGTTGGGACACCACCTTCTACCGAATTACCTTGGCACTTTTAGCATAGTTTCAATTCACTGTGTTTGATATGTATTTTTAAAGGGTTTCCTATGGGTTTACTATGCTTTACTATACTGGACTATGAGGAAATTGTAGTGTACCATAGTAAACATATAAGAAACCACTATAAAACCATGTGAAGTACAAAAATCGTGAGGGTAAACTGGCATAAGAGCAAGAATCACAGTGATGACTTTCTCTGCTTGTCAATCCCATGCTTTCTTGGTGCTTAACTGACTGGCCTTTTTCTTTGCTCTGATCTGGAAGGCTTCAAGTGGAATCGAATGTACCTGCTCTCAGACTCACCTTGATGACAATGCTGGCCAGAGTGGACTGATACTCCTCTATGTGCCGTGACTCTGTCCATCGCCGCTCCTCCTCGTCCAGCACCTTAGACAGCTCTGTGGTCACCTTCGTCTGGCGACACAAGAGCACAACTCTTAAGATCTCCTTGAAACCCTCTTGCATGCATTTAAAATCAGATAAGATTTGATACCACTGATCCTAGAATGGCCTTGGCCTGTTTCTTGAAAGAGCCTATTGGAATTGGTTGTGTTCTTTTGTTGCAGTAATAGCACACACATCCTCTTGTTGAGCCAGTATCTACATCTTTGTTACTAAACCCTGCCTTGCCTGTGGTTTCATCAGATGTTAGTGATGGTTGGCAGTGTTACCTTGACAGAGTTGATGCAGTCCTGCTCCAGCTTCTCCACAGTCTCTGCAGGGAGCAGGGGCCCAAGCTGGGAGCGATTGATCGTGATGGTTAGGCTAACAGGAACAAGAACCTCCCTGGAAAATATTGAACCGTCTCAGTGAATTTGAATATTCTTTATGGTGCAAGTGTATATTAAAACTACACTCCATGTACCTGACATTACAGTACAGTACTTACAGTACTCCACAAAATTAGTTTAATTTATATTGTGAAAATGATTAAGCCGATGTGGACAATTTGTAATTTGTAATCTCCCCATACTGTTCTTAGCTAACCATATCATTTACAATGTGGGATGGGTTTTATTTTAGCTAAAAGCATACCTTATAATAATAATGCTCCTGTTGGCAAAATTAGCTAAAAACTTGAATCAAAATAAACTTTGTAACATTTTCCAGCGCCCCACCCCCCAAAAAAAGACCCAAACAGGGTTTCTCTGTCTCCATTGCAACATATTCATCTTTACAACATCTGCTTAGTTTGGCTGGCTATTTCTTTTCACCCACCTGTCGTAACTGTTGTGAAGCCAATCCAAGAGGGAGTAGATATCCGTGATGGGAAGGGGTGAGCTGGTCAGCTCTCGCAGGCGCCGGGCAACAGCCTGGTGGTAGCTCTGCAGATATACGCTGAAGGCACTGAATTGCTCGGGGTAGATGGACACTACGTTCCTGCGGGCCGCCCCCAAGTCCTCCACCATGCGGCTCCTCAGGAGGCCCATGTAAGCAGCCAGCTGCCCACTCTGGGCCTCATTCGGCTGGGGTAGGCATCCGTTTGCTGCCTCCCCAATCGCCTCTTTCCACTTGTTCTTAAGCTGCCTCGGCCTGGACCCCAGCGCCCCCTTTTCCTTGTGCATCCACTCTTGGTCAGCATCTTCCTCTTGTTCGATTACCTTCACCACCAGCTGCAGTATCAGCCCCGGGTTGGGCGAGCGTAGAGACTCATGTACCACACTCCATAGCTCTTTCTGCAGGGCCTCGTACAGGAGCTCCACATCTTTGGCTTTGCGCCTGCCTCCGTCCTTGCATGGGCTGTTAACCTCCTCGACACCCCCCGCAGATGGCACCCCCTGCCCCCCGCTCAGCCCAGTCTCCTCGCACTCCCGTTCCAACTCCAGGATGTGTGTGTCGGCCAGGAACAAGTCTCTCTTCGTTACCAGCTGCAAGATCTCCAACACTGCCATGCAGAGAGAGACATGAAGTCAGCATTTTCCTTATGTTAAAGACACAGAAGCTGCAAGGTCCCTATAGCACTAAAGGTTTCATGATTCAATTTGATCACCTTAACTTTTTATAGTACATTCTGGCACTGGCTTGGTGGGCTGATAGTATTTAATTTTATGAAATGCTACAGTTTTGTTTTGTGTCAACTATAATTTCCTTCTTTATAAAAATGTCTGAATCTCAATTTTGAGTCCAAATGATTTGTTGACTTGTAACTTGCGTGAGTTAAACTTGAGGTGTAAAACAAAGCAAAACCCTTCATAGCTGGTGAATGATTGACAAAAATGCCAACAACATATACTTAATATGTAATAAAAACATATCTTTCCCGCTAGATTTTAATCATTGGGGTGTGTCTATAACTGTCTATATATCTGATGGGGAGAGTAAGTAATTGCATTTCAGAATGAATTGTTTCATGTGTCTCATCATCAAATATGGAAGCAGTTGATCCTGATGCTTAAAATATTCCTTTCATAGTGGGTTAACTTAGAATGCCACACATTAAAAAAGAGCAGAAGTGTGCCCGAAAGAGCCGGAGAGAATAGGGTTGTACTGTTTGTTTCTTCTGCAGGGGGATTATTTTCAGTACTGTTTTGTTTTTGCAAAACATGGTTCTGTTTGGCAATACCCCAGAGAAGTATTGATTTCATTTGCCACAAAATGTCTCAGCAAAGTTTCATTTAAACTCACAATGGCATCTATTGGAGAGACTTCAAGTTTTTTTATTTTTTTATTTAAATTTATTTTATTAAATGTCAAGTGATGATCCTGAACATTAAAAATATTTTTTTTTTGTTAACATGCATACCTTTCAAACTTCTATGGATTTAAAGAAATGTATTTTTTGGGAAAGGACATGTTACAAGCTGTAGAGACAAATCACTTTCTGAAAATTAAGTGAATCATTGTCATCTGTTGAAAAAGAACTGCATTCAATTTGAATACGTAAAATGTCATTTTCCTGTACACGGTCATTCTAACATGACCCCAAAGTCAAAGTTTGTGTACTGATGTTTGTGAACAAAAGTGTTCATTGTGTGATGTTACAATCAAGTACATGTAACTACTGAGCGTTAAGTAAATCATTTTTTTTACTGGACACTTCCAGTGTGTTTGGTGATTGGTGCTCATTTTAAAGAAACCAGGAGATGTGACTTCATTTGAGACATGAATCTGGTTAAAACAATAGTTTAAAAAATGAAGAGAAAAGCCAAGATGGAATAAAAAATTCCAACTGAGATCAGTGAACACTCCCCATTAGCTCACTGTGTTCTGTGCTTAAAGTCTGAAAGGTTATTGTTTTCATCTACTTTTTATTTCAATGTCAGTGCAAAGTTTAATTGATCTCCCTGGATCAAAGCACACATTGGAGATTATTTCATTGACGTCTTGAAAATCCTTGAGACCTAGAATGGAAAGTGTGGCCTGGCACTGTTGGTGGGAAAAATCAAGTGGAGACTTAGTGTATGGCCTTTTCTTAAATGGATGTTTGCAATGTTTTTGGAAACAATACAATACCATAACCATTGTGCATTGCATAGAGAACATTTGAAAGCACTGCACGAAACAAAAGTCTGCATAGATGACTAACAATGCCTATAAAAACAACCTTTTAAACATCTTTTAGAAGTCATATCAGTGATGTTCCTAGAGACTTTAGGAAGAAGTTATAGACATAGACTTTGCCATAGAGAGGAATTGCAAAGGGGTTTGTTATCGCTAACACTTGTAAAGCAAAACCATACAGAGAAAAACAGCCATGCTATGCACAATGGAGGTAATGGTTTGTCTGATTGCAGTATCCTCTTAACCAGTTTGTTAAAGAGTACAATACAACATAGAAGTGCTTGGTGATGCAGCAGATGCAAGTTTTGTCCAAGTTTTCAACACCTGCTGCTGGGAACCAATTGGTGGAAAATGGGAAATAATATTTTTTTTTCATGGATTTACAGCCACCCTCATATGTAACCAGGTGATTGTCAAGGTGCAAAGTGCAGTATCTGTTTATCAGAAGACAAAGTGCACCACCGATAAAATTAACAGCTGCAATTCAATTGAAAGCGGTTGTGGGTGGTTGTACAATCCTTCTGAATGGTAGTAAATCAAACTCAATGAACAGGACAAGGCTGTTCAATTTGGGAACAACCATTTAGATTGTGGAGAACAAAGGCTGAGTATTGCCAATTGCAGTTTAAGGGCGGCATTCAATGCTATAAAGTGCTGCCTTTATCTGTTAGAATCGAATAATTGACATAGAAAAGATATACTGTTTATTGGGAAACATGATTGCTCAAATGGATGCCTCTTGAGTGACTAAGTTAAAGCAGGGTTACAGTCACCCAAGTGGTTGAAAAAGCATTTGAAGTTCAATCACGTCTGGGATTGGATTCTGTACACTAGCTTAGAAGAAGAAAGAAGGTTCTGTTGTTTTTGTGCTCCACGCAGTAAAACATTTCCCCAAATAAACACTGCCTTATGTTTAGTTTAGTGCTTGCGAATATTGGCCATTGCATCCAGATTCAGATTACTTGAAAGGGCATGGAGTCACTTTCGCAGTGACTCCTGTGGTGTCTTGAATGAAATTGTGTCCTTATGCATCTTACAAAGCTGCTGTGTGTTTGAAATTGAAAAGCCTCTAATGCGGCCCAGCTGCAAGACACCCAAGAGAAAAGCTGACTGGGATGCATTCCCCCATTGCGTGTTTGTGATTGTTGTGCTTGAGCTTGAGCTTGGGGTAAGAGTGTACTGGCTGAGACCCTAAGGAGCAAGGATCACTCCGAAAGAATGCTCCCACTGATCCATCAATCTGGTCTCCAAAAGAAGAGGCAATGAGTCGCTTGGCAAGGAACAACAACAAAAAAATTTAAAAGAGCAGCATGACCACCAGGATAGACTTGTGGCGACATACATGTAACCGATTGGGAATTTGGCAGCTGCTGGTTCTGTAGCAGAGGTAAAAGACAAGACAGACATTAAAACATTTGACAGTTTTGGTTTGTGTTTTCTGGAGGGTACCAAAGTAAATTTAGGGAGAACGTGTTTGATTGTTGGCATAGTCTCACTCAGACCGCAAAACTGTTGCGGAGTTTTAGACCTAAGGGAATCATTTGCGTCGTTTAGTCAGGATCATTCGGATGTCATTGCATATCCTCAGTCAAAGGATACTGCTTATGTTATGTTACTGTCATTAGCTAACTGAAATTGTCTCACGTTTTCCATGTATAGTTTCCTTTTCTGTGTTGTTGTGGTGGGATGTTCACTTCAGAGCATTAAAAAACAAACATAAATAAAACTAAAATTGTATTTAAACTGCAACCCAAACTACAACCAAAGCTGATGCAATTAACACTGGAAAGTATACAGCTGACTGGTCATATAGTCATGAGATTCAGGAAAAGACCGATCATAGCTTGCGATGGCCATGTGCTGCTAAGCTGTCCCTTTTCATATTTCCTGGAAAATCATTCCACTAGTCACACACTTTAAAAGGACTAGCTGTGGGAATCTAATGGCCTTTTCTCATCTGTTTGGGTCTTTTTTAAAGTAGGAAGTGTGAAATGATGTGGCGCCCCACCATACACCACAAACCATTGCCAGCTTTACCAGGACAACGGAAGGACATCTAAATATAAAATACAATGCCCTCCAGTCAAAGCTTGCCAAAAAGTGTACGTGCTTGTGACGTTTGGGATGTGGAAAGTCATCCTCCGTTTATCAGGAAACATAGCGGAAATCACTGGTGTATCTTTGTCTTCAGTTCACTGTCGGTGTATCTGCTGTCTCGTCTTACCGGAATGTAAAACCTTCCTGGACCGTCTTTTAGATACAATTTTTCAATCAATCATCATTTTGAATCCTTATACACCAGTGGATATGGAATCATCCCTCTGCTTGCAAGTGTTCTGGTGGTCATCAGTGTATGGACAGATGTTTCAGCCAGTCATGTAGGGCTTTCAGAGATTGACTCTTTTAAAACATACAGGTTGTCTACAAGTTTGAACTTGCCAGGAACTTCTGCCTAGCTTTACAGAACAGAAACCTAAAACCTTGGTTTGGAGGGCACTTCAGTGTCACATTAAAAACAATTTAAATAGAATTTGTGTTATATTATCCTGCCCTTCTTAAATGGAAACTACATTAAAGGGATGAGAGCCATTCTCCAGTTGTTGGATGTGCCAGGTACTGTACAACAGGGCTGGCTTGAGTTTCCTCATTTTCTAAAAAGTGGTCTTGGCAGGAGATAGAAAAGGAATGCATTCTTCTGAGAAAAAAAAAAGGCTGGCTGTGAGAATTGAACTGAGTAAGCAAAAACCTCAACCCTCACTACTCTGCCAGTGTTTAGTGCTAACAGCCCATCTGTAAAGACCGTTTTTACTGGCTCCTTCTAGAGAAACAGCTGTGACGTCTATCCAGTGATCACCAAGGGCAAATGGGATTATAATCATCCCTAACAGTAAACAGGCTCTTTGCTGCCTCATAAATATTTTACAACACAAGGTGCTCCCCGTGCTCCTATGCCAGACTGTGGCTGTGACCTATGCACTAGTCTTTCACCACAGTTTTCCCGGTCCACTTACTAATGAGTCTGAGGGCCCGCCACACGCGTCCTCACTCTGCCCCTCCAGACGTTTCTCCCGCTGCTCCCCAGTGGGTTTTTGGTCAGGAGGCAGCTTTACATCTCAGCAGGCAATGAGTGAATAAATATTTCAATGCCAAACTGAAATATTAAATAAGCAGAAGGGGTTCCAGTTTCCTCCCTGTAGTCACAGCTGGGTTGCCTGCTGTCCTCATTTATTGCTGTCCTAGGCTGATGCCAGCTCTCTTTCTTCTGACGTTACGCCTACTGCCTGTCTAACCCCCCCACCCCACCCCAACCCCTTCAAAACCAGGTTTGTATTAACCACTGGATTCACTACAAAAGCCTAAAACTGTAGTTCAATTATTTCAATTCAATTGCAATTATTTTTGCTGTGCCAAACAATCTGTGAGAACTTATAAACGTTCCCTGTCTGGAGAAGGCTTACTGTAAAATGTCGCAAGAACGTTGTTTTTCTCTGGGTCTTTTTCAAACTGGACACTAACCAGAGAAATGTGGATCTGGGTTTCAAAAGGGTTCACCTTCCCCTTTTTACTCTACTAGATAGTTTTTTCAATGCAACTTCTTTTTTTATTTTTTGTGGTTGTTTGCTTGTTTATTTGCATTTTTGCAGGATCAGATATATTTACTTTTTGGGCAATAAGCACAAAATATAAAACAATCCATCAGCTTGATTCTCCTCCTTTTTCTTCTAAGGGCTAGAAGACAGAACCTTTCTTCTAAAGATTGTATTAATGCACTCACAAGCATAGAAACCTTCATTATAAATGCAAGATGCAAACTGTACCAGCTTGGTTTCTGATTTGCGTCCTTGCCCTAGTAAACTCAAAGCAAACCCTGTAACTAGGTTTTGGTCTATAATCTAGCATGGGTGTAAGTATCTTTGGGATTTGTTGGGAATCTGTTTATTATATATTGTTTCTAAGTGTGATTTTAAATGATTTTCTGTGTGCAATGGTGTTGTGTTACCCTGCAAAACATACAAATACCACGTGCTACCTTTTTACTTTACATCATCATTTGCATACCTTGCTCAGCCTGACTGTTTGTCACCATGGATATTGAAGAAAGTACAGGATGTTATGGTTTTATGGTCTTTAGTGCTTGAATAATGGGAGAAGTCTAGAAATCATTTACAAACCATGTTAGAATTAACCCAGTCAGCTTTAGTTATGTCACCTTGGAAACTGATCTCCCCTGTCCTTAGAATCAGGTCTCTTGTACTGGAAAGGTAGAAATCCAAGCCAAATCAAACCCCACAAACATTCTTCCTCCTATATTGGGAAATCCCATATTACTGGACGCAAAATGCTGATTGCAAAATATATTAAAGGTTGAAGGTCTTTGGCAACAGGCTTTCAAAATCCTGAGAAAAATTCAACACAGGGTCTTCAGAGTTAAAGCTAATGATTAATGCTTACAAACTTGTCAGGGATCTATCAAATCAGGCTGAAAATCAGGCTATAGTTTTCCTGTAGTGATCAATTTATCTGTATTTTCCTGTTGGGTGGTGGTAAATGGCAAATCAATATATAAGATCTGTTGTTTTTTTGTCACTCATTTGTTGAGTGTGTTTGAACTCAAAAATTAACCAGTGTGTCATTCACTTTTACACTCTTGGGACAACCACCATTCCAACTCCCCCACTCACCCACATGTCTACAGCTCTTATTTGTTTTTCTTTTGTAATGAATGATACAATACAAATTTCTGCAAACACAGGCTTACTGCTTTGTTTCCCCTCAGTAACATGCTTTCTTAGCACCTCCGCAAAGGACATCAAGTAAAAATAAGAAAACCCAAGCAGTGCAGTTTAAACTGAGTACTTTTCCATGTCTGTTTGTTCCAAAAAAAGAAAAACAATGTACGGCACACATTGAAGCAGGCATTCCAGGTTGTACAATTGCAAAAACCTGCACATGTAACTTGATAAAGAACACTGAGCCAGACCTCTCAAATTATTTCAAAAATTTCAAAAGATAGCCTTCTCATTTTCAGGCTGCCTGTGCATGTCTGAAGTAAAGCTGTACAGTTCAAACTGAAAAGACCCCCTAGAATTGGTTGGTTCTGCATGGCAGCACTGTGGCAGCTATAGTTCAAGCATCATGTTCAAACAAGCAAGAGATATTCTGTACTTTTACCGATTGTCTGTGCCTGTTGCTGCCTGTTGCCTCAATTTTCAATGTCCAGCACTGTAAAACAATATTTGTATGTATTTGGTCAGAGGTTGTTTAATCACTGAGGAATCTTTTGCCATAATGCCCACCCTCAACTCGTTTTTGCCCACCTGGGATTTTTGACATTGAAACCCCTGAAAGGTGAAGGATTTCTTACTGCTGTCTTGTAAGGTAAGGCATAGCTCATCTGTGGTGTTTGGCTGGTTTTAGACTCTTTATTTGTTAGAAACCCCACTGGTAGCATTTTGACTGATTTCCAGTTGATGTTGTTTAACCAAGCCGTGAGTGAAGAACAAGGACGCCGCAGTGTGACGCCACTGTCCCCCTCTGTTTTCGCACAGCAGCAGGGTACAGTGTTGCCACAGTTGGAAAAAAATACAAATAAATATGAAGAGGCGCAGGGTTTGCTATCTCAGCTGAGAGACTATGTTGAGGTTACTAGGGTTACAGAAAGATGGCCCTGATAACAAGATACCACATAGCGGCAAGAGAGGATTTACTCTCTTTAAGCACAAAGAAGGACACAAGTTTCAAAGGAGAATGAAAAACTACAACACAGTATAAAAAAATACAGAGACTAGTTTGGACCACTTCTGTGTTAACCCTTCCTTATCTTACATATCTCGGTTTCATGCATAATGCATTCTGGGAAGCTGTAAAAGCAGTGTAACATGAAACGCTGTTTGTTATAGTTTGCTTGATAAAATTATTCTGAGCATCCTGCAAAAGTTACAGGAGCAGGCCTTGCTATTAAAATCTACTAAACTTGATTTCCCTGTTCGAAACCAATAAAAACGAATCCAGATGACCTCTTGATTTTCTGTCTTCCTCTGCTGAAAATATGCCACTGTCCTTGCACAGGTTTGACTAATGACTATCTAGCTCTTAAAAACTTTATTTAAGGTAACACATTTGCAGCAGTATTTCTACAACAATATGAATGTGCTTAGTATAGAATAAGCTTACTGTATTTTCCTGCAGCACAACTTTTATTGTCCTTGAATGGTAGTTGCCTTTGACATGTGCTAAAATCAGCCAAAAATATATAATGAAACAATAATTTGTGTTTTTGGTCAAATTGGGTAGACCGCACGTGTCTAAAGTGATTGCAGATATGCACATGGAGACAGAAGCAGATGGAAAGAGATGTGTGCTTGTGTTTGTTGTCTAGCAGGCACATTCCGCACCCAAGCTGTTGCGTGTATTTACAGTGCAGATATACCGGGTGGCGACATCTATGTCATTTATTTACTAAATAGCCTCACAGCTGCTAGAGCCCTGTTGCTACCGCCATGCACTTTATCTTACAGTCCAACAGCAATAAACTTTTCGAAGTTCACTACCTAGACAAATTAGACGAAAACACCAACATAAGAAAGACATAGCCCATCACTTGTGTCCCTGAAGCCAACAGCTCATTCTATTGGTGTAATGAATGTAAAATCCATGTAATACTTTTTTGGGCCATGTGGGCATCCAAACAATGTTATTTATCCTAAAACAAAACTGACTGAATTTGAAAGAATCGAGATGCTGGCCTTTTACACATACAAAACCATCAAAACACTAACAGAAGAAGCATGGTTGCTTCACTTACAAAAAAAAAAGCACTTACTGGATACTGAAATTACAAAAAAGATTTAAACTGAAGTAAATTGAAGGCTGAACTGAAAGGAACATAAACCAAATCACTAATTAAAGAACAGACCCTGATATTTGGTAAATCACAACATTTGGAGATATAGGCTACACACTGCCTCCAAGTGTCTGGCCTATTGACCAAACAATGAGTGTAAGGAATGCAACTGCGTTGTCATGCTGGTTAATCAGCCAATCACAGACCCCCTGGGAGACCACATTCCAGCTCTTTTAATAATTAATGAGTATGAAGCGATTCAAACCAGATGCAGATTAAACAAGTTTTCAAATATTTATAGTAAAATGTTAATTCATTTATTCAGTGTATTTTATAAGTAAGTACAAATATAGAGCAGGCTCAAAGGGATGGATATCTTGACTGTGCATCTTTTCTGTTGAACATTGAACATTCTGTTTGCTAAGACAAGGCACTTCACCAGTGGATCAATACTTTTTTTAAATGATTATCCCTGAGTCATATGTTCCATTGTTTCTGGACTGACACGGAAGCAATGCTTTTTCCTTTTTTTTTATTATGTCTGGGATCAGTGACTTCAGCAAACTACACTGGAAAATCAGTACAACCATGGCCTATTGGCTTGTCACGTAATACACTGTGATTCAATAACACCGACTGCCCCCATGCATGGAACTGCAGACAGGACAGTTGGAATGCCTAACTTGGTTATCTGGGCCTGTTTTATCAGCATTTTCCTGGGGAACATCACATGTTTTCCCCTCCTTTTCATTCTGACGTATTCAGAAGTAGCAGAAATAGACATATAGGAAACTTGGGAATAACATTTAACAAACAAAGTATTGTCTCCAGAAAGATAATTCATAATTGAGATTCTTTCCCCCTGATTTTAGAGCATTAATGCTTAGAATTATATTGTAACTTGGGAATGCTCTCAAAGTCAAAGTATAGAACATTTTGTCCTGAGATTTTGGCAACAGATAAAAGACATCCAAGGGGAAAGTCCTACTTTTTAAGAATATATCACAAAAGATCTCACATAGGCATGATATGCTGTCTCCTGCTCATGAATTGAACTGAACTGGAAAGACTGAGGTCTGCATGAGGATAAGATCTCCACCACAGTATCACACACATTTGTTTTCATAAAAACAAATCTGCCAAAGCTTACACAATAAAAGATACTAGTCTTTCACTAAACCCAAGTAGACTTCATGGCCACTAAGCACTGGTGATGCCTTTAAGGTCTAGCATTGTGTTCTTTCCTTATCTCTTCAAGAACTGATTGCTCTGATCTTAAAGGTGGAATTTTCCAGTCAGAAGAAAACTGAAGGGTTCAGAACTATTCCTGTATGGAGTTTGTTTTCCAGTATGTCTAAGCAAGTTCAACAGAAACAGTAAAATTCTGCAATCAAGAAAAGCTGAAGCACAAAAAGGAGTTGTTACATAGAGATAGCTGAAAGTTTATTGAGAGCAATCCATGCCGCTCCGGTCCTTACCAGACAGTGGCTCTTTGGGTTTCACTTCTGGCTTCTCCTCCACCTTCTCCTCCTCCCCCTCCTGGGCCACTTTCTCCACAGGGGAATCTCGCTTGATCTTGCTTCCTCTCACCATCTTGAGGAAGGACATACGCCTCTTGTCCCCATCCAGGCTCTCCTTATCCCCGAAACTCAGATCCCCGTTGGGCAGGCTCTCCTTTCGCTTTCCTGACAATCTGCGGAGAGACGAGAACGACCAACAATGAGTTGGTTAAGATACAGTGATTTGATTCTTGACCTGTTCCCCATTATCCTTTTCCTAGGCATGGAATGTAACAATACCGGCAGACTTGTTGAGTGAATGTTTCTAAAAAGACAAACAATCACTTTGAAAAAACAGTGGGGAGAGCTGATGATAAAATATGCCTCCTTCCAGGTTTCATGGCGTCTCGGCAGCATTTAATGGACTCGCACAAACAATGTAATGGCTTTAAATAGCTCATTAGCTCTCAGGGACGTAAGAGGGTGCTGCAGCCACAACAGTGTAGAAACAAACAAAGCCATAAATAAAACGAGCCACCTTATTGTCCCATTCATTCAATGAGATGTTTTGAAAAGATGCACAGGAAGAATCAATGGGGGAAGGGAACATCTCATGTGGTGAATTTTGGTGAATATAAAAAGGATAAAAACTCCATCAAGGATGTTTAATTTTGACATTAATGACATTGTAACAGTCATGATTCTTTTTTGGAGACACAATTAAGTCTGCAAGCATCAGACACACCACAGTCTTCCATTTCTAACTCATTTGATCAACAGATATAAGCACTTATAAATTAACTTTCCCCAAATCCCTGATCCCCTTTCCCACCTGAGCAGGGACACAAGCTCCTCTGAGCTTCTGCGAATGGTCTTCCTCTTGTCCTTCTCTAGAGGGGAGGTCAGCTCACTGGGGCGGCGTGGAGAGGGGCTGTTGTCCCCCTTGTGGCGACCCGAAAAGCGCAGCCCTTTCCCCAGCTTGCCGAGGGTCTTGAGCGGCGAGACGGTGCGGATGCGCTCCAGTGTGCCCCTCAGGGGACTGTTGTGGCCCCCAATGCTGCGTCGCTCCTCATTCACCTCGTTCTCCTCCTCCTCCTCAAAGGGGTTCCTCTCGTTGACTGGCGACCCCCTATCCAGGAGCCCGCTCTCATTCTCCTCACCCCGTTCCTCCTCATCAAAAGGGTTGAGGTTGAGGCTCATTCTCCCTAGGATCAGCTCCCCCGGTGGCCTGTTCCCCTTACCCCCCTTCAGTTTTCCTGGCAGATTCTTAAGGATGGGCATTCTTCCTCTGAGGGGTTAAAATCTGTGAAAGACAAATTACAATTCAAGATTACTAAAGGATTTATGGTTTGTTTTTTTCATTGCAAGAACTCAGACCAAAGAGGAAGGAAGGCAGGGTCCCTAATCTTGCTGCTTCTCCGGATTCTCATGGTAAAGTTGCCAGCTGGATCCGTAGAGGTCAGCTGTGCAAAATTACATGTCAAAATAACCTGTACTGCAGTCAATTGTGTACCCGCCATTTTTTATTTGCCTGGCAGAGACTGTATGATTTATAGTATTCCCTGATTGCTGCTTCCTGAGAGACAAAATTAACTCACAGATCAGTTATACTTCACAGGAACATTTAAGCAAGGTGTGCAGAAGGAAACTTTCCTAAAACAAAGCACTGACTTGTAGGTTGGTTGCTGTAAATGTATTAATATTTATCAGACATTCTGATCTATTAAAAAAAAATCTGATCATTTTATTTGGCCTAGGACCACACTTACTTGCCATGTTACCAAAGATGGATCACAAAATGAGAAAGACTTTAAAAAATAAATGCTTCTGTTTTGTGATGCTAGGATGTCAAACTTTAAGACGATGAAAACAAGAACCAGACTTTGAAGAGTCAGAACAAGTTCACATATGGGAGTCAGACAGTAAGACGGACCAGCGAATTCCACCCCGGGGACATAGAAGTTTGTTTAAATAAGCAGTTTGGATAGCAGGACCAGAAAACAAAATCAAATAAACACGCTTTCTCAGAACAGTGAAATTTTCATTGTTGGACATCGTCATTCCAAGAGGCATCTTCTCAATTAGCTGTTTGATGTCTGAAGTAACCATTACAGAAGATAAGTAATATTTCGCTGACTTCTCCTAATACAAATGCATAAGAACAATTTACTTTTGATTAGAAATGCAGTTAAAGCTTTGCTGTTTAGGGATTCATTCCTCCACTCCTCTTCATAAAATAATTAATCAGCAGTTCTATTAAAGTAAATATTGGAGAAACTTGTTTATTATATGACCTGCAGTTTTCAGTACAAGAGTAAAGTACAACAAACAATAAAAAGACAGATACATTACTCTGATCAATGTATTTCGAAAATTCGAACATGATCACAAAGTATAGGGAAGCTCATCACTGCAGAAAAGTTGCTCAATGCTATTTTCGGTGCAAAAGTAATGTTTCCAAAGCTTGAAATATCTCACAGTGTTTGCACAGTCTTTTTTTCAATCAAGTATTGTAGGTATTGCAAAGAACCCCCCATGGATCTCTTGCAACATGACACTTTACCTGTTTGAATTCTGCTTATGTTAGCATAACTGCACTTTGTTACTTCCCTTTGGTATATTGCCCTATTTTATGTTGGGTTGAGTAAAGACAGGGAGTTAGATTACTCATGAGGGTGAGTAGAGCACACATGTCTTATTGCATCAGTATTAGTGTGTGTCTTCTGTTGTTATGTTTGCAGTGTGTATACTCTTTAAAAAGACTTTAGACCAAATGAAAACTTAGACCTACCCCTGAAACACAAATTAAAAATCTGTACCCTATCAGGGTTTAATTTATTGTTAGAAGCCACTTTATACTATTTTTAAATCAAAACATGATAGGATTCAACTTCGTCATTTGCTATTCACAGGTGGGTAAACACTGTGATTGGGTCTGGCCCATAAATTGATAAAGTGCTATATGCAGTCTTTGATTCCTCATGACAATTGAAAGTGCTAGGTGGATGAAAGATGAGAGTTGGTTTTGAAAACCACTCCAGCTGTGGCACCCAAATACCATAATATCTCAGAGGTTGCTGCGGGAGTCAGGGCCCGGGCAGGGCTTTGGTGTGAGTAGACCCCGGTCAACTTGTTCATGAGTGTGAAGTTTTGAGGCCTTTGACCCTCTACAATAAAACATTTTATCCCCTTTTTTCTGGACTTCCTGCTTCCATGGACTGCTTGCATATTTGGAGTGGAGAAAACACAACACAGCCAGTCCTGAATCACTTCCTGCCAGTCTGAGCTGGAAATGTGTGTGTTTGTGTGTTCTCAAGTGTGTGTGTAAGAGTTATATTCATAGCCTTAGTTCAAAAGTGTTGAAAGCTTTATGGGCAAAACTCTGAGCTCTGGACTGCATGTTACCAGAAAAACCTGTCTCCTGCCTACACTACTGTTTGGAGTGGCTCTGTATAGACTGGATAGAATCATGTTTTAAGCTTCAGATAATGCTCTCATGAAAGCTTGAATTTTTTTTTTTTTACATAAATAAATGCAATTTAACCATTTCAAATCGAACCTCAATTTACAGAGGCTTGTGCAATATATCTGACAAATCCATATACCGCTGTCCAAGTACAAATCACCCTCTTGGAAATAGTTAGAGAAGTAGAAACAATGTGACAATGCCTGGCTACAAATTCCATGAAGGGAGGGATGCAAGAAATTCAAACCTCTCATGCCAAGCCCCCATCCCCATTGAAACCTTCTCCTGGCCCGTCTGTCTGCCTCTCTCACTCTTTCCAGGAAGCTGAAATCTCTATGTAGAAGCAGGCCACTACAAAATGGCAGGGATTGATAATTTAAGGAGATAACAGAGACGGTAAAGCACCTTTCTTCCCTGTCAGGTCGAAGACAAAGATACGGATGCTTTTCCATCTCACACTGCCTTCACAGATAGTGTGATGTGTTCACAGGATGTCTCTGTAAATCCTTCTTGGCCTTTATTTACATTACAGACCGATACAATGGACAATCGGCCTACCCACGCTTCTTACATAACTGTGTGATGGCAAATCTGCATTGGTATTTACCTTATCTGTACCCAAAGACGAGATAATCTATCAGTCAGTCTCTGTTCATTTCTATGCAGCTAGTACAACCTTATGAATAATCCAAGTGATTAATGTGAACTAAGGTTCCTCTCCTTAACAAACTCAGCCTGTTTCCAAACATTCACAGGAAAACTGGTTAAGATGGAACTGAGATATAGAGTGGCTTTACTTTAAGATGTTCTAGATGTGGAATGTGTTCAAGCAAACCCTGCTTTCCAGCCACTAGCTAATATACTCAAGAGTAAGTGGTTTGAGCCCAGGAATGTTGGTCACATTCCAAAGAACTCTGTGTGACTTTCTATTAGAAAGATCTATTCCTCACACACCCAAAGTCACACAATTTGATAAAAAGGCAAGGACACGGACAACAAATTTAGAATACACGCTATGGGTATTTATTTGTACACATAACGGGGGAAATTTTGCTAAGTTGTGCATCTAATATGAAATAAAAACTCCAAAGACCCAAACTGCAACAATCACTAGTCCACATTAAGGAGACTCACAATCAAGTCACAAACAAGCCTAGCCTGCTGTGTTTCTTTTTTTGCTTCATGCTTTGCAAGAAGGCAATTCCAAAAATTCAATTAAAAATGACAAAAACTAAAAAAAAATTAGTATGATTTATGCTTGATATATATATGTCTTATATTCAAACAACTCAGGGTTTCAGAACAGCAGGTGGGCGGGAAGCTGGAGAAGTTACTAGTTTGACTTTGGACTTTGTACTCTCATAAAGTCACCTGCAATTAATTTTTTTCCATGATATGTTTATTACATACCCTGAGAGGGAAGACAGAAAAACTGATGACTGTTAGTAAGGCATGGCTGATTTTATGCAAGTCATGGTTTATTAAAAAGAAGAAGCTAAGGCTGAATATGCTTTTCTGTCAGCTGGTTTTGAATGAATCCCTGTGCCTGTGTGACAGAATAATAGAGCTTACAGTGCATGGCAAGTAGGATAATTGCATACTGTGTGGAACCATCGTGGCTATAATCAGTAACCTAAGAATCTATACAAGATTAAGTATGTTTGTCCATTTGGCCACAGATTAACGAATAATACTAAAGGTCATCAACAAATAAAATAAATATATATAAGTGATAAATACATCAAGAAGAATCAAGAGTCAAAAAGGCCATAGTTTACCTTTTAAAAATACAAAAATGGCTGGCCAAGATAGCTCTGTTACCAGATAACATTTAAATTGATATTAAATTCAACATATGTGTTTTCAAAAATGGAAATGCAAACAACAAAAACAGATGTTGTTGTTCTTTTTTAATATATATTTAAACTCAGCAGATTTGTGTATGCATCTGTCATAGGCGAACAAGGATGTTAGTGGTGAAGCAAATAGCTCAGCACAAAAAAGCATAATTTAGAGGAAATGGATAAAAGGATACCGTTGTGTAATTTGTCCTTGGAAATAATAATACAAATAATGTAGCATTCTGCTTATCATCTGTAATATGACCAAGAAAGACTGGAAGTTTGCTTACATCACTTAAAAAATGATTAATGATTACCATATCTAATCAATATTATTTATTTATTTAATTAACTCCTCTTGGATGATCATTTCCCAATATTGAGATTTGCCTCATTTAAGCCACATTCACCACCACTGTAGTCTAACTCATTACAGAAAGTGAAATATTATTTCAGGTACATGTACAATCATTCATACAGACTGCAACATTTAACCTGCTGTGTGAGAAAAAACGAAACTTTCCACCTCAGTGAGACAAAGGTCAAAAAAGTGACTGAATTTATGTATGTTCAAGGGCATTCATAATCACAAACAAGAGTTTACTGTGAGAATAATTACATTGTAAATAGGAGAAGTTACTTACTGAATGCATGATGGCGAAATAGGTTACTCTTCAATCCTTGGAACAGAAAAACAGAACCACTGCAGGGAAGAACTGGCTTAGATTAGCTTTCCAGTTACTGGAAGCAATGCAGAGGAGAGACAGAGGGAGCTGCTCTTGCCTTTACATAGGGGAGACCGAGGACTGCTGCTGCTGGCTGTGTCTTTTACTTTTACTTCTGTGGGCTGGAAATACCCGGTACTACCTCACTGTTCAGCTAGGGTAAATACAGATGCACATCACCAACAGGACGCACAGATAGCATGTGATTGTGATTATTTGCAATTCAGATCAACCTGAGAGGTAATTTTGCATTTTTGGGGGCTTTGATCAGCTTTCATTGTGTATTTCAAAAGACTAGAACAGGTTTATGTTGTATCACTGTAACTGTTTATGATGTTAGTAGCATCACATAACACACACACACAGCTTGCTGATGTTATAAACATTGACTGTGGTAAATGCTGGTAATTTCAAAGGAAGTTAAAAACCGTACTGAGGAAAATGTGGAAACCTGTGACAAAAGTGAAAAATGAACCAATTGATTAAGGTGAGCTTTCAATCTGAGTCTGCCTTTGACTCAGTGAAAGTCACAGTCAGTGTGTGTCTGTGTCTGTCTGTTGAATTGTCAGTATTTAGTATGACACCAATAGGATGTTCCCATAAGGACAATGGTTCGCACTCGATTTACTGGAAGAAAAGTTGAAAAGTGTGTTTATTGAAATTAACAAGGAAAAACAAATCCTGAAATAACAAACAAAATGTTTGAATCACCTGATGTCTTTGTTTCAGTGCACATGGAGATTCTGATAATATGTTTGTTATTTGTATTGTTGTATTTCTTGTTGAGAAACGCGGAACTTGGAGTAGTAGAAATTACTGTAATGCTTACAATATGATAAAAAAAAATATTTAATTTGACACGCAACCGGTACAATTGAATGTCAATAATACAATCCTCCACTGCTCTTAGTACATTCAAATTTAACCTGTCTCGTGTTTCTTAATCGGGGTCTGCAAGGCAGCTGCTGACAAAAGTGAAAACATATTTTGGACAGATTGTAAATTGACACTGGTTTGCATGATTTGTTTCTTTGTTTGTTTGCTTTTCAATAGACCTTTCTGTCTCACTACAGGGAAAATGGGTATGCCACTTATGAATGTGTGGGATTGTTCTAGTTTTAAAACCTCAGACATTAACATTAATGTGTGTTGCTTTCATTTAGTATCTCAGTTCAGTTTACAGGAAATTACTTTACTCTCTCATTTGGCTGGACCTGTTTTATCATCTTTCATCTCTCCAGTGTTTGCATTACCGGTTCTTTAATTATTTTATCAGATTAATGTAGACTTCCCCTACCGTTCCCTTTACCATGTTTGTTGAACATGTAGCTGCAGATATAATAATAATAATAATAATAATAATAATAATAATAATTATTATTATTATTATTATTATTATTATTATTATTATTATTATTATTATTATTTGTTTATTGGCAGACACCCTTATCCAGGGCGACTTACAGGTTACACAAGCATTACAAGAGTGCAGCACTACAATTCAATTAAAAAAATAAAATTAAGCTTTAATACAAAGTACAATTTTAGAATTACTAAAGTATTTAAGGTAAGTTAATCTAGGAGGTCATGTTTCATCAGAGGATCCAAAAAAGTATTTAATTCCTTATATTAATTCCAGATCTGTTTCCAAAAAAACATACATGCAATGAGTTTCTTAATTATTCCCTGAAACTTACTGTTAAAATGTTCAAGCCTTTTTTGGGAACAGATAAGACGTTCCCAACAAGTGTCAAATGCCTTTCTTTCCCAGTACTACGTTGACATGCTTTCTGTTACCCTAACTGTAGCCAGTACTCTTATTGCTAAACCCCTTAACCTGGACAGATTGAATTTCTGTATTGACAGCAGACAACAGACAACAGACAACATCAGACCAGTGGAATTGTACTTTCTCCCTTTTAAAAAGCTTCAATCGGAAATCATCCATACAGTCAGCATGTTGGCACAATATACACCAGTCGCACTTTCTCACTACAGTTACTTGGCTAATGTAAAAAAAACGCCTTCCCTTCACCTTCCCACCGACTCCAGACCTCATTAACCTTAGATTAGCACTGGCAGTCTTGCCCCCACCCCCCATGTCATCCTTCCTCTTCCCCTGTTACAACAGGGGTTCACAAGGGTGCGATTGAGATCCACGCATTAGCTCTGCACTGACACAATAGAGGCAGCCCAAAGTGCGTCACCACGGGGTCTGATCTGGTACACAGCAACATACTCACACCGGGCCCTGGCTGGAATGGCTTCCCTGGTGACACGACTGCAAAATAATGGACTTCCTTCAGGGAGCAAGCCCTTGACAAAAACAGTAGCCTAGTGTGTGTTGTGTCTCCCATACACACACACAAATACACACACATCTCCTCACTAACATGACCACCCCACTCCACCCCCTGTAGAGCAATTGTTAATGGCTGCGGATGCATAAAAAAAATGAAAATGACAGGTTGAATTTACCAGTGTGGTGGTCTCATGAAGGCCTGCTTATAATTCATATAATCAAAATGGACTTGAAATTGTCAGTTACTCTTTCATTTTTCACAAATAAATTAATCTCCCTCCTTCCCTTCTCACTCCTCATTTGTTTGTTTTTCGTTCGTTACAGGGGAATTTAGTTTTCCCACTCCCTCATTGCCCCCTGACTCTTTAACTTACTCTATTTGAAACAATAGATTAGATTAGGGATAATCCGCTCAGGCTTCAAACAGACATTTAACTCTGTGAACGCAGAGACAACAATATATCCTGAAGACTTGCCCTTTCTGCCATCTTTCATGTAACAAATGTCCCTGATTTATTTCAGCTCTGCCAACGCCCCCTGTGACTCAGTGACTCAATCTCACAGTGGGTTTGAGCTGCTCAGGGGTTAAAAAGAAAAGATGGGTTTATTGATTAAATAATCTGGTCAACCTGTGCATTACTTGGATTTGCTTTAGATTTACAGCTCTTCAGCTTGTCATTTGTTAAACATTGCTTTTATTTAAATCACATTTTTAGAATTTTGTTTGTTAGTTTCAATTCAATTGTCTAGTTGCAAGTTTATATAACTCATAAGACAACCCCCCCAAACTCAACTTTAGGCAAGAACAGTAAAATAATAATAATAATAATAATAATAATAATAATAATAATAATAATAATAATAATAATAATAATTTCTGGGGTAAAATGTTTGATCAGTGAGGTATCTTAACTATGCTTGGAGGTTTGTTGCAGAGTTGAGTTGACAACAAAACTCAGAAGGGGGTAATGTGTTTTAAGAAAATCTTTCTGGCTCTAATAAGGTGTAACTGTTTTTCAGCCGTGCAACAGAATAATTTTCTGTAGAAATTCAAGGTTCAAGGTTATTAGGCACCTGGGACATTTTAGGATTTTTCTAGTTACCTCTTTTGACCCGTTGCCTAAGCAGAGTTTGATTTAAATCTTTTTACTTATTAGTTTAGCTCCACCTTTTAAATGTCCAAGAAACATATGATTGGTTGCTCTGAAAAATATTTGCTTTAAATGTAAGAAGCCTCTGGAATCTGTGTATGATTTATTCCAGGCATTGCAAACTGTACAGATATGTGTTTGTTTTTGAATATTTAAAGACAGTTTTTAGGAGAAGCTGTTTGCCAGATTCCTCAAAGAATAAACTGAATCATACTTTGTTGAATTCTGTAGTTCTAAAGAAGCAGCAGAGGTTGTATCAATGAAATAGCAGAGCATGTGAAAGAAGGAGAAACTGCCCATTGGGAGAAAAATAGGCTATTTTTTAATCTGGTCAGTGTGGTTGTTTAATTGATCCTGTGATGCAACAACACACAAAGGACTCCCAGGACCCTTTCTTGTAAAATGATAATCATCAAACATTTGTGAAATGCACAATGGAAACAATGCGAAGACATAACAAGATTTCATTCCAGCTCATTGTCAGAAACCCATTGGCAGGAAATAAATGAAGAAATAAGAGGCTCTGCATCCAAAGTGAAGAGGGAAAAAAATAACATTTGCATTTTACTGTAAACTGGGGGATTCTGTTAAAATAAAAGGAAAGGATTTCACTAGGTTTTTGTGACTCTTGCTAAATAGGAAATTACATTCCCTGAAATGTCTTTTGCAAAAGTCTTTGTTGTGACAGTTGGCTTCTTTCCATGAGTGTGGCTCATGAATACATCACACATGCCATGCAAACAAGTTCCAGAAAGGTGTGAAGTGCGCTTTACCAGAATTGAAATCAAAGGAAAATAAACTGCTATGGTGTTTTATACATAGAGTAATGGAGTTCCTGCTTTTGCCCTGTCTTGTCCTGAACCTGTATTGGAAAATGTCAGCATGTCTGGGGGAAGACCAAGAACAAGAAGAAACGAGGGAATCTGAAAAGGGAATGACTCTGGTGGTTTTGTTTGCTTATTGGCTCTGGAGGGAAAGAAAGCCACACTCGCTTTTGTGGAGCCAATGAACTTTCACCACAATCTGTTTCACTCCAACAATCCTGAACTCGAACAAGTAGCAAGATGTAAAACATGAGGCACAGAACTGGCAGGGGGTTCATTTACAGGGCTCCAGACAGTCAATCCCAGATCTCCAAGGCTTGTTCACAGCCAGAAACTCTGGTTTGGGTTGACTGAAAACCTCTCAAGAATTCTGGAAAAGGGACTGCCTGACACCGCAGGCCGCTGGGGCTGCAGCCCTGCCTGAAACGTGCCAGTTTGTGGTTGCCAAACTTGGCATGGCAGGATCACAACTTAAGTCAATATACACTCGCAATGGCAAGGTGAGTTGAATGAGCCAGAAAATGAAAATGAAAGGATAAAATTCTATCAATTTAAGCTGTAAAAAAAAAAAAAGATTGTGTGTCTTAACATCTGATCAAATTTTTCACATGGGCTTTTGCACTGGATATTGCAGCAATGGAACACAGCAATACTTTAGTGCTTAGGTGTTTTGAGGGTCTCTGCTTTGCAAGTGTGTGGAACCCAATGGCACCAATCCACTTGGTGTGGGCCTTTCATGACCTCGGGAAAGCAATGCCCTCTCTCTGGTCCTGATTGACTGTACAGTTACATAATGACTGGGGAGAGGAGGATGAAGTGCTGCATAAGGGGGGTGAACTTTGCTGTCGATTCCCTGCAGCTGTTGTACTTGTGTATGTGTGTGCGGACTTTCAATGGGGCACCCTGACCCCACAGAGCAGCCTGCATCCTGTACCCTCCAGAGCACCTTGGGCAGAGGAAGAGTTCCTTGTGTCTGCGGAACTGACTGGTGTCACCTCGAAGCGTTTGAAGAGCTTCTAACAGAACGAAGAAAAAAGAAAACCAACGCTGGAAATCTCAAAAGCATTTGCCTGTATCACCTTGCAGGCAGTTGTAAATCCTGAACTGAGAAGATATGCAGTGTGCGATGCTTTTGATTGCATTCACATTGAAATGACACACACAGCCCTGCCACATTAAAATGAGTAGCATTGACATGAAGATGATATGTAGGCGATGCCACTCCAAGGCGAAGTAACCTGGAGTGGAACATGACAGGTCCACCGTTTTTGGGGCAAAGTTTGGGTTAATTATTAAAATTCCTGCCTGGCAGTTATTAATACAAATTGTTGTTTTTAAATGTATAAATATATTATTCAACAAGTTTGCAGAATTTTGGTAGTGTGCCAAATCTCTCTAATAATTGAACAGTGTCAATGTCCAGTGTAAATGATTAAGAAGCTTTAAAACAAGAATCCCATATGAAAGAGTCCAGTACAGATGTCTAAATGAAATTTGTAGCAAAGCTGTCTAAACCAACCAAACAACTTTGATGAGCAACTGACTTTTGAACTGAAGTGAATAAGCATACAGATACACTGATATGCTGGTAATCTCATCTCAGACATATTATAAACTTTGTTAAGGCATTCGAAGGAAGACTGAAGTGTCCATTGTACCTTTAAACAATAATCTCTGAAGCACAACGATCCGGTAAGTCATGCACACGGGCAAGCAATCAACATTTTTTTTTTAAATATATGTAAAAGAGATGTCCTTTCATCTGTACTCTTTATAACGACACACATTACAACATGGGCCACAGTTAACAGCAGGATAGATGCACAATCTGCACGAAATTCAGTCAAGAACCTTTATAAACAAATGACACAGGACTAACAGAAATCACAGATATGATGCCCTTCAAACTTTAAGCATTTTGCTTGCTACCAGCTCAACGTTTACATAACAAACCATACAGGTAGGCTGTCTGACAAATTGGCACATTGTCCAGGCAGAAGGAATTATGTGAGAGCTGTTTTGGCATCAGACTGTTCTTAAATTGTCTGGCTCCTTGACATTTAGCACTGACACCACAACAAAACACTCACAATTTTCAGTTCGCTGTTAAGTTTAAGAACACATATGCTATGCATGGCAAAGCTGCCTCAACTAGTATACCATAGACTCTCCATTCAAATAATTGAATTAAGAGAGTACTGATGCAAAAATGGTGAGGTCAAAGAGGAACAGTCCCTCTCCCTTCGTCTGTGCATCCCTTTTTCGATAGCCAAATCAACAACAACAACGACAACTAAAGATCTGCTGTAAGGAGAAAATATTCACGTCCGCAAAATCAATACATCATCACCGTTAAAAAACACAAAAACCAACAAAACATTTAAAAAAACA
Source organism: Amia ocellicauda (assembly GCF_036373705.1). NCBI lineage: Eukaryota > Metazoa > Chordata > Actinopteri > Amiiformes > Amiidae > Amia > Amia ocellicauda. Next base: position 12,934,483 of record NC_089854.1, on the reverse strand, counting down.
GAAATGTGCCATCACACAACACCGGGTTTGAGATATGAGCAAGGCTATTTCAGAAGAGAGTTTCGATCAGAGACAAGTATAAAAAAGACAGGGATTTTCTCTAGAATTCCATTGGGGGAAGGGCAAAAGTTCCCCAAAGTGAAGCTTCAGTGAACAGATTGCAGAGAGTAACACTAGCAGTCCCTAGGGGAAGGATCCAAAAGAAGGTTTAATCCCTAAACCAAAACCAATAGAGGGTCTTACCTAGTGTACTCTGAAAGGTCCCAGTCTTCTCTACGGGTGAACCATTCCTACTGTGTCTTTCCTTCTACGGTTGTTGAAGACTCTTTTGACAGCCTGCGACTCTTCCGAACGAGGCCTGCTGAACTCTGGAGCCGCAATGTTTCCTGGCACTGCAGTTTTGTAGTACAAGACGATGCTTTTTCCTGAGGAAGCTGTCCATCCCCTTTCCTCCCTGCCTCCGCGGGACTCTAATTATACTAATTACTGGCCTTGTTGTGTTATTTTTATATATGAACACATGTATTTTTATTTTTTTATAATGGATTACGTCTCCCACCAAGCATGAGTTTGGGGTTGGTGAAAGGGGCAAATGTATTTAGATGGAATTGGCCACTTTTGGTGTGCGCGCTTTATGGTTTGTTTGTTTGTTAGTTTGATTTTTCTCCTTTTGTTTCTGCTTGACTATTTAGCCAGTAGACTCCCACTGTCCCGTTTTATCACTTGGACTGAGCTGCTAAAGATGTGTCACGTTTGGCCTCTTTCTTCCCATGTTTGTTTTTTCAGGTGGCGTGGGCCTGTTGAAGTAGTAATGTTGTAGTATCAGATGGCCCATTAGTGTCTAAGGCAACTAATTTATGTGTGGGTTGGCCATTTCTCTAGATTACAACAGGATATATGGCCTGTTTGCAAAACAAACAACCAAAAAACATACACACATTAAGCATTGAGTAATTAAAATTAAGGGGATTTTTTTCTTAGCCAGCATATTACCTTGTGTTATGTTTGGAGGTGTAAAAGTAAAGGGTCACTTCTTTCAAAGGGATTGTGTGCCACTGTTCTCTCCTCATTTATACCCTTTCTTCTGTTCCCATTAAGTTCTATTTGCACTTGAATCCTTGAGGAAGGCACTTTACCCCAGTTGGTCTAACTCTCTTAATGCCTATTACCATGTGCTGGGGGAATAACATGCTGAATAAGAAGTTTCTAAGTTTTAAAAGCCTCTTCTGCCAATACACTATCAACTATTTATTTGCTGTAAGCTAGAATCTTATTATGTAAACTATCAATTTGTTGTATAAATATTATTTATTAATCAGATGATGAGAAACAATTGTTCTGTTTGTGACTTCATTTCCAAGGACATTAAAAAAGCAAAACAATCAGGAAAAAATAGCTCATTATCAGCAAAGTGTTTATTTATTCTTATTTCAAACACATCCTTTTGAGATCTTCTCAGTTCTAAATAATAAAGTCTGGCATCTTCACAAGTCTGGCATCTCTGTCTCCATTAGCACTGTAGAGAGGTCCTCAATTTCAACCCGGGCTTGAAGTGAATACAAGTACATGTAGGGGACATTCATTTGCCCTGCTGTATTATCTGCACATTCTTCTAGTTGTTTCCTTGTTGTGTTGCATAATAAGCACACTAATTCATCCCAGCTGTTAGGATTAGGGACTCGAGCTCATCAGAACTTAGTTAGCAGTTACATTTCAAAGAAGCATCTGAGAGGAACCTTCTTCGGGCAAAACTGGCTATATTCTGTTCCGTTCCTGAATTATATTATATTATATTATTTGTAATTTAGCAGATGCTCTTATCCAGGGCAACTTTTAAATACACATTTATACAGCTGTGAAGTGAAATGAAGTACTTTGCTCAAGGGTACAACAGCACTGCACCGCCCAGAGTTTGAACCCAGAGCCCTAACCACTACTCCACAGTGCTGCCTGAATTCCAAAAGATCTTTCTGATGGGTCACTCGGTCATGAGTCACCTACTGGTACTGCATCCTAGTATTCAACTTAAGAATGCAGTTGTGATGTCAATGTAACCTCAGTCTGACAGCATTAAGACTGATACAGGAAGGATAGAGGCCTTGTTATATATTACAAAATATGTAATAATCGATTTCACAGTGTCTGTTTTTCATTACATCCTTCTACAAATCTTCTGCTTTGTAGCAAATTCAGTTTGCTCTTGGAGTTATGTGCTCTTGGAATTGATTTTAACAATCCTGCCTGTTAGATCCTTTGAAAAAAAGCAGCTGTTTTGTGAATGAGAATGAGTGAATAAGAAAGGGGATTTTTGTCTCCAGGCATTTCTTGTCCAGTTCTGCCACCTAGAGTCCATTGCGTTTTCTCACCTTTCATTTTGCCCACAAATACAGTACCACAGTTCAGAATAAACCAATGGAACACTGTTTATTGCATTAATAATCTACATATCTACATCCTGATGAGGATGTTTGAAAAATATTTTGAAAGTACACTCACCTAAAGGATTATTAGGAACACCTGTTCAATTTCTCATTAATGCAATTATCTAACCAACCAATCACATGGCAGTTGCTTCAATGCATTTAGGGGTGTGGTCCTGGTCAAGACAATCTCCTGAACTCCAAACTGAATGTCTGAATGGGAAAGAAAGGTGATTTAAGCAATTTTGAGCGTGGCATGGTTGTTGGTGCCAGACGGGCCGGTCTGAGTATTTCACAATCTGCTCAGTTACTGGGATTTTCACCCACAACCATTTCTAGGGTTTACAAAGAATGGTGTGAAAAGGGAAAAACATCCAGTATGCGGCAGTCCTGTGGGCGAAAATGCCTTGTTGATGCTAGAGGTCAGAGGAGAATGGGCCGACTGATTCAAGCTGATAGAAGAGCAACTTTGACTGAAATAACCACTCGTTACAACCAAGGTATGCAGCAAAGCATTTGTGAAGCCACAACACGTACAACCTTGAGGCGGATGGGCTACAACAGCAGAAGACCCCACCGGGTACCACTCATCTCCACTACAAATAGGAAAAAGAGGCTACAATTTGCACAAGCTCACCAAAATTGGACAGTTGAAGACTGGAAAAATGTTGCCTGGTCTGATGAGTCTCGATTTCTGTTGAGACATTCAGATGGTAGAGTCAGAATTTGGCGTAAACAGAATGAGAACATGGATCCATCATGCCTTGTTACCACTGTGCAGGCTGGTGGTGGTGGTGTAATGGTGTGGGGGATGTTTTCTTGGCACACTTTAGGCCCCTTAGTGCCAATTGGGCATCGTTGAAATGCCATGGCCTACCTGAGCATTGTTTCTGACCATGTCCATCCCTTTATGACCACCATGTACCCATCCTCTGATGGCTACTTCCAGCAGGATAATGCACCATGTCACAAAGGTCGAATCATTTCAAATTGGTTTCTTGAACATGACAATGAGTTCACTGTACTAAACTGGCCCCCACAGTCACCAGATCTCAACCCAATAGAGCATCTTTGGGATGTGGTGGAACGGGAGCTTCGTGCCCTGGATGTGCATCCCACAAATCTCCATCAACTGCAAGATGCTATCCTATCAATATGGGCCAACATTTCTAAAGAATGCTTTCAGCACCTTGTTGAATCAATGCCACGTAGAATTAAGGCAGTTCTGAAGGCAAAAGGGGGTCAAACACAGTATTAGTATGGTGTTCCTAATAATCCTTTAGGTGAGTGTATATGTAAATACATATTTTTATCAAGAAATAAAGAATTGGGAATCAGAAAAAGAACTCATTAGAAAGTAGAAATAAAGTAACAAATAGAAATTCATAGACCCTCTGAGTCTAAAAGAATTTCAGTTTGCTAGTGGATTGTTATTTAAGCTAAACAAGCTAGACACACTTCAGACCACATGCTACCAGTGCTGCCCACCTTAGTTGTGTTACTATGTTTTGGCAACTGTTATATATTTGTTAATGTGTTTGAAAGTTAAAATGCTGTGACCCCCTTATTGGCTCACACACAGCACACAAGACCCAGCCATTGCACGTCCTGATAAAAGTCAAAGAAATGTGTTGACAAGCAGTTATTGCAAGACATTTTTCTTCCACTGAAGTCTGCTGTTGTCACAAAATCAATTAATCGATAAATCAATACATGAATTCACTCAAATATTATGTTTTGTATCTGTGTGTACATTTCCTGTACAAATCTGTTATACAAATAACCTTTTTCCTTCACAATGTCTTGTTCAAACCCAAACATCTGTGCACTACCTACTCCACTTCAGGGTATTCTGGTTTTCAGTCGTGCTTAATTACCTGAACCAATTAGTTCACCAGTTGCAGTCCTTTAACACTGTCCCCAGGTCGTCCCTGTTGCTGATTTTAAAAGACCCATAAAAGCTGCTAGTTTGAGTAGCTCTCCAGCACCAGAGTGCTGCGCTGTGGAAGCACTGACCACCTGGGGGGGCTGTTGCTTACCTTTACTGCATTTCTGTGATCAAATTTGGTTGATACTATCTGTACAAACCATATAAACACACAGTGTACTCAGAAATATGCATATGGTATAGATAACACATCGGTTACTCCAGCCATAGAGAGATGGATTCCTGTGGTTTTAAATGAGCAAATCTGAAAATTAATATATGGAACATTCCAGTGATTTGCCATATGCAAATAAGTAGTTCAATTACAATGGGGTGGAGTGAAAACCAGAGGACACTGTGGCTTTCAAGCCTTGGAGTTGCCCATCCCTGTGTATAGAGGATCATAGCCGATGAGCTCGTCATAGTGACGTCATGTCTCCCTGATTTTTGATAGAGTTGTTCTAGCCCCCTTTGTCAGGGGAACAGGCAGTGCGGTGTAGCACATTTGTTGCTCACATGTAGAAGCACTACATATTTATAACCCATACAAATATATATTACAGTATGGTTTAATATATTTTAAATATGTATTTTTTATTTGAATGCCCCAATTATTATTTTTTACTTAAATACACCAAACATGATGACATATATTTGTAAAAAGTAATTTAAAATATATGAACACAAATAATTTTGATCAATTTGAAATCATAGGTGCTTTCTTTTTATATTGCATATTTGTTAGAAATATCATGTACACTATATATATATTTCTGTAACAACTGCATCTGCATTTAGTAAAACTGAGTTTTTGTATGACAGTGTTATTAAGTGATTCATACAAAGCACAAGATACAACAGTCACTCAAATTAAGTATTAAAATAGGTATTGTAGCCTATAATAAACCTTACTGAAAATCACCGTCTTGGATGTGAATCCTTAAACGTCACCTAATGGGGGAGAAACAAGGGACTGTATATATATATTATTTCTAAATTTCTAAATTACTCAAATAATTATGCCCCAGCAGCAGGAACATGCAGGGTGAATGAACTCAGCTTCCTTGTGCTCCTCCCACACTTGAAGACCTTATCATTATCTCTGAATCAGCCTGCTTCGAAAACTGCTTTGTATTCAAAGACAAGAATATCTGTCCCCTCTCTGCTGTTCCACAAGACCAGGGCAGGAATGTCGTTCGGCCAGTTGTTTGCATTCTTGTATCTGATCCTGTTTGAAAGTACAGGCAGCAGTCAAGGTGACACTCATCCCACCTTTATTTTGCATTTCCTCTCTGCTTTTTTCTGTTTTTTGTTTGTATAGGAAGCATGTGCTTGTGATGTTCAGAGCTGTTAATTCTGCCCAGTCCTTAAAGCACTCAGAAAAGTACAAGCTGGAGAGCCCGGCCCCAGAAAAGCTTTCAGTGTTTTAAGATGAGATGTTTAAGATCTGAGAAAAGGTTCAGTGAAAGTCCACTCCTTCATTAACATCATAGACATTTTCTTTCTTTTTATTTTCCCAGCAATCTAAAATTAAGGTTGCTATACATGGTTTTCTTTTTCTAGCTGTGCTCTAATTATTATTTCAGCTGAAAGTGATTAATGAATGGTCTGGTTGAACAACTGATAACTTGATTGAGTACAGTGATGTGCTAAACTTTAGAACATTTCTACTTTGTTTACATAGCTTCACAGTTTTTTTAGTTTTATATTTATTCACTTTAGTTTATGGCATGGTTTATTTTGTGTTTAATGTTAATTCAATATGTGAACTCCCCTCCCTGTCTGCTCTAACTAGCAAACCTTTTAATTGATTCTTAATTGGATAATTGGGAACAGCTTTTTGCACTGGTATAAAAAAAATCCTGTTTGTGTGTGTTGCAGGATGGCCATCCTGGAGTGATTGTGTGAGACTGGTGTGGTGCAGGACTGAGGGAAATTGTGAGAAATTAAAATGATGAAAATAAGACAATATCAAGGAGAAATTTACATAACAAAATAATATACTTTAACTGTTATTGGGAAGTAAATTATTTTAAAGAAACACACTAAAGGAAGCCTTTAGTTTAGAATATGCTAGTAGGTTTATTGTTCTGCTCTCTCCTGCACTCGCATGTGTGTGATTGTGAGTATAAGTTTATTTTTTTCCTGTTGTACTCTTCTGAATATATTAGTTTTTTTATATAAAAATGATAATGGATACTGAAACCTCTTTATTTTTTTAATGCACTGTTTTTTCTTGATTCGTTGGGTGATTGGGTGCCCTCATGATGCATATGAATCCATCACATTTTATGCTTATTTCAAGTCTGCGTACAGATTTTTTTACATGCATTCTAAATGACTGTTTTAACAGTGATCTTATGCCATACACACATAATATTAGTGTATTATTTACCAGCAAGATGAGCCCCACTGTGAAGCAGGGCAGCAATAAAATGTATTGAAACTCATCAATGCTCCTCTCCAGTCTTTAGTAAAATACTGTTTTATTGTTTAGAGTATTTTACATTTTACAAATAAAAACATTTCAATTTTTTAATACTTGTGATTAAAAAAATTAAAAATACAATTCTTAAGATCAATTAAAAAAAATTAAAATCTTTGTGATTTAACGAAAAATAAAATACTTAACTTCAAATAAACAAACGAAAGATTTATACTGATACAGATTTAAGCTGAAGAGAAGCCAGAGCTGAATAACTGAAGGTAGGGCCAAGTCCATGCATTATAATTCATGGTTTGACTTTCAGAGTAAGGGGGGAATGTTGGTTTCCTATTGTTATTGAAGACAACAATTGGGGAGTTTATTTTTAGACTATATTGTCCTAAAGCCTATCTTTAAGATATTAAGTTTTGCATGATAACTTCTTAAATGTTGGCAGTTGTGCAGTCTGGGAATTAAATGCAAATTACAACAAGTTACATTCTCTCCTAAGTCTGAGTTCACGAGTAGTATTTACGACTCAAAAGCTGACGTGAACAGGTTTTTCAAGTCAGGAGCTTGTGTTTATGATCCTCCACTTATGAAGTGAACCAGCATGACGTGTATTTAACCAAAAATATTGTGCAGCAGTAGCCCCTTTCACTTTCCTGCCACAATGTGCCAGTCTATTGCATGACAGAGATTAAATTCTTATTTTTAATGTTTAAACATTTACTAAATTTAACCAAATTTAACATCCCTACTAGCCAACTAGGCTAACTTACTGTTCCAGTAAGATTATGTCAGACAGATAGTTTATTAATGTACATGCCAGTTATATCAATAATTTCATTTCAAGTCCTAGGTCTATTCCTTAATTAATGTTTGTTGAATAGGAACTACACCATATAGGCTATATTTCATATTTTTAATATGTACACCTGAGCAATGTAACTTAGCAAACGTTTGCATTTAAGTGAAGTATTATATTAAAATTAGGGAAACATGTTGTCTGGGTTAGGGTAAAGGTTACAGTCCCCAGTAACTTAGCCTTTCACAAAGGTTAGGGTTGCTTTTCTATTGATATAACTGATGCCTGTGTAGATATGTAAGGGCCTAGCTCGAAATTAAAATTGTTGGCTAAGGTTGGGGTATAGCTTGTTGTTTGCTCTCAAAATGCAGCAAGTAATCTACTAATGTCATTCATTTGTAAAATTAAATCCTGTTTTCCTGCCAAACCCAAGCAATACAAACAACCCGTTAAATACATTTTACCTCAGAGTGACAGACGAGTACTGCAGTAGTAAATCTTTATTTCAAAGAATGTACAAAACCAAACCAAAAAAAAAAATCAAGACAACAAATACAGATTTACAAATTATATCAAAACAATCAGTAGGAAAATCTCAGTATAAAACAATCCTGAAATAAAGCGATGAGTTATATAAAAACTGTTTGTGTAGTGGAATGGCAGATACACTATGAAACAGATACAACTTTAATAAGGGGTGGTGGGACCTCTAGTTGAATCCCTTAACAATACGAAACATGGAGAAGCCAGCGTTTTACAAACCCACTCATGTGAGACTGGTACTTTATAACAACATGCACAATGTTCTTTGTCTCTGTCATATTTACACATGAAAACCTTACTGATGACTTTGGTGTTAGTTCAATGGAGTAGCAGAATGAGACTTGGTGACCGATTTACAAGCAAGTATGCCCAATAAGTGTTTAAGGCTGGAGACCTGTTTCCCATTTCACAATCTTCCACGGTGGTGTAAAAACATATTGCTTCAAACACAGAACACCATGTGGTACCCCCAACCCCTCCATCCCAGAATGAAGACCAGTTTTAGAAAGTATTGTGGTTCACTTCTTAAGTCTGACTTGTTTCATATCCTAGGACTAATGATAGGATGCCAGCTTATGAGTGTGTGGAACAAGGCAATCAGATGGTGACCCTTCGAGGAATGACTTGATGAGGTTCTCACCGTTATGAGGTACCGAGTACTGACCAGTTGTCGGTGTAACTCTGAATTAATGTGATAATTTGCCACTGATTTGAAGATACCTTTGAAACGTAGGACTGGAGCTGTTCAGGAACAGGCAGACCAATGATCTATGTAGGGCTGGTAAAGCACTAATAAGGGAAACAGATTAGCTTTTTAATGAAAGCACTGAAATTACAGTAGCATTTAAACAAAGGACAATCAATGAACTACAGGATGTGAAACAAGTCCAACGTGGTATAGAGAGGAAACAGCAGGTGTTATAGATAACCCCCCCCTTCTCCATTTGTGCCTCTTAGCATGGAAAGACAGGATGGGTAGATTTCGCTTCTGTGACAGCACCACTTCTTATCGGTTATGCTTCATACTGCTGAAAGCCCGTTGTGGGAAATAGATATATATACAAGTAACCGGTTAAGTGTGGTTAGGGTTGCTTCCTTTAGTAAAGTTTGTGTTTTGGCGCACACACGCATGTGTGGGACTGACTGGGTAAGTGTGTGAGTGTGCAAGTGTGACTGTGAGTGAGTGTGTGTAGGTGTTCATGTATGTGAGCATTTCTTTGTCCAATTTCTTCTGGTTTATGGGTCAGTTTTGGGAGCAGCTGTTTAGCATCCCCCCCATCCACTTCTATCCTGTAAACCTCAGTGTGAATGCTCAATGCCATCATTTTGCAAATCTTCTTGCTTCTGTAGTCCATGCAGCTTCACAATCAGGTCCTTGATGAAGACCTGTGTGGAGAAAATGAGATGTTTCACACAAACATACACAAATGCACAGGCACATGAATACATTTCAACATGGCTTATTTTAGTCTTGTTTGCTTCACTTCCTATCCGAATAAACAAAACTAATGCCAAGATCAAGGGACCAAGCTTCCTGGTATGCTTTAAAATACAAGACTACAAAATACCTTGCCCCCCCATTTTTAATAATGGTAGTATGAGTCCTGGCTGACTACATCATAACCAGATATACAGAATCAAAACACCCTCTAACTTATCCCTGTCTTTCTTGCATGGTTTCTGTTTGGCTTGCGATTTGATATTTAACTTGACAGCAGAGGCTTAGGCAAAGATCCAGCTAGGTGTTTATAAAAAGGGACGTTACATCTTGTTCCTTTTTTATTCTTATTTTCTGATCAAGTGGAAGGCTGACATTTTGTTTACCAAGTGACTGAAGTGGATCAGGGACGGCACAAGTTTTATGTTACCACATGGAATTCATTCTCATTGACAATCAGAGCCCATATAAACATTTACCCTACAGTGAGCAACAAAGGGATTAAAACAGAAATAAATCTTAAACAAAATAACTTTATAATTATACAAAGGGGCCCTTCTGCAGGTTGTGTTGCCTTTTTATTAAACACACTCCAAGGGTAGATTGAGACCAGTTTATATCCGTGCACGTGAACCACACAAAGAAAATCTGATATGTATTTTTCTTCAATGGACTAAGAATCCGAATGATCTGTGTGTGTATGTTTCATGTGTCCAAGGGAACCTTGACTGTAACTGGAAGAAGTGAACTAGTAAACCTAAAAGTCTGGATCAACCCAGTGAAAGGAACAAGATGTAACTGATACAGCATTTTTTAAATACGTTTTAGCTCCAAACTGTTTCATATATTCATATAAATATATAAAAGTTGGTAGCTAAAATATATTAAAAGAAAGTCACACTAAAAATTAATCAAGCCAAAATCAAGAGTTAAAATCATGGAAGCAAGAAGGTGATAATTCCTCATATTGATTTTAGCTTTTTTTCATTTATATCTTGTTAAGAGAGGACTTTTGTATTACATTTGCAGGAATAATAATTTGAAATCTTAGATTTGAAAACATACCTGGAAACTTGACCCAGTTTTATTTTTTTTCTGTTGTACATTGATATAGCATCCTGCCTTAAAAAAAAAAACTTACAAAAGAGTTTACTTATTCAGAATAGTTTGTAGATAAAATGAAAAAAAATGAATACTATACTATACTATAAACAAATACAAAGGAAGAAGGATGAAGAAGAAATAGTCAAAAGCTCCTCTCTTCTACAACAGGGAGTGGTCAGCTTGTTCAGAAATCCACAGCTCAAATCTCCACTACCAGTGAACAGCCCAGTCCTTCTGAAGGTTACCATCAACTCTCATATACATCTTCCTACATGCCACGGCTTTGACCATGATTCATTTTCCCCTCGACTAATTCCATTCCATGCTATTTAACTGGGATTGACTCACTCTGCAAACTATCTATCACCCTGTACTCCGTCACCCTCTCACAAACTTCAACCTGGACTTTCCTTCTACAGATTGCAACGTGCTTTGTTTCACTTGCCATTAACAGCAGAGTCCTTGCATGACTGTGCACTATATAACACATAATTGCTGGAATTGTTTGTCTTAAGTAGTCAGGGCCTTATCCTTCACAATGACCCTGCAATTTCTCCAAAGACAAAAGAACCAACAGCCGATCCAGCAAACCCCCCCTTTTTTTATATAACAAAGGAGATGAAAGGATTGCAGTGTGTGTGGGCCAAAAAGAACAATGGAGCATCTTAGTGATACCAATGTTATTGTGGAAGGAAGTGACAGTTACAGACATCAGTGAGAAAGAGTGCTTGTGTGTGTAAGCACAAGTGTTCAGGTACTGCTGTCAATGCAAGGAAACATAATTAAAGATATGTCTTCATGAATGGATAATGGGTGTTATGGTGTTCACAGACAAACTGAACAACTGATTAATAGAATAGCCAAAATAATACCAATAATATTTAACAAATGCATAATAAAATGGTTCCCCAGTAACCTTTGTTTTCAATGGGCCAAGATATTTGGTTTGTTCTGTTTTCACATGAGTGGTATAAAAGCTGAATTATGCTTCTGCATCTGCATCTTGCGTGGGTGTCGTACACAGACATTTGCATAGGTGTCTGCCAACATACTTGCATATAACCTTAATGTTGCATTTACCAAATCAGAATCTGTAGAAAACAGATATGGAAACCAGTTTTCTAAGGTGTGTTTGTATCATACATCATTTCGTGCACAATATCTGTAACTTGTTTTTCATTTCAACCACGAAATAAAATGCAACTTTAACCAATAAGCACAGCTGAGCGATTGGCTCTCAAAATCTCCCTGCTCAACCAATCAGCGTTTGTTTGACACACAGGACCGCAGATACGCACAACACATTGTTGAGATTTTGGAGGGGAGTGCTACGCTTACCCAGAAACCCCTTCTCTGTGTCACTATGCAGAGACGTATACGTGTCCCAAAACCCCCAGTAAATCACGTCAGGATGGGCCAAAAGGTCTCCTTCCATTCTAATGTTCTTACGTTCTACTAAGAGTTTGTTTGTGTGTGTGTGTTAATGGGGAAAATAACTTTTTAAATGCTATATTTGGGCCAGCCATCTCAATTCTTATTTCATATTAATTGATGCATCTTCCACAATACAATAAACGTGGTTATCCACCCATAGGATTTAAAAGTAATTTTTTAAAGTTTTGCCTTAATTTTCCATGACCTGGAAAATTACATTTCCAATTATTCAAACATTTTCACAACTGTGTGGGAATTATCCTGGCATTTTTCAATTTTTTTTTGTTTTAATTACACCTCATTATGTCTGGTAGACCATGTGGAGTGCAAATAGCCTGGTTCCCAAGTGCCATCTCTTCCTAATCATTTTCCCAGGAGTGTGAACAGGCTTCAAATCCGGCAGGTTTTGGCACAAATCTTTCTTTGCTGGTAAAGCAACCCGTAGCTCACTAGACTGAGGAGCAAGACCACGAAAGTGTTCAATACAAAAAGTACAGCTACCGCTGAGGGGTTAAGAATAGTATAACCAAAGATAAATTAATTTATGGAAATGAAAGTGAATCACTTCAAAAAAGTACACGCAGGACAGAGTGAAGCGGAGAAAGCAAGTCAGTTCAGAGGTTTTTGTGTGAGTGGAGCAATCCAAGGTACAGCTGTCTGCAAATCTGCTAGTGAAGACAAAACTTGGTGCCCTCTGGCAATGTGCGTTTTGAAGGTGTGCCATGTCCTGTTGGGCCACCATGGCTTGTATGGCCTGTAGAACAGGTAGGCAATTCCAAGTCTAGAGAGGTTTCTGTTTTTTCACTTAATTACTTAACTGGAGTCATTGGTAGGATAAGAAGGAAAATGTATTTACGCCAGGCAAAATCAACTGGTAATTGAATGGTACTTATACAACCAAAAGGAACCCAACCCTTGAGGACTGCAATAGCCCACTCCTGTTGAATAAGCTTGTGTAGTTCCTGTTTTAAATTCCTAAAAACTAGGGAGTCAAAACAAAGTTGTTGTGATGTCTCCATTACTTGTTCCTTGGAGGTACACCACTACCAACATGGTGGGCTGAGAACAGGACCGAGCTCCCACTCCAGCCAACCAGCGAGCTACTGGAGAAGCAACATCCAAATATAGAAAGATTTCTGTTACTCTGTGTTGCTGAGGCAAGCTCATGTCCCAGCCCATGAACCAAATGTATATAAAACCTAAGACATACTTGTAAACCTTTGAGACCTTCTGTGAGAGTTCCTCAAAGAATGTCTCCCCTGCATGCTTGAATAAGGAATCGACTCTTCCCCTGGCCTATAAGATCAAAGGCTTTTTTGCCTTTTTTGTTACCTCCTTAGATTTGACCCTTTTGTCATCGTAACACATCTAACTTGTTCTGTGAAAAGCCAAAAAAATGAAAATAAAAATAAAAAGGAAAATAATTGTGTTGCCTGCACCCTAGAGCCATTCAGAGGCACTGCTACACTACAAGGTGTGGGCCCCACTTCAGCAGTAGACCTTGGAAGTCACCGTTTCACTGATATATTGATACACGCACAAACAAATTTGAAATTTGCAATTTGTGACATGCGTGGGAGAAAAGCTGCAGCCGAACAGCACATTGTGGGAGCTTTATTTCCATCATATGGAAAACATTACCCATTGCCTGCCGGTGCTGAGGAGGGCTCCTTCACTCCTGCATCATTACTCAGCCAGACTGGCTGCCCTTCTTTAGCCTTGACGTTCGCTCCTTGCTAGCTGTGTAATTCCCGTTACGTTGCCAGAACCAGACCAAAAAAGGCACCGGACCCGGGCAGCAGAAAACAACAACTTTGAAACAAATCACTTTGATTTGTCAGTGCATAAACATGATGCCGAAATAAAAATCAAAGTCCAACCCGCTTTGTACAAAACAGCCCTAGTCTGTTCTCAGTCATCTCTCCCACCTGCAGTCTCACAGGGCATCTCCTGTCAAAAGTGTATTTTGGTCATTCCATTTTTGGAAACATACACTTCATTACATAAACTTATGGGCCTATTTCAGTCAGTGAAGGGTCCTGTTAAGCAAGGGGAGATGGGCCTATGTAGAGACTGGTATGTTTGAAGGAAACATACTTCATATTGACTTCCTATATGAATGATGACATTCTAGACAACACCATCCTGCTGCACATTATTATGAGAGAGCTGTAGCTCCCTGCCTGGCATGTTAAAAAGCTGGGAGTCTAAAGAGAATAAATGCTTACATTATTGTACCTCCAGCCCCGTTTCTCTCTGTACATAGGACCACAATTAAGTGTCTAATTGAAAGTATGCATGCCTAAAGCAAGGTCAGGTCTTGTCACAGACACTGACAAGTGATTCTGTCTCCAGTTGCTATTGAAATGTATAGCCCTACACTTTCTTGCTCTCCACTCATTTCAGACACCTTTACTTTTGCCTTAAGGGCAGGCTATGTCTTTCTCAAAACCTCCGTTGTCTGCTTGTACTCTTAATGCATGCACACAATCAATAGTGATGACAAAAGCGTGCAAAGGCAAGTAATCTATTCTTTCATAATGTAAGCAATATCAACCAAGCAAACGCGTGGTATGGAAGAGAACAGACTTTTTCAGATTGTGTAACCTAATTGTATACACATGCCTTTAATTATATGCTTACAAATTATTCCCTGTTCTGCCTAATTTATACAGCAGAAGATCGAGTGCTTTTGACCATATTTTATAAACAAATAAGCAATCTATTTCCAGGAAGGTAATTACACTTCATTTAAATTTTCTGTGTGCCCAATTTAATGTGGTTGTTTTTTCCCCTGCAAATATGTGGTATTTAATAAGTGAATAAAGGGTGTGGATATGTATTGATAAGAACATAGCATGCATTGCATGCAAAAAACCCACACACATACACAATGATGTATGAAGTTAATATCTGAACAGTTAGTTAAAGAAACATGCTGATTTTCATTCTTGCAAAGAAAAGGGGAAATAGAGGAGAATTCACTTACATCTGTGTTATTATTGCAGGGGAGGAGGATGTCCTGAAAGCACAAATGTAACAATAAACATAAATACACATTTATTTTTACCCCCCCAACCCATGACTCAGTCAGCATGTTTTTGCCTTCAGTCTTCTTCAGTCTACTGACTCTCTGCCTCAAGAAAGAAAGATACCTCATACAATTTTGTTTCCTTTTCAGTAATACACTGCAGCTTGGAAACTTACATTTATTTTTAAAAAAGAGCACAGTTTGTGTTTTGTTTAACTAAGCCAAGTTTTATCACATCTTTATTGGACTGATATATGTCTGCTAAGTCTTTAGTGAAGCAATCCGGCTGTTTGAAGTCAAGCTGTGATGGGTGCGTTGACTGCAAAATGTGGGAGACATGCTCTGTTAACTTGTAATACAAGCTGGTCAAATGATCCACAAAATCCTGCCCAAGATATCAGCCCCATCAGGACTAGGTTAACCATTCTTGAGATCATCTGAAACTAAGAGTGTTAGGGTTTCTCTAGCACAGACACAACAATGGTTTACATTTGTATATCGCTGTTCAATTTTCTTTAACTTAAGTCATAATAATAAGATTATAAATATGCCATGCTAATGTATGGAACAAGGTCAAATCATATATAATAATAATTTCAGGATCCTGAAGAGTAAGCTAAAGTATTTAATAGGTTTATATGGACCCTTATACTAATGAAAATGTTGGTGGGATACAAGTCTTGCAAATTAATGGAGGGGCATTGAGTGAAAGCGCCCCACCCCTGGCATGCTCTCTCTCAGGGGATGACAGTAGCGTACCCGGAGCTTGCCGACTCTCTCCTCATCGCTGGGCAGGTCCAACAGGTCATCGATGTTCACCTCCTCTGGCATCTCAGCCTCCTGCAAATAGGGCAAATGGTCAGACTGAAAATCTGGGTCAGATCGCATGAGATCAGAAATGGATCTGAGGAGTGTTGAATTTTAGATTCAATTAATTTATTTTCATTATGATTTATATGAAACGTTTATTTTCACATTTTGCAATAATTACAAAGTATAATGTGTTTATAGTGACAACTAAGTCTCCCTGGGAATGACATGAAGAATGAGTTTACATTACACCATTCTGTGAGAAAACACACAAAAGAGTGCAATAAATCGATCAATACAATCGATCAGTCATTCTGCCCCCTGGCAACTTGTGCGTCTTGAAAGTGTGCTGCAGTCAGGGCCACAGTGGCTTGTAGGGCCTATTGTAACTGGTAATTTGTGAAATTAGGGGTGTACATCAAAGTACCACAGAGGAGAAACAAGTTGTAAAGTAAGGAAGTCTCAAGCCAACCAGGGTCAAACATTTAAATGAAATCAAACATACAGGACAGCAATGACTCAGCACACAAGCACTGCAGAGACCAGGCCTTACAAGGTGCTCAAGTTTAACTACATGCTATAGATTTCTCAACTACGATACATCCCAAAAGATAAACAGAATGCCATATTGGTGTCAAAAAGAGGCAGCTGTGTCAGATTGAGTGGAACACTGGTTGTACGAAAGAGGAACAGGTTAAAGGAAGGTGAAGCACTTGAAATAATTTGAAAATGTAAAACTTTTTTTGAGGGGAGGGGGGGGGATTAACAAGAAAGAAGGAAAAGAAGATAATACTTGGAAAATACTTCCAAGCACTTCTGAAGTATTCAATACAGGTCCCTGGTATTTAAAGTGAAAATGTGGTCCTTTGCTTCTTAAAACTTTAATTAGGTTTCTACTTTCCAGTGCTGTATTCTCACTGATAAGATGGCCAGACTGCAGCTCCAGCAAGTACCACTTTAAAACCTCATCCGTTCTTATCTCTTATCAGCCAAGGCTCACATTTTCTTTCTTTTGTTTGCCTTCTATGAAAGTAAATTGACTGCACCTCACAATGAAAAATATGAGCCATGCACCTTTCAACTTTTTCCCTCATTTTATTTTATCCAAAAGTGTAGAAAAAGCCCTACAGAAAATAGTTTAACTTTAACAAAAGTGACTAGAGCAGATCTCTATTTCTATGACATTTTAATAAAAGATGGAGAAAATGTTTTGACCCAAGAAAGGAGTCTACAGCACTAAATCAGTGTGGACATTAATCTAGTAAAAACCATAATTAAGGCCATAATTAAAAAAACAGGGCTGACTAATACAACTAATTTTCCATAGACACTGAAGTGGGGAGTCTGAAGAGCCATTCTACAAAGACCACTCTCTACTTGGCGTCACACAATCCTCAAAGGGAGTGGCTTCTGCTCCACTTAACGTCTGGAAGTAGCTACAGTACTGGCCTCTTTCTGAAAACCATCAGCTATTTCAAAGCTTTTTCTACCCACACCACTCTGCAAATCCCATAGCCCCTGGAGGTCTGACTCTGCACAGGGCTCTCCATTCATCCAAGTTTAATGGACCAGCTGTCCAGCCCCCACCTCCCCCCAATCCCTCCTCCCCCCACTGTAATTCATTTGTCATTCAGGACAAACAGAAGACGGATCAATCAGAAGATGGATGTCAGTGCCCCTGAAATACCATGGCTACTCCTGCTCATCTCCTGTTTCTGTAGACCAATTCAGTGGCACACAGCTATAGAAGAGAGTGCACGCACACACACAACTCAAAGGAGTTGAGGAGCTGCTGCCATTGTGGGAACTTTCCATTAAACTCCCATTGGATTGTCATATGCAAGACCCTAACTACAGTCAAATTAAACTCCACACCAGAGGGGGCAAAATATATAAAAACTGCAACATATATATATATATTTTTTTACCAATCTTTAATTTTCAAGGCAGTTAGTCTTTTTGGGGAGGAGGCATTTTAAATCAAACCTTTTCCCCCCACATTGACAGTAATACCAGTTCCATCTCACACAGACAGACTGTGAAAGGCTATATCAGATTGCATCTCTTTCCGTTTACACACATGAAACACAGGCTTTTTTGAACCTAAAATATCCTTCGATACTCATCAAACATCAGCCTTGTAGATGTTTAAGGCCAAACACACAGTGCACAGCATTGAGGTTTTAGTGTATGCTGATGCAAAACTAGAGAAATGGATTGTATTCAAAGTGTATTTTTAATTTAAAACTAAACAAACTAAAACTTTACTGTTATTGGTTTGGATAGTTAAGACATCATGCCATATGTTAGCCATGTTGCTTGCTTGAATTTTTTTATTGCAAAATCAGATGAAAGGAATGCATTCTAACTCTCTGGGAGGAGAGATTATGGGTGCAGGGTTACAAACCAGAGATAAAGCAGCGTTGCCGTAACTGTACACCACACTCACAAAACTGCGGCTGCCGCAATAATGTATATCTCTGTGTTTGCATGGGGCTGAGGGATGACATTTAATCAATATGCACCATGGAAAGCTTATCCCTGCTTCTTGCATTTCCTGTCTGAGAAGAGATTTCAGGGATGTCCACTACGAAGACATGCAGTTAGCATTGCCCACTTTAATTTTTTTCTAAGCCAGTTATATCAGGTGATTAAGAGTCTATTCAAATATTTCAGAATATATTATATTAATACATTTGTGTTTGTGGCCCAATAAACAACAAAGAAAGAAAGAAATTGGACATTGCAAGTAACCTTGACAGAAGGACAGAACAATGGACCAAAAGCGATGTGTACTGTAGAAAGTGTTCAAGCCAGGGTCCTGTCTTTGACACACCGAGGCTGTTTGACGAGTGCTGTGTGGAAGTGTTATGGAGCCGTCAGCTCCCACGTGGCAGATTGAAAGGTTACCAGAGCAAAGGGGTAGCCAGAAAGAAAGGCCAATGCCATATTCCACTTTGTAGTATTAAAACATTTCAGGCCACCAACCTTCCCTGACCTTTCTTTCAACACGTGGGCCAGGAAGAGACACCAACCCACACAAATATATGTATGTCTCGGTCTCAGGATGCCAGGGCAACAGAAGTCACCTAAGCTTTTTATCTCAAAAGCAAATCTGTGGTGTGAAGTCTGGCTTCATCAGGATAAATAAAAACATACATAAATAAAAATAAAATGTAATCTATTCAAATAGATTTCAGCACTAAGACATAAGACCATAATTTGTGGTGAAATGTATTTCACCACAAATTACTAATAAACTTTATCCTGTCACACATTTAGCAATATCAAGTTGTGGATTTCAGGTCTGTCATTGTAAGTAGACGCTAATTCATCATACTTCAGCATCCACTATATTAACATCAGCCTTTTGCAATAAATCAAATTTCACAAACTGCTGTGTTAGTACATGCTCGGTTTTGTGCTTGGCATTGTGCCTTACACATATCACAGCAGTTCTCCTTATAGAGGCTGATCGTTTTATCTTGGCAGGCCTTAGTAATGTCTCACTTGTGCTATTCAGTCTTTAGTATCTTCTTTGCCACAGTGCATAGTCGTACTCACCGTCTGCAATGCCCGTAAGTGGCAGCCACACTACCCAAGAGCTCTCCGAGTTACTTGCTGTCAAGAGCATCCCGTCAGTTTGGATGTCTATTAAATTCCCTTGACACATCATCTGTAATTTATTCCCCATTAATTCCAGCCCAGTGGGTTGTCAGTAACGCATACAGTTCCTCTCAGATACTCTTGGTGACAGTGTGCTATACTTACTTTGTGGGCTGCCGCTGTGCTCTATCAAATCAGTGTGCAATAAAAAAAAAGACACCAGAAATAAAGTATGGGTTTCTGTAAACAGTATTTCATCACCAAAAGAGGCAATGGCATGGTTTCAACTGAAAATAGAGGGTGGCAATGCTTTTTGTTTGAGTGTAAATAATTATGATTTTGTTTATTGTGACTTGTGTAAAGTAACTTGGACGAAGTAAGCAGCTGCATTTTTATACATTTGTATAATGTAACTACTACTACTACTACTACTACTACTACTTCACATAATAATAATTATACATTTAGTTGGTTATATTTTCAATAAATCTAACAGACAATTGGTGTCAGGGCAATTGCATCTGCTACAGATTACTCATGTGTTCTCTTTGCAAATGTACTTATTTGGCTTGGAACTTGCCTCGATAAAGACTTTTACTGTTTTAATAGATAGACCAAATTAGATAGCAAAACTAAACAGGAACACAGCTGCATGTATGTGTGAGAGTATGAATCTCTGAGGAGGGTGTAAGGGCAGCATGTAATCAGCTCATCTCTTCTTGAATTGTTAAAAGGGCATTAAAATGGTAATGTCGACCCCCTAGTGTGCCCCCCCCCCGCCCCCCCACAAACTCACCCACCCAACTCAAACAGAGGTGTACTGGACATTTCTTCAGTGAGCTGCTGTTAATGGTATAGAGATGGAGGCTGAAAAGAGGTGGGGGGTTGGTAGGAGGTCTCTTAATGCTATCCAGCGACATATGGGGCTGAAACAGGAATTTTATCTTACTGCTCCTTTGATCCTGAAGCCATTTGAACTTCTGTATGTTGTCAAGCGAGACAAATTCACATCAATCAATAAGAGGTTCATTAGATTGCACCACATTCCCCTTCTAAGAGAAAGTGGGAACCAGCTCCACATGAAGAGGAGGACCAACCTTGGTGCAGGAACCTGAACTACAGATCCTAGAATAACCTGCAAAAAATCTGCAGCCCTGGAATAGGCTAAGAATTGTTGTGCTCACCGAGTCAGAAAAACTCTTGATCATTCCTCACTCATAGAAGAAGGAGATCCATCCTCTACTGTGCGTCTCTTATGTGTTAATGAGAGCCGGGGGGGGAGGGGGTTGTGGTCAGGGCTCTGGATTTCCAAATCTCAGTGGATGCTTTTCCCACATTGCTCCAGTAAAAATCTGATCAAATAAACACCTCTATAAAGATGTAGCCATGTAGGTTGCATTGTCTGAAAGCTGAACCAGCTGAATACATTCATATAAATTACAGATCCCAGTTTGTATACAGTTCCCTACAGCAGAATCACAAGATAAAACCTTTCCAGTCTTGTAACTGGATACAGGGTTTCTCCGAGACTACAACGCTTCACCACAGTGTAGCCATTACGAACGCCCACTGTTCCTGTACTCAGATGATAACGGTGATCATTTTTACTTTTCTACCCAAACGCAAAAGGCCGAGTGGGTCCGCAATGGAAAACATCTCGTTGAACAGTTTTGTGGGAGACTGATCATGCCGCACGTCTCTACATCAATCGTGTCAAGTAACGCAGACTTCTGCCATTGACTGTCTAAAGGTCGCCAGTGGGATCAATAGGCAAATTAATCGCATCGATCTTCTGGACAATGTACTGCTGTAACTTATGGTGCAGCTGCTCATTATTAAGTCATTTAGCGGGCACCTTCATTCAAGGCAACTTACAATGGTTTGAGAAAGCGCTAATGTGCTGTAATTTAATGTTCTACCTCTAGACGATATTTCACCTCTATGAAATGAATCTACACATTATAATATTAGATAGACGATCCCCTCATGATATTAGAATCTAAAATAGACACACAGAGCATGGGGTCACAGTTAATCATGTCTGTGTAGCACCACAGCCAAAGACAATATGGAGCTTGGGTCACTAATAAATCCAGTTAATTTCAGAATAACACTCTCGATGCACAGCTTACTTTAGAAAATTAAGTTAACTCTGTCTCTGTCAAATTACACACACACCATATACAAATTGAGATATCCAGAGTTATTTATAACTGTATCTGCAATCCTGTAAGCAGCTGCACCTCCTGATATGTTGGTGTATGCTCCCTTTTGTGCTTATGTTTGGTCTGCATAGCTAGGGCTACTCATTATAGCATGACATGGCCCTCGATTGATCAAACCTGGCCAAGGGCTGTCTTTGGCTGCACAAGCTTCTAGTGGGGTTCTGTGATATGATTGTATACAAACCTCTGGTTAATTAAGCAGCCTTTGGGAGTCTCCATATGCATTCTGTTACAGCTTGCAGTGTCATCATTGCCAACTGAAAGATAAGTGAATCTGGGAGTGGTTTGCTTTATGCAGGGGGACCCTCTGCAGAAGATTGCACTGTAGTGGGAACTGTTATGTTTATTATTTTATTTATATTGTTAATGGTTTCATGTTGTTCATTCCATTTTGTCAGTAAAGCAATCATTGGTTTGTACTTGGAGTTGTATACAGCTATTGTATTTAGGTTTCAATCAGCACAAACAGTAAAGGATGTGTGTTTTGGGGCACAGGTATTTAGTTGAAAACTTAAAACAATGGCTTTGATAACATCTACTGCCTGAAGTATGCTGACCAGCAGTAAAGTCTGATATCCTTTTGATCAGTGACACATAAGCAGTTTTGAACACATCAAACTAACTACAACAGTAATAAATAACCTCAGGCATATGTTAATTATTATGCAAATTATAGCCTAATTCTATTTGTACAATGGATTTTAACAAGGTGTAGTCACTTCTGATAGATAACACTGCAACCTATTGTATATCCAAAGATATAAAAAGGGATCACATTTAGTTTTTTTCTCCACTACATGTGACATGAGAGCTCTGGGTTAACCGGTTTTGGTTATTTTTGTAATAAACTTGTTACTTCTTCACCAGTGTATGCTGAGAATTTCTGAAACCTCTACAGCAGGACATACTTTATTCTAGTATACAATTTCTAAATGTAAACAGTACATAATGGATGACATTACATCCTGCTGTTTGGACAGTCAATGGAGAACCTTTTGTGGGAAAATCCATTACATTATTTTGTTATTTTCCTTCATGGAGGTCTACTACTACTACGTTATGATTCATATTCTGCTGTAAATGATCATGTTCAGTAACGCATCAGTTTCAGATTCTCCAGATCCTGCTTATCTCGTTTCTAAATGAAAGTTTTTTCGCAGGCATGTACTGATCATTCAGGGCAGATAAAGTGCATTTTTTGATGCAAGAAAAGTGCCTTGAGGGGAGTGCGATTTTTGTAATACATGTGCCTTCTCTACAAAAACAAACAAAACAATAAATATTGTGTGACAGAAAAACATAACAGGACCAAAGCTACACCATGGACACCTGATCCTGGCAACAGTCCTGCAGTTTAGAACAACAAATTAGAGACATTCTTCAAATTATTATTCAGTTAAGTCATTCAGAGCTCAACTGCAGTAAAAAAAAAAAAAAAAAAAAAGACATGGAAGTCAGTAATTTCCATGCTCCACCATGCCACTGAATAGCTGCAGAACTCACTGGTAAAAGTGACAGAGCATGTTTCCGCTAACTTCTTGGCAAAGCAATAGTC
Organism: Amia ocellicauda; assembly: GCF_036373705.1. Taxonomy (NCBI): domain Eukaryota; kingdom Metazoa; phylum Chordata; class Actinopteri; order Amiiformes; family Amiidae; genus Amia; species Amia ocellicauda. The sequence goes on along the minus strand of NC_089854.1, from coordinate 12,911,157 downwards.
CAGCACTCTATAAATCTATATACATCCATACATATATACATGTATAACCCCACCCAACCCCCCTCCCTGCCGTTCTTAGATGACTTATCCTGAATGAGTGCCTAAGCAATAGCCTTCAGAGGGCTGTCACTCCCTCAACACATCTCCTTACAGATCCACGGAGCCATCAGCATCAGACATCATGCAACATGAAACTAGAACTTGCAAGACAACAAAAATTGATTTGCAGAGGGGTTTGATAAAAATCTTATTTTTCTTTACCAGCTGTCTCATTAAAAAAAAAAAACAGGCAAACCTTTGATTAACAAAACTACAAAATGAACAAAATTAAAAAACAGCACAAGTTGTCCACATGGGCTTGAGAACAACAGGAAACAATAGAACATACATGAGAGAAAAGAGGGCTGATGGCAGCTGAAATCAATAATTCTCTGGGCTCAGCACAGCCACCATGGGGACACCAGGACAGATGCACGACACATTTCGGTCCCTAAAAGCCAGGAAAGTTTTCATATTGGGACTGTTATTGTAAGAGATTGTTTTTTTGCATCCCCCAGTCAGAGCAAATTAGCCTCGATAGCCATTTAAGGTAGTGTCTCTCAGTGTCTCTGTACTCTTTCCCACTCTCTCCCCCTGGGAACACAGTGCCTTTTCCCTTTTATAGACACCACCCCCCCGTCCCCCTCAGCCTGATACCATTTTTCTTTCCTCCCTGTGATGTTTATGAAAATCAGTCTGAAAAGGCTTGCCAGAAATTGCTGTCTGGGAACTAGATTTTGTACACACTGAAGTATCTATACAAGAGCATACAGGCCAGTCATTAATTACACCACCTCAGAAAGCCACCAAATTCTCCCTTTATAAAGACTGGGGACAGGGGCCATCAGAAGTACAGGGATATCCCACCCTTACAGGTGATTTGAGCTTGAACAGACTCCTTTCCTGACAGCAGAGGACAGTCAATTTGTTGACTCCAATCAAAAACAGATCTGAATTAAAAGCACACTTGGTTTTTAATAGAGATTTGAGAATTACAGGTCCATTGCTGGTTTTTGCCTGCTTTTTCCTTGGTGCCTACAGAGCTGAGCACAGGCTGTGTCACACTGAAAAACCCAGTTAATTTTACAGATCAATACCAACATAGGTGCCCAGAAACCCCTTATGGGTTTTATGATCAATATATAAAATTAAATTAAAAAAAAATACACCTCTGTGAGTAATTCTTAGGCAATACTGCACAAGTATAACTGCAGTCTTTACACAACTCGTTAAGCACAGTAAGCCTTTGTTCAGACATCCTGTCAATGTATACTGTCACAAGAGTCTTTCATTTCTGGCTATCATTTATCGCAATCCCTCCGGGCATTTAAACGTTTGTTTTGCAATGAACTTTAGGTGTGTTATAAACTATAATAATCCCAATAAAACAGCAAAAAATATATTTTTAACTGAAATTTGCATAACAATAACCAGTTGTCCAGCAGAGGCTATTACAATGTGTTCCATATCTGCCTACAGTGAGGGAAAAAAGTATTTGATCTCCTGTTGATTTTGTACGTTTGCCAACTGACAAAGAAATGATCAATCTATAATTTTAATGGTAGGTGTATTTTAACAGTGAGAGACAGAATAACAAAAAATAAATCCAGAAAAACGCATTTCAAAAAAGTTATCAATTGATTTGCATGTTAATGAGGGAAATAAGTATTTGACCCCTTCGACTTAGTACTTGGTGGCAAAACCCTTGTTGGCAATCGCAGAGGTCAGACGTTTCTTGTAGTTGGCCACCAGGTTTGCACACATCTCAGGAGGGATTTTGTCCCACTCCTCTTTGCAGATCCTCTCGAAGTCATTAAGGTTTCGAGGCTGACATTTGGCAACTCGAACCTTCAGCTACCTCCACAGATTTTCTATGGGATTAAGGTCTGGAGACAGGCTAGGCCACTCCAGGACATTAATGTGCTTCTTCTTGAGCCACTCCTTTGTTGCCTTGGCTGTGTGTTTTGGGTCATTGTCATGCTGGAATACCCATCCACGACCCATTTTCAATGCCCTGGCTGAGGGAAGGAGGATCTCACCCAAGATTTGACGGTACATGGCCCCGTCCATCGTCCCTTTGATGCGGTGCAGTTGTCCTGTCCCCTTAACAGAAAAACACGCCCAAAGCATAATATTTCCACCTCCATGTTTGACGGTGGGGATGGTGTTCTTGGGGTCATAGGCAGCATTCCTCCTCCTCCAAACACGGCGAGTTGAGTTGATGCCAAAGAGCTTGATTTTGGTCTCATCTGACCACAACACTTTCACCTAGTTCTCCTCTGAATCATTCAGATGTTGGCAAACTTTAGACGGGCCTGTACATGTGCTTTCTTGAGCAGAGGGACCTTGCGGGCGCTGCAGGATTGCAGTCCTTCACGGCATAGTGTGTTACCAATCATTTTCTTGGTGACTATGATCCCAGCTGCCTTGAGATCATTAACAAGATCCTCCCGTGTAGTTCTGGGCCGATTCCTCACCGTTCTCATGATCATTGAAACTCCACGAGGTGAGATCTTGCATGGAGCCCCAGACCGAGGGAGGCTGATATTTATTTTGTGTTTCTTCCATTTGCGAATAATCACACCAACTGTTGTCACCTTCTCACCAAGCTGCTTGGCGATGGTCTTGTAGCCCATTCCAGCCTTGTGTAGATCTACAATCTTGTCCCTGACATCCTTGGGCAGCTCTTTGGTCTTGGCCATGGTGGAGAGTTTGGAATCTGATTGATTGATTGCTTCTGTGGACAGGTGTCTTTTATACAGGTAACGAGCTGAGATTAGGAGCGCTCCCTTTAAGAGAGTGCTCCTAATCTCAGCTCGTTACCTGTATAAAAGACACCTGGGAGCCAGAAATCTTGCTGATTGATAGGGGATCAAATACTTATTTCCCAAATTAACATGCAAATCAATTTATAACCTTTTTGAAATGCGTTTTTCTGGATTGTTTTGCTGTTATTCTGTCTCTCACTGTTAAAATACACCTACCATTAAAATTATAGACTGATCATTTCTTTGTCAGTGGGCAAACGTACAAAATCAGCAGGGGATCAAATACTTTTTTCCTCTCACTGTATATGAAGACCAGATTGTGAATCTGAAAAGTATGGGTGTTTTATTATTATAATTTTTTCTCTGGGCTCTTCATACCGGGAACAAAATGTATAAAATTACGTGGCAGTTTAATGATCGGTTTCATTCATTCTTGATTGGGATTAAACTGGAACACACTTAAAAACAAGCAAAAGAAGAAAAGAAAAAGGCGAGGCACTTTCAATCGCACAGCCCCATAAACGTGCAATAAAGAGCAGCAGATGCTATTCTATTAGGAGGCATAGAGAGGTGCTGATGCAGTACAGTACTGTGGAGGGATGCAGCCCCCCTCGTCTCTGCAGCTCTGTGCGCTTGTCTGAGCTGCTGAGGAATCTCAAGGGCTGGGGTTAACTGCAGCCTCGGACTAACACTATATCTGCATGACAGTTCATCAGCCCCTTCCACTACAACGACAGGCTACTTGATTTGTTTATGTGTGTTGGTATGCTTGACTGATCCAGACCCCTATCTAAATGGTATGCATAAGAAAATCACATGAAATTGGCTCTTCGATGGCTATACCATCACCAAAAGAGAGCAGGCGCCAATATCCAGCCATTTACTATCCTATTTCAATCAGAATTAATTGACTAGACAGGCAGTATGAGCATCACGCTGCACTGGACAGCAAAGATAAATCCGCGCCCCTGTCTCAGTGCCCTCCTGTGCAGCTGTATGTGATATGAAGAAGGACTGAATACACTGCATGGCTTGAAACACAGATGCATTACAGAGCTATTTGTCTGGGGTGATGCGGCTCAGACTCACCCTGCCCAGGTACAGCTCGTCCAGCCTCTCGTCGATCCATTTCTCCACATCCAAGCGTTTCTGGAGCTCCTTTCGGTTGTACTTCACCGTCACCCGGGCTTGCCTCTTCTGTATGTTGAGCCCGGCCTCCCTGGGACCCCTGTTCGGGGAGTGGACTTTGTGGTTGTTTCGCCTCCCGACCCTGTTGGCTGCCATGTCCAGCCTGAAAGACAGATGCGCACGGCGGCGGACACTGAGCTGCGCTGCGCTGCTCTGCGCTGCTCTGCTCTGCTCTGCGGTAAGCACCGTCACCACCGGCCAGCAGCACACGACTGAGACGAGGACCGGTGCAAGAGCTCTAGGTCCTAGCGCCTAGGCATTCATCGGACACTTTATTATGACAGCACTGATTTCATATGCTCGTCCTTGCTTCATTCCTTTCTTTCTGTTTATCTTTCGTCCCTCCCACCAATTTTGCGTGCATGAAAGGATGTGCAGGGGGGGTGTTGCTTCTAGGACAGTGGTTCCCAACCTTAGTCTTGGAGGACCCACTACCTCTTTTATTAAATCTAAAGTCAAATCAAAGCAGATTGTTGATTCAGTTAAGGTTAAATTATGTAATTGAGAGCTTGGTTGGAAAAAAAATGGGATTGGGAACTCCTCTTCTGGGATGGAGCCTACTTGTTCCGATTCTAAAATTCCCAAATCCGCAAGTTATGGAACTCATAAACATAAAGACATACATCCAAAAAAATAAAATAACGATGTGTATACTGGCTGTTTTAACAGGTGGTGCATAATTCCACCCAACAAAACAATTAATTCACTTTCCACAGAGGACTGCATTAATACTAGGTGCTGATTTTGAATAGTATAGTGAACAAAAATATAAATGCAACGTTAAGTGTTGGTCCCATGTTTCATGAGGTAAAATTAAAGATCCCAGAAACTTTCCATACACACAAAAAGCTTATTTCTCTCAGAGTTTTTGTACAAATTTCTTGACATCCCCGTTAGTGAGCATTTCTCCTTTGACAAGATAATCCATCCACCTGATAGGTGTGGCGTATCAAGAAGCTGATTAAACAGCCTGGTCATTACACAGGTGCACCACCGATAAAACCCCACTCTAAAATATCTGCATGCCAATTGCATTCTGCCTAAAACCTTGAGACTTGCAATCCATAAATTAGGACCTAATTATTTTTTTCAGTATATTGAAATCCTTATATGAACTGTAACTCAGTAAAATCTTTGAAATTGCTGGTATTTCAAAGATTTTACTGATTTACAGTTCATATAAGGATATCAGTTTAATCATCTTATGAAATGTTCTTTTTATATATTTTTTTTCAGTTTATAATAAATAGTGAGTTTGCTGACTGTTGGTGAAGCCTGGGCTATGCAGTGGTGCCAAAACCATGCCTGGAACTGTGAGCCTCGTGTAAACTACCACATATAACATAATCATTTGGTTAATTAGTAACTGTTACCATATTTCCCTGCAAACTAAAGACATGTACACAACCTTCCAGATCCTGTCGTGGTGCCAGGCTGAAGTCGACTGATGAGTCCCAATATTATGATGGAGGTATACTAATATTTTGGAATCCCAAAATTGTAAAACCCGTATGATCTTCAAACTTCCAGAATGGTGGCTATGTCTCAGATTGTATTTATATGCTCTTCCAAAAGATAAGGGTCATATGGTACTGGAAGACCCCTAGTCCCCCCTTGATTCAGTGTCATGAATTGTGGAGATGGCATGGGACACTGATTGTTTGAATTGAAATCATTGTCGTTGATTTATTTAATGTTGGCAGATCCAGTATAAATAATGCAATGCTCAAATTCAACAATAACCACTAGTCTGTGAGTCTAAGTTTACCTGTAGGCTTCAAATAGAAAAATAATGAATGCATGTAATGCATTGTGGGTATAAACGAGTGTCAGCATATACGAAAGACTATTTTCTATCCAACAGGATGACATGTTTATTAATTTGTATGCTTGTTTTCTTGTTGTAGCAAACCATTTTTAACATGCTATACGAATATGGATTTGAATTTGCCCTCCCGCATAATTGTATTGACGGAAATGTACACCTGTCTGGTGCTGCCGCCCCGTGGTCGCATAGGGAATTCCCCCCTCATTTTATACACCGCAGCCTGAGTGACCTACAGAGACACACAACGGGGGCGACACGGCCTGCCTGGCTCGGTGTGCAGTTTGCTGATCCGATTATCACAATAAGCAGTTTCCTGAGACTTTCTTCTAGATCTGTCTCACCCACAGTCTTGTAAGAGCTTTATCAGGAAACAAGTATAGGCTACTCACACTGAACAGTTACATCAATGCTACTGTACTGCACTACGGCTAATATTGGTTTTGATGTGATAATGATGTATTATTATTAATAATAATTATGATGATGCCGATGACGTAGCCTATAGGTCCTACCACACCTTGGCGCTCTTCCGGTTAAAGAGGCTATACCTGTCCAAGCAGGTGTTACAACTCAAACAGCTGATCCACAGATAGGCTCTATCATATTACATATAATAAGATATGTTGGGAATAGTCAATGGTGCAGAGGAACGTGTATTTGATGGTTCAATCAACACCAGGAGTTTCTAACATCATGCTGGGCGTGGGAGGGCATAGGAATAGGAATGAGGAACCTTTAGTGAAAATGCTAATGCATCTGACGTAATACAAGGAAGTGCTGCAAGACGAGACGAGCTCAGTCCGGTTCCCTTTGTTAAACCGAGAAACACACCTGTGTCGCGCATAAACAAGCGGCGGCGCACAGATAACCCCGCATCTGGCGCACACGGGCTCACTTTGCATCTGTTCCGCTCCGGCTGCAGCACCTGTGTTTCCTCCAGACAGTCTCGCTCGGAAGACATCATGGGACGGGATTATCACGGCGTCGTCCTCCTCCTCGGCTCCTTTCTGCTGCTGACGGGAGCCATTTGGGCGCAAGAGCTGACAACCGCTAACGACACGGCAGGTAATATGAGCTCGACAGGTTTGCCTTGTTGGTTAGGCTACAGCCTCCATTGAAACCGCAGGTGAGAGAGAAACAGGTAGGTGGGTTGGCAGATAGATATGCAGGTATGGGTCCCTTTTGTGCGTAAAGCGCTACCGTATGTAATGGCGGGTTAACAGGTGGATATATATATTGGGGGTTATACTTATTATAAACTATAACACTACAAGGTCTCCCGGTCCTCGGTTTCCCTTTTCATTGCCATACCTACAAGTATGGCCATGTTGTGCCGTGGTCAATGTTTAACAGCCTCCCTGGACAGACAACAACCCCGGTCTGCCCCGCACGGACGCCGCGGCGCTGGGGATAGTAAGTGCGCTGGTGGTTTAAACGCACTGCCCGTCTTGCAAACTAGTCGACGTGCCTGAAACTTTGTGTCTATAAAGCACGATCTCGTTCAGTGTTTTTGTGCATAGACGTGCGCAGCTGCTGCACATGTTGCCACCCTGTCATTAGATGTTCTTTTGCCGTCGGTCCAGTGTCATTACAGAGAACAAAACACCGGAGCGCTGGCGACCGTCCCCATTTCTTCCCGAGTTTGTGTTTCAGGTCAAGTGGATCATGCCCTTTGTATAAGTGTCCACACGACTGTATTTACTGTAAAAGCCTTTCAAGATTTGAAGCAGTCGGGGTCGTACTTTCTCAGCCTCTACATAGCTAGATGTCTTTATTTTCTCCATAAGTGTTTGCACCAGGTCAGCTAGGACGAATATAATGTTTATTGGCAGCGTCTGGCATACAGACGCAACACAGGCCTGATCTGCAGACGTACGTTTCTCAATTCACTTCTGCTGTCCAAATTACTGGATATGTAGGTTTGAGATTTTATCAAATTAATCCTCGATGTAACCGTGACCCATGGCATGATGAATGTTTGAACAATCCTTAATCTCTTCCTGTCCTGTTACTTTTGTTACTGTTGGAGTGACGCAATTGTTCCCCCCCCCCCCCCCTTACTGGAAGAAAAACTGGTTTGCACAAACGGGGATCAATGCGGTTTCAAGTTTCTATTGTGATGATGTAGTATGTTTTCACTCTCTCTTCCCAGGTAGACCCATCAACAGGTTCTCAACGTTTTCTTTTAGTTTGAGAACAATTGTATTTTAAATTGAAATAAGCCCCAGAGTTAGAAAATACATTTAAAGACAAAGGGAAAAGTAAACTGGTGGAGAGTTTGAATAACTTAAGTACAGGACCTTGCTTAGCAATTTCTCTAACTATAGAACTCAAAATCAGGCTATATGTAGGCAACATCACTTTATGATCTTTAATTCTCAGGTTTATATTTAAAAAAACAACAAGCAGAAGCAGATCATACTGGACTGCTCTTTGGTATTTGTTTGCCTTAAATCCAAATGTTTTCATAGCTGGGCAGGGTTCTTCCATTGAAAAGGCACATAAACAAATCTGGTAGATTCTTGGTTTGGTGTGTACAGAGGGTGTTTGGGTGTGACTGTCTCTCTCTCCTCCTCCCCCCCCCCCCCACCACTCCACTCCCCAGCTCAGTGAAGAAAACAACAATTTGGACTTCTGTCTCTTTCTCTTCATGCCTTCAGCACATACCATCAGCCTCCTATTGTCCTTTTAATAAATGCCAGCTTGGCTGTAGATTATAATGTTGTTAACAGACCAAAACGGGTGTGGTGCACTTCGGGAATGTAGGTTTCCAGTAGCCTTGAATCACAAGAGATCAGAACTAGTGTACATCTGTTTTTGTTTCGTTGCGAGATTGACTGCTGAAGTTTAATTTAGGCCGAGCCTTGCCTTATTCACAGGAGAACCTTCACAATAATGGGAACAATTCAGTTTAAAACCAAACAAGCATCAGTCTTGTGAACTTCCATATACATATACATCAGTCCCCATCACGTTGCATAAGCACAGACGCTGGCTCTGAAGTGGTTAATGGTTTGTCGCTGTTGTGAGAGTGTAGTGTGAGAGGCGTGCAGCTCTTCCCCGAAGGAATGTTTCCAAACCTGAACTTGGTCACAGCCACCAGTATGGAGACAGACTGGTTTCTTCAGCACTTGATCTCTTGATCTGTTTATCAGACTGACTTGTACTACCTGTACCAAAGCTTTCATTTACTTTTTTTTTTTAATAGTTTTTCTTGCGCTCCGTCCCTCTTCCCTGGTTTCCCTTTGGTGTTGGAAATGCTTACCTTTCAAGTATAATAGTCTTGAAAGATGAATAAAATGTGTGGAAGGTGTACATGACACAAATTAAATGCCTCCCAAAAGGTGTAATCCATCCATGTTAAATTCCCTATCTCACGTAGGCCGGTGGTAGGCACTTCCAGTTCATTAAGGCCACGAGAGTTTCTAGTTTTCATTACACCTTGGATCTTCATTAACTTAATGGATTGGGATGAAAAGTAAAATCCCCTGTTTTTTCAGTCTTACTCAGTTGCTAATTGGAAGGTACTTTATTCATTTTTAATTCCATTTGACTGAGAGGATGATATGCCTTCCCTTCTGTTTCTGAGGTTGGGGGCCTCCATGTAACCCAGTTCTGCAGGATAGGTATAACCCTGTCCTGTGTCCATCTCTCTCCTCCCCCAGAGAATTGCCTCAGTGAGCCACATGTGGGTCCCTGCCGTGCTTCCATTACACGCTTCTACTACAACCCTACCAATCAGACCTGCATACCGTTCACCTATGGAGGCTGCGACGGTAACGGCAACAACTATGCCTCCCAGGAAGATTGCATCAATGCCTGCAATGGAGTCATAGGTGAGCCAGCCAGAAAATAAATTCCCCAAACCCCACTGACACTTGTTGCACCCTTCCTATGTTTTAGTGACAACTACAGCTGCAAAGCAGACGTCTCATCTTTAAATCCCACAGGGCTTAGGTTTTGCTTTCCTATGAGACCGCTTGATTTCTTAGTGTAGTTGAGTCACCAAGTTGAGTCACCAAGTTGACTTGTTTAACCTTGTTTTACAGTGGATCGCTTGAAAACATTCTTTAATACAACCTATCACATAATTTGCTTCCAATAGAGAGGTATTCAAATCAGCTATTCAGATGTTAACTGGGAACTGGGCTGGAACAAAAGCTGGAAGAAATTTAGTCTTCACTGTGTGCCTCAGAGTCTCTGAATTGTTGTGTTCTAGTCGTAACTCCTGAATTGTGAGGGTCTTTTTTTTTTTTTTTCTCTTCTCTTTCCTCCCTGGACTCTTCCACAGGTGCACACATCTTATTTTGATATGAGCTTTCAGACCACTTGGCTTGCCTGTGTATTAACTAGTGCTTATATGATGTTTCCTTTTCCATGAACAGGGACTCTATAGTCAGTAACCAAGATTTGTGAGTGAGATTGGGTCGGCTAAAGGGAACTATTTTTGTTGTTGTATCAGGCTGATCTAGCAGCTCCGATTCCCCTCAACAGAGAGCTGTTGATGACAACCCAAACTTTAATTCAATGGTCACTTTTTTTTGTATATAGATTTGGAGAGGACAGTAGGTCATTGACTGACAGTTCATTTGTTTATTTTTAAAGTGTTAAATCTGGATTTGTGATTATTGATCATATAACTCTACGTCGGTTCAGTGCCACTTAAAATCTGTCTTGACTGAATCCTGCTGAGCTGGTACTGGTTTGTCAAATATATGTTTGCACATTTCTATTTACAATTAGCTTATGCACATCTGTGGGGAAATATTTTGTAATGTATGGCAGAAAGAAACGCGTGATCCTACAAACAGCAGTTGGTGTATTAAACTTTGAGGACATGGAGGAAAGCGGACGTTTGTGCATATTTTGTTTGGTATCGGTTTTGACTTGGAGTTCTACAGCCATACCACGTGAAAAGCTATATGTTTCAATTGTAGGAGGTGGGGGAAGTTGCTAGTATTCTGGTTAGTCTGGTTTAGATGCTTTGTGATGAGTCAGACCTAGGCGTTTCGCAATGACTCCTTTCTCTCTTTTGAACTGTGACAGACTGACAGACAGACGGACACTGCGCAGCTTTAAAGATTGGAGGGATTGGGGGGTTGTCTCTTTCATTCTGTCTGTAATGGGTGTCTGTGTGTGTGATGGGTTATGGAAGCTGTGGAGGAATGATTTTAAGTGTGCCTCTTTGTCTGTTACTCTGTTGCAGGTTAAGATTCGAATAGATACCCAGCAGCCTGTATCAACTCAGTTATGATCAGATCCGGGAGCTGTCTTGGTATTTTTCCAGCTAAGAAATAAAAGGCTTCACCAATTCTGGAAATAAACTGCCTCTCCTTTTATTCAATAAACTTATTACCCTCATTTTAAGACCAATGACCATTTGTTACTGTACAAAAGCAGAAATACTGCACGGTTGAATTTAAGTTGTGAATTTCAACCTTTTGATTTCTTTTTGTTAATTTTAGTCGAGGCCATTTTATTCCAAGTTAGTTGGAGTTGTTGTCTGACATGGCTTTTGAATGCTGACTCCATTTATAGTGTAATAAGTCTGAGTGAATGGCAAGACATGTTTATGTAGCACACGGATGTCATTATTATTTGTACCTGATTGTACCTTTTCACCTGTTTGTGAAGAGAGGCAAATAAACCCAGAAAATTCACCATTACTATTTGTTGATGTTTTTTTTTCCAAGAATAAGGCAAAATGTGATCGACTGCCTTTTTAATTTCAGTAAAGTTCATTGCAGGTGTCTTTTAACTTCAGAAGTAGCATTTGATTTTGAAGGTGTTTTCGGAAATGGGACTATTGTATGTTTTCTATACTTACCGGTGACTTATAGGTTAGCAACTATAACACTGGATTTAAAAATGTACAAACTAAAAGAGAAACTAGGGAAGATGGATCTTCTGTAATTTCCAGAATAGTTAGCGATAACCTCTGTGCAGCATATCTGGAAAGTAATCTGACCAACATTTCCCCCCCCCCCCCCCCCCCCCCCAAGTGAAATCCTTCTCTTCCGTTTCGTTGCTGGGTCAGCTGAGCACTGGTATATAACATTTAATTAAAACTATGCGTCCGCAGCCCCTTTCTGGTCAGCAAGGTGTGGTTTACTCGGACCAGTCCTTTAAGCCATCCAGTGCATTGATCACATGCCCAGTATGTCATGTGTCACGTCAGTGTAGTCCTTGGTAACAGAATCCTGTCCAATTATGTTGACAGTAACTAAGCTCTGAAAAATGGGTACCTTAACAATTCTAAGAGCATTAACCTCCCCAGCTTGAAAAATTTAATTATGGTTATTGGTTTCCCTATTCAAATGAATAGACAGGAGGTGTCCTTGTGATTTTTAACTATACGGTCTACATAATGAGTTGCAAGGGAACCAAAGACCCAGGTGAACTTTTTTTATTTTTCTACTATAGTTAAGCCAAAGGGCGGGGCTCAAGTTTTTGTTGCCTCTCTCAAAGCAGATCAGCCCGTTTGGTCACACTCGGCCGATTTACTAGTACAGGTCTTTCATGGTGCGATTGCCGGTCATAAGACCAGCTCTCTTTTTTTTTTTTTTTTTTTTTAGTTTCTGCGTAGATTGTGTGCTAGTGTGAGGAGATCAAGCAGATGTGTCCACATCCTCACGGTCCCCCTGGTGGTTCCTGACATAAACTTGAGAGCGCCACAATGGTTGCGATTACTCCATAAGATGGCGGCCGCATGTCCGAGAAACGTTTCAATCTCCCACCCAGACTAGAGGGTTTAAACGTGTTCGCAAAAACACATTTGAGGGAGTTTTCACAGAGAGCTCAACAATAACAATAGCTATAATCCATTCTGCAGCTCGGCCAACCCCACCTGTTTGTGACCTTTTATAAAGCATTTGAAAACAACCAACTCGGAGAGAAGTTGCGTGTTTGGTTGAATTGAATTGGAACTGGTGTGAGAAGGAGCTTTACGTTTGATGGATGGGGTGAATATAAGGGAGTAAAGGTATTTACTTTCCCCCAGGCTGCTCCCAGCTCCACCTCTTTAAGATGTCTGCTTGCAATCAAGATGCCGTCCTCCATAAATCCTCATAAACGTGTTGCCGTTATATCTGTATCTGATTTTCGACATTAAAATTTTGAATTCATTTTATTTGCAAAAATATGAACCTTCAGACCAGCTTTTTTTTTTTTTTTCTTCTTCTTTTGTTCCACGTAATCATGCAAGTCCCTGTTCGTTGCTAAAAATCACTTACAAATATTGTTTTGCTGTATAAGTAGAACAGATGCATTCTTGGCTGATTGTTTTGAGTTGTGGTGATATGAGTACTTGTGGGCTTTATTATACGTCGTATTCAAAGTAATCAATTTTTCCATGGTGGCTTAAGAAAGGCATTTAAGAGTTCTTAGAAATACTCGCCCCTGCCTTTATGTATTCTGTCAGTGACGAGCCATCAAACATCTTGAAAAGGTTGTATTGTAAAAACAAAAACAAAGGTCCCCTCCCTCTTTTGACATGTTGCCATCCCTGTTTTTCTGGATATTCATTTATATTTACTGATCTTTTGCCAGATGCCTTTATCTAAGGTCCAGAAAAACACAGCATAATCAATATTTATCAAAAGTATTTCCAACATTATATAATATAACCTAAGGATTCAAAGAGAGAGATGGAGAATTGGGTGAAACAATATCCTAAATTTGGACACCAATAAAAAGATGAAGATCCCTTATGGTTATAACCACCCCTGAAAGCATCAAACCAGAGAAAACAAACTGTGCAGGGTCTGGTTAGTAGCAGGTTGGAGAGACTTCTCTGCTTTGGCCAAGGGATAGACTTTGTGTACTGATTCTGGTAATCACCGTGATTATAGACGACAACCCTCTGATTCACAATGCTGTGCCTTTTATTTATAGATCTGTTTATATTTTTCTGTTTGTTTCTTTCCAGACCATGTCAAAACAGATGAGGCCCCAGGAGATGTGTCTGCCCTGCAGAGCTGTAAGTCTCAATGAAGGATTCTTGAGGTGGGGATGAGGGGAGGGTGGTAGGTATCAGATGGTGCCCAGCCAATACATGACCCACTAAGGAGATGATCCCACATCTAAATGGAGTACTGTCAGCATTTCAGTGCTCCTATTGCATCTGCCAATCCTTCCATACCCTGGTCCTCAAAGCACCTAGAGGAGGAAGGTTGCTTATATTGACCCCGTATTGACCTCTGAGTTGGCCATTCCTGCTTTAATTGAATAAATTATATGAAAAACTGATTGATATCTAACATTTAAGACGTCTTCAAAAAGGACAATCAAAGCTTTAAAAAAAAAAAAAAAAAACCTTTTGACTTATGGTGGTGTCCAGGTTTATTTCTGGCCACTGCCGCTCTACTGGTGAATATTTCTGTGCTCTGATTGCAGAGGGCTGTTTCTTCTATTCCCAGCTCAATATGAAAGTTTAGTTTCATAGACATATCCATCAGTGCCCTTCGTTTCTTGGATTGTGACCAAGGGATCTAGAGAACCCACATTGATGAGTAGTATTTTAAAACCTGAAGCTCCTTGTATACTCACCTACACCTGCCGAGTCCCTTGGAACATTAGTTCACTACAGCTGTCAATGGGGTGGATTTTGCCATGTATTGTTTTTATATGTATATATATCAGTCGCTGGAGTCCCAGTGGTGTTAACATCCGCACATTAGCCCATGAGGGGTATTGTTTTATGTAACATGCTTATATGCAGCCTTGTAATTTTTAGAAGCCCTAATCTTACATGTTCCAGGTCTCTATTGCCTTTTGTGAACTCAGACCCTGTCTTTCCCCCCCTCTCATGACTTTCCAGCCAGTCTTCCCAGGGGCATTGGTAAGACGATGCCAGCGGACCTGTACGCCGGTAAGTTCCAGACTTGCCTTCACTCTGTGTAACCTCTGTCTGTCTTTCTGTGTGTGTGTGTGTGTGTGCGCCTGTGCCTGTGCCTGTACCTGTACCTGTACCTGTTTCACCTTGTAATCATGTGCCCGCAGATATGTGTCACGCAGAGGTGAAGATGGGTCCCTGCCGGGCCTCAATGCCTCGTTACTTCTACAACCGCACCAGCCAAACATGCCAGCGTTTCATTTATGGGGGCTGCCGTGGCAACAAGAACAACTACCGGTCTGAGGCAGAGTGCCATTCCACGTGTGGAGGTGGGTGTTGTCTCTTTATGATTGGAACAAGCCATACAACAGTTCCAGGGTGGGGGACAGTTACACTTTTTCATATCCCTTTCTAGACCCATTCCAAATTCCAATTCCATTGACATGATAAGCTGTCCTTGAATTAGAATTGAATTGAAAAAGGAATTGCAAACAGAATAGCAATTGGGGAAAGAAAAAAAAAAAAAAATTCACCCCAGCCTGAATGCACTGCAATGCAAATGAACTACCAGACTTGAACAAAGATATCAAAAGTCTTGAGTCACTGCCTTATATTTCTATTTTGTTATTTTTTTCCTACAGCTACCGTCATCCCTGTCCCCAAAATCGATGTTACGTCTGAGTATAATGGTATGTGTTCCTTTTTTTTTTTTTTAATGGTTTCAGCCTCATATTTTAGGTCTGTTAGCATACAGAGCTACCAATCCAGTTCCAGTTAATTAATCAAGTTATCTAATGAGTCCAGAAGAAACCTTAAACCTCTCAATCGATTTTGTATGCAAACAAAACCATAAGAAACAATTCTCTATATAGCTGCACAAAATCTTCACACTTCAGGTATTAGACAAGTATAGTATAACCAAATGCATACAATTGGAAAGAGAGAGGTCGTAAACCATTGACACCAAATCTATTAATATGAAACAATCATTGAATTCTTAGCTATTCTTGTGCTTATAAAACAAAAAGATACGCCTTAATCTTAATCCAGAACACCCCCCGATTACACCATACAGCCAGGAACATCTTTCAGAGGCTATAACCACTACTACCCTATTTTTCCCTCCCCCCCCTGTAGAGTACTGCATGGCAGAGCCTGAGACAGGGCTCTGTCGGGGGGCCTTCCCCAGTTTTTACTTCGACCCCAGGACCCAGAACTGCCTGCCCTTCATCTATGGAGGTTGCCAAGGAAACCAGAACCGCTACAGCTCTGTGGAGGAGTGCATGAGCCGTTGCCAGGGGAAGCAAGGTGTGTACTGCTTCCTGCCAGGACAATGCACTCACCTGCATAAATCAACCAAATACATTAGTCATTAAAAAATAAATACTGTAGTCATTTGATTAGGTTTGCATTCATGCCCCTCACCCCCCAAAAAAATTAAATCCTGTAGCTGGTGTACTATAATTATGGTTATTGTTTATCGATTATTCTAGGCTACACTTCAGTTTCATTTTCATTCAGTTCAGTTACAATGATGCAGTGTGCTAGAGGGGTTCTTTTAGTTTGACATTAAAGTAGTGATTATTTTTTCATGAGTCACTAAACGGGAGTGGGGCACTTCTGATGCTTTCATCCTGATTACACTGAAGTAATGTCTTGTAAGGACTATTTCAAGCCCTCAATCCAGTCTCTCCAGTTTGTCATTGTTGTCATATAATGGCACACACAAACAGAACACCATAACTGGGCAGATCTGAGTATAGCAGCTGTCTTTAACCTTTGTCACTGTATTCCGGTTGTAAACATTTTGTTCCTGAATTTTCTGTTAGGCCACTTCGACGGGCACTTTGGCCACTGGAATCATCTGACCCCTGGTGAGATTTTTTCATCAAATATCCGTAATGCTTTTATCTTGAATGTGTTTTTGAATTTTTTTGTATAAGATCTTAGCATGTTGTTACCTATACAGCAGTTAATTTTGAACTTATTCAATGCCTAAAGGGTTTAATGTAAATAGGCACATAGGGCATGCGAAGAAGGAGAGAGCAGAGATAAGCTGCACTTCGGGGATGCAGCTTCTGTGAATTCCTTATTTAAAAAATGTTCTTCTCCTCCCCATTTTTGTTCCAGCATTTATCATGGCAACTGCTCTGGCTGTGATGTCGGGGATGCTGGTCATCGGCCTGATCCTCCTGACCTTCAAGAAGTACCGTCTCCGTATGAGCAGTGCGCACAGTGACCAAGATTTCCTGCTGCCCAAGGAGCAGTCTGCTGACAAGGCCTAATCCAGGAGCACCACAACCCCCCTCCCCATCACATGGTTCTCTGTCGCCTTCAGTGTTCTCCCCTAGGCTCTAGAACACTCTAGAACAGGCCTCAGTCTGCAGGCCTACACTGCACTCCACTATCGTTCACGCTTCTCTACTCAAGGCCACTATATTAAACTGAGCTACATTAAAACACCCTCTACTACACTAGACGGAACTGCATTATTTTGCACTACTGTACTCTCTTCTATAACCTTTCCAGCAGCCTCTCACTTTTTTTCTTTTATTTGTCTTTCTTAATCACAGCACTCTCCTCTATTCTATTTTACCAAGACTTCCCTGTTTCTTCTAACGCTGTTTTTCCTGAATATATCTGTGGTGAGGACAGGGAGGCCAATATTTTGTGTTCCCCTTGGCATGGAGTAACCTCCCATTCCTTTGTCAATGGTTTTATTTCCTCATGTTAGACACTGGGCTCCATTTAAAAATATAATCATAACAATAATCTGAGACGGGCTAAAATGGTCTACAAGGAATGTGTGCTATATAATCTGCCATTTTGTTCTTTCGGCATTGTTTCCTCTTACAATTTCCTAGATAGAAGCCAGTAAAAACGTCCTTTTCAAGCTCAAGTCCCATGAAACGCTAGTCAGTTATGGGCCTTTTATACTACTGACACCGACAACTCCAAAAGATAAGGCACAAAAATATTTTGCAGATGTGCTGGATTTTTTAAGGAATTTATCAAATAAAGTATTTTTATGTATATTGTTTTAAATTTGGTAAGCAAATCAAGGAATACAATTGCTAGGGATTGTGCGAGTAGAGAGAGATCCAGGTGCTCGGTGGAATAAACAAATCACAGCAGTTCAAAAGCTACTGTCATTTTACCACCTGAGGCTCCTTTTAATTGGGCAGGCAAAGTATGTTAAAGCAGAAGATGGAGGTGCAAATTTCTAAATATAAGTGGTACAATACCTAGATCTCCCACAAGTACCTTCTCCCCAGTAAATTTAACATAGAATTGCCATACTTGAGTTATTTGAAAGTTCCCAGGGTTTCCTGCTCCTCATTTTTATGAGGAGAACTTCAAAAAAGGCTCTGTGCTGTGAGTTGAAATGCAAACCAGAAGACCACCCTATGGCCTCTCAGGACTGGAATTTGGCAGCCCCTGATATTGTGAGATAACCTTATCACATTGCACCTCCTATCTCCCCTGCAATATTGTTGAATGAGGCTCACACAGAGGACGAGACATGTGGACTGCATTTACTTCACGTTTGAAAATGAAACCGTAGTGTAGACCGAAAATGAATCCATATACTGCAGGATGTCATTAACCGCATTCATCTCATATTCACCTCTATCTAGTGGTGGCGGGTATTCTAGAGGATTGAGTTTTTAAGACTTTAGTTCTATATTTGATACTGAAGATGTATGTGCTTTTTAAAGTGTAACTTAAGGTTCTGCAATTTGGATGAAGTTTGAATGTTTAATGTGAGCTAAGCTTTACTTGATTCCACACAGGAGTCATTTTTGTGACCTAGCTTTGGTGGTTAAAGTGGAATACTGACACTGTGTTTTGGAATATGTTGTTTAGAGGACCTAGCAGAAAATCAGAAAAGCTGTTGTGAACGTTAATGGAAAACTGCTTGAAGTGATTTTTGTTGTGCAACGAATGTTGATAAAGTGATGGCCGTACAGAGTTGATTTTCTCTATTGGAGCTTTAAAAGTAAGGTCACTTTAATCATGGTCTCCACTACTGTTTGATCTGTAATTCAAATAAACTTCAAATTTTAAGGAAAATGTTTAACATTGGTAAATCCTTTTCTGAGGTTTCTATTTCTTCAGTGTATGTACTGTAGTTCTGCCAACATTGGATTCATTAAAAAGGTTAGATGCATTGTGTGCAATATTAAAATAACCCCCCTATCCTGTAATCCTTAATTAAAAAATAAATAAATATTCCATTAGCACACTAACTTAAAGTAACATTTTAATATCTTCCATTCCTTTTAATTTCACAGCAACTGTTCCTGCTGTGAAGCTTTCACTAGACGGCTGAAATGTCTGTCACCACAAGGGGGCAGTGTCTGAAGGCAGATTAATTCGGATATTTTCCAATTCAAGTCTCTTCAACAATACATTTACATTTTTTTTTATTTTTTTTTATTTTTTGACAAGTTCTAAAATTGGGTCCTCAAACTGTAAAGTTATCTCATTTTCCTGACGGTTAAGATTCCTTCCCGTTTGTGTTGCAAGCCAGATCAAAATGCAATGGCATTCAACTACATTACTTTCTCTAAACAACGGGAGATGGGGGGGGGGGATTATAAACATTACAATTAACCAACTCTGGTGCAGTGATGTCTGGACGTGTGCCAGAGTGAGCGAGAGTTGAGGGAAAACTTCTCCAATTCCGGCCGATGCTTAATGGATGGAGCTGCGGTCTGAAATGCAATCCCCTGCATTGTTTATTGCATGGGAAGATTGATAAACTTTTTGGGGGATCACTTCATCAGTGGACCACAGTTTCCCGCTGGATTCATGTACGAAGACCACAGGAATGATGCTTTATTGTCTTTGTGTGCTTCCTCTGAGCTCTGATGCTGATCTCCTGTATAAACCCTGACCCTGAACTCAAATCCGTTACCCTCCTCCCTAGTCCTGACTCTAAACCCCTTGCATAACTGGTAATAGTTTTAGAATGGGAACATAGGTTTCCAAACACCCCCACCTCCAAAAAATCCCATGCACTTTACAGTAATGCCTGAACATTGCATGGATGAATTAATGCAATGTAATTAATGGTCATTGCATCACTTAATTGAGGCAATTGTTGCACGAAATTAGTAACAATTTCCATGTGTTCAAGGTATCCAGCGATCAGCGATTTAGAGATACCAGTAAAACCTGCAGGATTGTGGCTCTCCAGGAACAGGGTTGGCCACCACTGGAGTCATTTTAAAAAAACACAGGGATTAAAACCTGAATATCTCACCCGTAACTTTTCCTCTGGGTTCTGATATATGTATAACAGATAGGTGCTGAATTTGGGGAATGAGGCTTTTTCAGGGATTTAATGGATACATGGGATTGTTTGGAGGAAATGGGCTGCAGTTTGCAATAGACTGCCAATACCCCCACCCCCTCTCCCCTTCTGTCCCACATCTGGTGTTGGCAGCTGGGGTAATCTTTTTTTCTCCCATTGTTGTTTGTCTAACCATGCTTATTTTAACTTTTTTTTGTTCATTCACATATTTATTTATTGACTTGTTTTTAATCCTGCACAGCTTTTTGTAGATGCAGTCAATTGTTGAAACTAAGCCTCTTCACAGGCACGTTTCTTTTTCAATGCAAGTCTTGACCCTGCCTGGCGATGTTGCTCTTTCTCTCACCACGGTTTTCCTCTGCAACCTCCTCTCGAGTGGCTTTGCTTTCTCCTCTTCTCTGACCATGCTTGCCCTGTGCCACCATACTCGACTAATCCTGCGATTCACGCCCATACAACACCATCGCATGGGTGGCACAGCAAAGCCGAAGGAAGGAAGACAAAGTAACAGAGAGATGTGGAAAGAATGCAACAAAGAATGAGAAAATGAAAGAATGAAAATAGATTCCCCCCCACCACCACCCCCTTTATGTATGATGTAATGTCTTAGGCCCGAGGGGAAGGGGGTGGGGGGGGAGATCTAGGATTTGTGCGGAAAAGGGGGCTGTAATTTGAGTGACCTCGGCTAAAATTGAAAGCAGTTGTGAATCCTCCAGAGAGGTGAAGTTGCGCGGCCTAGACTTCACATGCAGTTCCCACGACACCACACGACCTCCACCTTTTTTTTTTTTTTTCCTTAATATAATTTCTCTCTCTCTGTGTGTGTATAGTCTTCACTCACAATTTCTCCCTTTAGTACCGACCAAGGCCAAATGCCTATAAATGGCAACTCGGATGACTGCTTTCAAACCACAGTCTAGATTGTCTTGCTTTAAAAGGGCAAAGGAGCACTGCAGTTGCACTTTATAAAAAGAGACCAGACCTTGAGAATTAAAAAATGTTTATGAAATGGAAAATAGTTTAGCCAGATCATTTCAGACTCTTCTTGCTGGCGAGACGGAGTTCTGAAACCCCCTTCCTAGCCCCCCGCCCCGTTCCACTCCTCTGGTCTCCTCTCCATCTCGCACTACCCCCTCTTCTTGCTCTGCTTGGAGCAGCAGTTTCTTAGCAGGATTTGCTTCCATATACTGGATGTAAACATACAGCTTAGGAAGCTAGGAGACGCCTGTTTAATTCAGCTTTTGACTTGGTTCAAGAATGGAAAAGCAGCCCTTCCTGTTCAAAACGATGAACGATTTTGAGTGCATTCATTGTAAACCACTGGAAACAATCAATTCAAACATCATGCTTAACAAAACACAATGAAAGATCGTGGGGGGGGGGGGGGGACAGAAAATCTATTTAGAACTTTATCATGATTACTTTTTAAAGAAAAATGAGGGGGAAGAAATAATGTTTCATTTTAATAGACTGGAAAAGTTTGGAATAAATTAGTAACATCAATGGAATTCTTCTGCCTAATTATGAGTAGCTTCAAAATATAATTCCATAATTGTCAGGGATGACAGATTACCCAGGCCAGGTTTGCAGGCTGAATAAACAGTTGATCACTAGTCTACGTGCAAGACATTGCATAACATCAAGGGGCTCCTCTTTGAAACCTACGAGGGTGTCACAAACTTGAGCACGCCACCTAGTTATCTTACAGGGCAGATAGAGGGGTTCGGTGAGAAATAAAATTGTGTGTAGCTTTTAAACTAGCTGTAGTAAGTAAAATCCTTACCATTCTGGTGTTCTAACTTTTCAAACAAACACTTTGGTCTCTTATGATTGCCCACAGCATGTCAGCAATTACCCATGATGTCATAGAAAACAGAAATGCTTTGTTCTAAAGACCGTATTATTAGCATTATTTCGATGAACTCAGGTTTTTAATCATGCTGCTTCCGTTGTGTGTTGGCTGACGTCTTTATCCCATGCGACTCTCTCAAGGGTTACCGCGGGGTATACTCTGTGCCTGAGAAGAATGAGGGAATGAGATTACGCATTTTAATCAAATAAAAGCTGAAGAAGTTAAATAAAGCACAATGCTCAGAAACACAGTGCAGGTTATTATATGATGTAGACGTAACTTCCGAGGGACACATGCAATATGTTCAATACACTAGTCCAGGCAGTGCAATGAGAGAATTTTATATGAGTAAATAAAAGTAAACACTGGCATTCTAATAAACAAAATTATAATAATAAAAAAAAAGTGTGGTGCCTACAAATAACCAAATAAAATGCTTTCATGTGCACAGTTTTATGGCCCTCAGTGAGAGACGGATGTCCAGGCTAAAGAAGAGGCTGCCACTGTCAAACTTATGCCACTTAAGAGAGACTACACTCCTCCATCTTTACAAGTCTCTGTTTCTAATCTGCCGGAAGATGTGAGAAAAAGGGGGGGGAAAAGGAGAAAAGAATAATAATATAAGAGCTCCATTGTGCCATTACAATATGCGATCAGCCGTTCGGAATGCTTGACTCTGGTTCAAAAATGTCATTAGTCTTTGGAGGAAACCATGTGTTGTAAGGTGAAGTGTGGTTTGCGAGCATTTAAGAGAATCTCATTTTGTCCGCATATTTCCCCTTTCTTGTAACTGTGTCCCACATACAATAATGTGTGTGCTCTGTTACAAGTATTTCAAGTCAGTCCAAATAACTTTTTCCCCTCAGGACCGTGGACCTGATATTTCATTATGATTGTTCAGTCTAGAGCTGGACCTTGGATTCTTGATGTCGGACAGAACTGCAATAGCTGGGCTCAATAAGGTCTCTTCCGAGAGTTCAGTTGTCATTCGGCTTTATCATGAACGTGCTCTTGTTTCATCCTGAGTGTTGTGTCAATGCTGCTCATTTTTATGTGGCAGGGCTGAGGACTGGCACAGTTGGGGTGAGAGGAGGTTGAGCAGTAATTCACAGCCCTGCAGTCAAGAGAGCGCCCACACATTCCCGCTTTAATGAGGTAGGTGACAAAGACGTGGGGAATGCCAGACATATTATTTTCACTTGCTATTTATTTTCTATTCGGGGTTCTTTAATGGGTTTCCCCCCTCAGTGTGTGTAGTCCAGCCTGCTGCGTTCAATTAAAGGACACCAGGCCCTTCAGAGTGCATTGTTGCTGCATCACGTCAAACACTGGCTGTTGACTTGTTTGACTTAATTTTTCAGGAAGGATTTTGAAAAGGATTTTTCTTCTGCCTTGCTTAACTTTTTAAAGTTTAAATGCAGGCAAAGAGACTGAGGAGGAACTAAGAGAAACCAACAAGAACAAGAAAGCAACAGACTTTAGCTGCAGATACATTTTGTAGAACAAAGGTTTGTAAAATAATTTTAAATATACACCGATCAGCCATAACATTATGACCACTGACAGGTGAAGTGAATAACACTGATAATCTTGTTATCATGGCACCTGTCAGTGGGTGGGATATATTAGGTAGCAAGTGAACATTTTGTCCTCAAAGTTGGTGTGTTAGAAGCAGGAAAAAAGGGCAAGCGTAAGGATCTGAGTGACTTTGACAAGGGCCACATTGTGATGGCTAGACAACTGGGTCAGAGCATCTCCAAAACTGCAGCTCTTGTGGGGTGTTCCCGGTCTGCAGTGGTCAGTACCTATCAGAAGTGGACCAAGGAAGGAAAAGCGGTGAACCGGCACCAGGGTCATTGGCGGCCAAGGCTCATTGAAGCACGTAGGGAGCGAAGGCTGGCCCATGTGGTCCGATCCAACAGACGAGCTACTGTGGCTCAAATTTCTGAAAAAGTTAATGCTGGTTCTGATAGAAAGGAGTCAGAACACACAGTGTATCGCAGTTTGTTGCATATAGGGCTGCATAGCCGCAGACCAGTCAGGGTGCCCATGCTGACCCCTGTCCACTGCCGAAAGCACCTACAATGGGCACGAAGCATCAGAACTGGACCACGGAGCAATGGAAGAAGGTGGCCTGGTCTGATGAATCACAAGTTCAGGGTGGTGACACGGGTTCTTCAGCTTGGATAAGCAGCGGGAAGCATTCAGTCAACTCTATTTGTGGTCTTACCAAATAGGCTGTGAGCAAGTGAGATATCTGTAAGGATCCTGCCATCATTTTCTGTGTTAAAGACCCACTGGGTTCCCACAAAGACTCAGTGCAGTGAAACATTAAACAAGCAAATGAATAACATCTCTTCTGAATAATGTACTGCCGTGCATGACGCAAAAGGGTGATGTAAGCTGTAAAAAATAGATAAAAGTTTTTTTTTTTCCTGTTTTTTCCTGTTATTATTTATTGATTTATTGTAATCATCTATTACACTGCGTGATGCATCATGTTGTGTGGAAAGTACAGTCTAATGCCATCAAAACAGGACCGTAGAAGGACATGTGTCGTGCAAACTGTGTGTGTGTGTCAGTCGGCATGTGTGTGCGTGTTCGTGTGTGTGAGAGAGAGAGAGATAAGAACCATTCTCTCACAGTATGTTAGTGACTCACCCCCCCCCCTTGCAGACTGCGGAAGAAAAGAATTCGAGTTACTGCACACAGTAATATTGCTCACGGTGTCTCTCCAGTCATCTGTCTGCTGACTCGGTCTATTTCAATTCAGTTCGTAGGGCTGTCTGGCTGTTTCAAATCATTATGTCTATCGAACTACACATCTGTCTGTCCATCTTTTTCCATCTCCTCCTCTTCTCTCTCTCTTTGGGTCTTTCCTTTTGCAAGCTGTGTGGTTATCTTGTGTATCTTTTTGTTTGTCTGCATGCATGTCTGTGTGTAATTGTGTCTGTGTTTGTGTGTGTGTGTGTGTGTCCTGCGTTTCTTTGTTACCGTTGTCTGACAACACAGCTCCGTGGCACTTCAGGAAGTGAAGGAGTGTCTGGAGTGAGGTTTGGCCTAGGTTGTCTGTGCATGTGTGTGTGTTGGGAGGGAATGACGGATGATTGTGTCTTTTTAGCTTCGTCTGCAGGAGGAGGGGATGGAAATTAGACCCCATGTGTATCCCCTCCCCAAGTGTATGATTCAGACCCCCAGTGTTTCAGTTCTGTGAAATAGCAGGATTTCTGTTGACCATTGACTAGCAGCGTCCCCTAAAAATAGAGCAGATAAAACATCATTTGGAAGGGGGGAGGTGGAATCAACAACTTTGGAAAACATAGCCGCACACACGCACACTCTCTGACAGACAGTCGGATTCTTTGGGATGATTCCTGGAGACCTGCAAGTGACACAAACACAGTCTTTGTTTTGTTTTTTTGTTTTGATTCAACTGATGCCTGTTTAGACAAAAGGGGAAATGTGATCGATGTTGTTTATCGTGCTGAAGGAAAACAGGTCCACTGTCAGGTCCAGACCTGTTTGGAAAGATTGTATCATCTGTGCTTGATTCTGCAGCCTTTTCCTGAATATTGAAAGGAATGCAGCTATTAATACTTGATGCCCTGTCACTTAGACTCTCTTGCACGACCGGTCATCTAACTGAAATGTTTTATATTTTTTCTTTATATTTTCTTTTTTATGAAGTTAATTACAAAGCAACACGTAATAATGTCAGTCATTTATTCTTCAAATTTGCAGTGCAAAGTGGTGTTAAATGGTATAGTGTATGGGGCTTCTGA
The DNA here is from genome assembly GCF_036373705.1 of Amia ocellicauda. Classification (NCBI taxonomy): domain Eukaryota; kingdom Metazoa; phylum Chordata; class Actinopteri; order Amiiformes; family Amiidae; genus Amia; species Amia ocellicauda. Next base: position 12,885,547 of record NC_089854.1, on the reverse strand, counting down.
GTGGCAAATTAACCTTGGCTCATGGTCTTCAAAACTACCCCCAACCCCATAATAAATCAGAAAACAACAACGTGAAACCTGCCAACGTGCCAGCCAAAGGCCCTCTCCAGCCTCCCCTCAGCCCCCACCCCTCCCCACCCACCAGTTCCTTCAAGCGTTCCCACAGACCAAGGAGCCCAGTTTAGTGCCCTGAAGGGAAACACAAACACTGTAACTGTCGCCAGCTGTGGTAACAAAACACAGCCGCCGAGGCACTTCCTGTACACTCCGTTACCACAGAAACAGCCTCGAGGAGAGTGCTGGGAGCTGCTCCGCTGGTCCTTTGGCCTCTGGCTCCTTTGTGTGGCTTCCACTCACACAGCTGGGAGATTGGAGTTCACCAGCATATACATTACTGGGGCTTTTGTCTACACTGTTGGTTTGGGGGGTTTCTTATATATAAACATTTGGAAGGTTTTGGGGTGGGATGGGCACTGTTTGTTTGATTGTCCATAAGCTTTGTTAGGAAGGATGATCTTGGGCTACTGATTGATGACTCATTGACTGGGTCTAATTCTGTACCTATGCATGTCCTTTCCTTCACCATGCTTTTCCAGTTTGTGTCATGGTTAACTTTACTATATCTCTTTGAGCTTTACCTCAATTTCACTTTGCTTGTCTATACTTAACTGTGGGTTTACCACAGTATACTACAGTCAGCTTTGGTAAGGGCCTGGTTTGAAATCACTGCCCTGCACAACCTTTTGTCTCCTTAAACCAGTTTTGACTGTGTGCTGAATCAGTGCTGCAGTTTCCTTTACCATTGGCACAGGATTGCCCTGGCATTAGCACACATTTAGTTCAGTCCTCAGAGTCTATGCCATCCAGGCCAAGTAGCAATTGATAAAATAATAATAATGAAAATATCAACTGGGAAATTCAGGTCTTGGCAAGGTGCATAGTACACAGGAGTACAAAATGTAGGGCATGAGAAAGTGGGCATCACCCAGATTAGCAGCAAATATTGGCAGGCAGGTTGGCTGGCTTTTGCTTTTCCCAACACTGGGGGGGGGGCAACCATTAGGCAAAATAAGTGGTTACCTAGGGTGCCACAATTTGAGAGATGCCCCAAAAATTGGAAGTGCCAAAAAATGTGCAAGCTATAAAATTGAATTGTCACATGACGTTAGTAACTCTTTAGCTACATTAAACCATCCATATCGGACTACACAGCAATACTAAACAGCCTGTTTAACAAATGCCAAGTTAAGTCACTGGAGCTGCTGAGTCTGACAAGCCTACCTTTTGTGACGAGTTCCCTGGCGGGGGTCGGGGGGGCTCTGGCCACACAGAACATAGCTGGGTGTTTTGCATGCCTTCAAACCTCATAGTTGAATGATCTTCGTTTTTTTTCCCACCAATCTGCCATGGCTTCCGTGCACAAATATCAGCTTCATGCATAAGGTCCTGCAGGATGTACATGTACAAGCTACACAAGGTACTGATGTGTTTGTGCATGCTCCATTGTATGCTGTGTGCTGTGTAACAGAGAATATATATTATCCCTCTCATTTTCTCTCTCTCTCGCTCTCTCAAGTATGTGTTGTTTGCAGGTCCCTAGTGAAGATACTGCTGTCAAATTGCATTTGTCTGAAGGGAATGTCACATGACAGCTGTCTGAATGATCCACAGTAGCAGCTGTGGCTTTTAATTTATATCTCTCTTTCTCTTTTTTGACATTTGTTTGATTCATGTTCGGAGGAGACATGTCAAACTAGAGTGATTTAAAGAGGTGCAGGCAAACCGATCCAAAGTCACAGTTCAATAATAATAAATAAAAAAATCTTATATTTATTGTGGTTAATAAGAAATGGATGTTAGGGTAAAAATCTGAAACAGTTTCTGCAATAAATCCTTCACCACAGCAGGTGGGCATGATTAAGAAGCAATTAGAAACATGTTGTTACTCATTTTAATTGGAACAATTAAACTGTTTTTACATGTTTGGAACGCTAACTTGAATCATCCCAAACCACAGTGCATATAATTTACCAACAGCAATGGCAAACTTAAATAAATAAATCAGGTATTGTCTAACACCTCAAAGCCAACTTATCGCATGGGGAGGAGTGTCAACAATTCTGAGAGTAAGAGTGATTCAATATTGCTAGATCCTCTCTGTAAATCAGAGACTTGCCTGTATAGTATGGGAAATCTGAGGCTTTAGCCATATGGTATAATCCCAGCTGTTTTGTGTGCTGTACTTGTTGGCTGAAATACATGAGTAATTACGTGTTCTTCTTACCCAAGTTCTGAAAGCAAAAAAGCTGATTATTGTATGAACTGGATCCTGTTTTAAACATAATAAGTAATAGGATTATTGTCTTTGAGAGTCACCCAAGCTCAAAAAACAAAGTTAAAGAAAAATGTCAATTTCATCACTGCCTAGTGCCTTTCACTCTTCATATCTTCCCACTGGGAGAGTAAAATCATAGTTGCTCAATTTGTGTTTCTCTTCCTGAAAGAAGAAGAAAAAAAAAGAAACTGGTGCTAACGTGGCAATATTCTTTTCTCTCCAGAAAGAAAAAAACACTCCTCCTATATCCTTCTCCCTCTCTCCCTCTCTCTCGGTCACTTTCCTGTTCTCCTAATCCATCTGAACCCATTCCTGATGTGTCTATTTGTTTGTTTTAGGATTAGATGTGTGCTTGGAATGCAACTCTCTCTCTCCCTCTCTTTTTCCCTGTCTCTCTCTTTCTCCTTCTCGTCATAAATCTCCTTCTACTGTGTTCTGGCCCTCACACACACACAGACACGCACACGCAATGACCTGCCCTAAACACACTGCAGTGTTCGACAAGAGGTCGAAGGTGAATGGTCCCAATAACACAGAAATGAACAGTCTGTTTGTCCAAAAGAGAGCGAGCATGATAAAAAAGTAATGAGGCAATTCCTAAAGCTAGTAAACTACCCAGGCTGTAAAAGAAGAGCTAAGAAATACAAACAGCCCAGAAGATCCTCAAAACTACAGAATATATATTGACGGAATCAGACCTTTCACCTCCTCAGAGCTCATCACTTTCCTACATGTAAGAACCTAAGAAATGCTTATTGAAATAAGGACCAGTTGGACAAGCAGCCATCAATACTGACACCTCTTCCCTGCAAAACACAACATATGTTACATATTACAAACATGTCATGCTACATGGGCTACATTGAGGAGTTCAAATAGCAACTTTTACATTTGATTTCATACTTAATTGTGTTATTTTATTGTATGTTTCTGATATTGTATAACCCTCCCCTCTCAGAACACTCCAGCCATTTACTGTACCATAACTGATCATCCCTGAAGTATTATTTTTTTTTTCAATGCATCAAATGAGCTTCCATGCTCTTCCAGAAGCCATACTGTTTATAATCCTGTGGTCAGTGAGTATAGCTCTGGCTCTTCTGCTAGGATGACTTGCTTTGGTAAGAGCAGCTGTCCACTAGACCTCGACTGGCACCAGTCCTACCACACAATCCAGCCATTTACAATCGTGTGTCTGCTCCAAGTCTGACTAAGCATCATGGTGATCACTTTAAGCTCTGTACAACACAGACGGCTTCAGACATGCAAACTCATCTCAGCCACATTCAATAACGTCATCACCAAATAGTACACCAAGTCAGCGTGACACATACTGACATTCAGTAAACATAGACTTAGATCTGATACAGGGAGATGTTTATAGGCAAATCGACTTTCTTTTTGCCTTACATTGCTCTGCACCTCACTAAGCTTAACTTTTGGCATGCACAGATGTTTCTGCATTCTTACACGTATAACATATGATCATGATAATGTATCCAAATGTCTTCAGTGGGCTTTGTAAGATTTGCTGTATTTATACCTTTACATAAACTGTGCTTGATAAGCAGTACTGAGCTTTGCACGCTCCCAGACCTTATGAATGTCAGAAAAGGAGACACCATCATCCATGGTTGCTTTTTGTAGATGGTAAAACATGACAATTATGCTTATATTCCCAAATGATTCCCTTCTGATGATGTGAGTGATGTCACCCCCAAGACGTGTCTGCTGCCATTACGTTATTCCTCCAAGTCCTGTCATGCCTACTTAAGCGATTGAGTTCAATTTGTCCTTGACCCCTGACCCGGCCATCACTGCCTTTCTGCTCAACCGAATGAATCGCGTAATTGAAACGCGAGATTTATCTTTGTTGCTCGTTATTTTACACCAGGATGCGAATACTAACTGTCGATCTATTCTGATAAATTGACATTCCTTTTCTTACATGTCAGCAGCGAGTGACCTTTGACACAAATTTGACTTGCAAACAGGATTTTTAAATTACGCTTTTTAAGTAGGCTATGTATAGCCTACACACATACAACTAAATCCATATCTCACAGTGTTGTGCATTAGTGTGTGGGTTCATGGTGTGGCTTCTATTGCAATGAGGTCATGCTGGAATTGGAAACGCAGCGCTGGAAGAGTTAATGGCCGCGTTGGTGTGGCGCAGATTTCCGCACTTCTGCGCGGCTCCACCAATGGCATCGGCGGAATTCTCCAGATCTGCGCAGAACTGCGGAAATCTGCGCTACACGAACGGGACCCCTGTTCCAGCCAGTCGCACCGCAGGAAGTTAGCGGATCTGTCTTGGGCTAGTGGACACACACACATTTCTTACATTACCAGCAGGGATCTTCCTAATACTCAGAGACCAGAGTCTGTCCTGTTCTAGCCTCGGTTTGTTTAACTGCACGGTCTCTCATGTTTTTCCCCCCCCGGACAGACTTAACTGTGCTGTGCAATGTGTTTTTTGGAGAGTTACAAAAGGGACTTTTTATAATCTTTCTAATAACTATTGTATACCGAACAGAACAAATCAATTGTGCTATTTGCCGACGGGCGAATATGTATTTGTTTATATTTAAATACAAACACGTTTTGCTGAGGAATCCTGTTGGATGAAGAAAAAATAAATCGTGGGGGATTTTTTTTTTTTCGGGATATTTTGCGCAGCTCCCAGAAGCGTCCTACTTGTTCTGAAAAGTTGATGTTGGAGAAGCTTTACAAAAAATGCTCGCTGTTTTATACTTTTAGGGTTTGTTTTAACAGCTTTGCACAAACATAGCAAAGACATCTGAGATCTTTGCAGTTAATACTAACTTGGGAGACCGAAATCTCCGTGAGAGGAAGAAAAAAAGCTAGGATTTAAAAAAAAATGTCCGTGCCAAAATAAAAAAAAATAAAAAAAGTATTTCCAATCCAACAATAGCATTATGTGACAGAGAGAAAAATCAAGCAATCAATAGGAGCTCAATTCTTTTGTCCGTTTTGGACTGAACGTCAGAGTGCGGTAATACGCCCTGGACGCTTGGGTCTGTGTTCTGGTTTGTGCGGATAAAAGCGCACTTATCCAACCCAATGCGATTGCCCTGGGAAATGATCGATTGTGCAAACTTGGGGAATACGCCTGGAGTGAAAGGGGATCTTATCTGAGTCGTGTGGCATAAGGACGACGATATATTGTGGAGAAAGTCTTTGATGACTCTGTTCACCTCACCTCCTAAGGTAAGAAACTGTTTGTGGTCGGTACAATGTAAAACTGGTTTGCTTCTTAATTGATTAATTGGCGCACCTTCCTGCGCGTTTACAACAATAGAGCAATCATTTGCGCTCATGACTGGCTGACACTGAGCACTGACTCTTCAACGGGGTGTGCAGTTTGAGTAATATACCCAGTTACTGGCGACCGACGCACATTTGCGCATCTCTCCAGTCAAAAGATACGAATCACTGTCCCCAAAAGTTCTAGTAATTTTTACTGTCTTGTCATACTATGTGCTGGTTCAGAGTGTACGTGTAACATGTTGACAGCTGTTCAAAAACAAATCTCTGTCTTAAAATTCCCTGCAAATCCATGCATGCAAATAACCACACGCACAATTGATCCAAATGTATAGGTGCTTTTGAATTTAAAAGTGTGACAATGTAACAGACACGGTGTTGAGTGTGTTATGCATTCGGTACATGTATGGGAAACATTAAATATGAGGTTGTACATTTGCGATTACTTAAACAATTTGTTCTGCTAGTTGGAGGTAGATTTGATTTGACAGTGACGCATAACTGACACCCAACGAGCGGCGCACACATAGTTGGTGTGTCTGGCACGCAAAGGGTGAATACTTTGGAGACTGAGGTCATGGTCTTTAAAATAATAAAGCACTGTGAAGGATTTTGGCCTTGGGTTCTCGGCAGGCATCTTAAAAAACGTATATGTACACCAAAGACGAGCATTTAACAGAGCTATATATTATTTGGAAAGTCAACTCCGAGCTAGAATGGATTGACACGCCACCACTTTAAAGTGCAATTTTGGTGCCCTCGTTTGGCCTTGTCTCCGCGCACACAGACTAAAGTGCTGTAAAGGCTAGACAGTTGAAGGACACTTATAAACTAACACGAATTAAGTGTAATTATTCTTTAACCGAGTGCTATGCCTGGCTGTTGTGGTAGAATGAACCCAGGACGCTTCATCTGTGAAGAAAGCACTGATAATAAGAATACATGTCGCACTGAGATTAGGTACATACACTAACTCTAGCATTTGAACAAGTATCTAGTTTTTTTTTTTTTTTTCTTTCAGAAAGTTACACATTAATATGTCTTGCATATTATCGCATAAAATCCATGCGTTGTACGGGACACCTAGGAATTTTCTTCTCACAGTCACAGTGGCATAACCACTTCAATTCTAAAGATTGTGTTACACATAACTTTACACATTAGGCAAGTTGTAGAAATTGATTGGTCAAGAAAATTTAAACATTTTGGAGGTGTTGTACTAGACTTTTGCTTCTTCTTTATGTATCGTGGATGTCAATCAAAAACCCTGTGAAAAACAAAAACTGTGGCAATTAATGTATCAGTAAGCCCTATTCGTGCCTAATCCTCAATACTTGGCACTATGATTAAGTACTTTATCCAAAAGTCGCCGGTTTTTTTTTTTTTTTTTTTTTTTTTCTTTTTCCAATTTCCTGCCTATTACCAGCATTGGTGAAAGTAAGTCCTAGAAATAAGGGGGACAGAATACAGTGGATTCCAGGATATTAGTCACGGCCAGCGAAACAATGGACTTTTTACAGGCACGTCACCCCAAGAGGTTTCATTTGTCCAGCAAACATGTTCAACAGCAAAATAGCAAGAATGCCAGACATTCAGAGCCCGATAAAGCATCCCAATGAATCCCGTATGTTCTCAATTCACACTCCAGCTTGCCCCTCCCTTCCTTATCCCTGACTACAATAACAAATTAGACTTTTAAACCGGCCGGGTATAATGTCCGGATGATGCGCTGCGCCTCCGTTATCATGATCGGGGCGGGAGATGGTGCGTGTCCTGTATTATGTGTAGCAGCCGTGGCTTGTCACAAAGTTATCACTCACAATGTCAAATGTTGTCACTTTGACTTGAGAAGACATCAGCAGTTAGGTGCAGAATGCATCTCCCAGCCCCACCCCACCTGCACCTGTTTTGGGATAACCATTAATGACTCAGTGTAGCTGGGTGCGTTAGGTTCAATTTATTCATAGTTTATATCTCCCATTTATATATACCATTTTGTAAATGCATGTGGCATTAACTTTCAGTCATGGAATGAAAAGTATACAAAATTATACATTACTGGTCATTCAAGACTTATCAGGTCATTAGCATCACATATACTATCTATATCCATTCGATGTTTGTGCGTGTTCTTTTTTTGTCATGCACATCTTCATTACATTTTTTTAGGATTCCATTTTATGTGCACATAAACTGTCTGGTTTGTGTCACCACCCTGAGGTCGTGCCATGTCATAGATACCAACAACATGGATCATTGTGAACATTATTCTCTCTGAATATGGTCGGACATGTTGGGTATTCATTTTCGTGCAAAAGACTGCTGAAGATCCCTTGTGAATGGAGACTTGCAGAGTTTATCTTGGAAACCAGCAGGATAATCTTGTTTGCAACAGGAGTTGCTCTGTTGTTGTGCTTCGGTTGCAGTTGGGAGCTGTGTGGCTTAGCGGTGGCATCATGGTTGTGTTGATGTATTGAAGGTTTGGTATTGTGATTGAACTGAGCTGCATGCTGGCATGTCAGTTGGGTAAGAACATAAGAACATAAGAAAGTTTACAAACGAGAGGAGGCCATTCCATTAATAACTAAGTGATCCAAGGATACTGTCCAGTCTGATTTTAAATGTTCCCAAATGTTCAGCTTCAGCCACATCACTGGGGAGTTTGTTCCAGATTGTGACTACTCTCTGTGTGAAGAAGTGTCTCCCGTTTTCCGTCTTGAAGCCCAATTTCCTTTTGTGTCCCCGGGTGCGTGTGTCCCTGCTGATCTGGAAAAGCTCCTCTGGTTTGATGTGGTTGATGCCTTTCATGATTTTGAAGACTTGAATCAAGTCCCCACATAGTCTCCTCTGTTCCAGGGTGAAAAGGTTCAGTTCCTCAGTCTCTCAGTAGGACATTCCCTTCAGACCTGGAATAAGTCTGGTTGCTCTCCTCTGAACTGCCTCTAGAGCAGCGATATCTTTCTTGAAGTGTGGAGCCCAGAACTGTACACAGTATCCAGATGAGCTCTAACTAGTGCATTGTACAGTCTGAACATCACTGCCCTTGTTCTCAATTCTACACTTTTGACAATATACCCTAACATTGTGTTTGCCTTTTTTATTGCTTCCCCACATTGTCTGGATGGAGAAAGTGAGGAGTCCACATAGACTCCTAGGTCTTTCTCATGCGTTTCTTCATCTAGATCTGTACCTCCCATAGTGTAATTATAGTGGACATTTCTGGTACCTGCATGTAATACCTTGCACTTGTCCACATTGAATTTCATCTGCCAGGTGTCGGCCCACAACTGAATATTATCTAAGTTCCTTTGAATAGCCTGTGCTGCCAAGATTGTATCTGATGATCCACCTATTTTAGTATCATCTGCAAATTTGACAAGTTTACTAACTATCCCAGAGTCCAGCTCATTAATATAGATTAGAAAAAGCAAAGGCCCTAGTACTGATCCCTGTGGAACTCCACTAACAACCTCACTCCAGTTAGAAGCGACTCCTCTAATCGACACCCTCTGTTTCCTAGACATCAAGCAGTTCATAATCCATCTACTTACAGTGAGGGAAAAAAAGTATTTGATCCCCTGCTGATTTTGTACATTTGCCCACTGACAAAGAAATGATCAGTCTATAATTGTAATGGTAGGTGTATTTTAACAGTGAGAGACAGAATAACAACAAAAAAATCCAGAAAAAAACGCATTTCAAAAGAGTTATAAATTGATTTGCATGTTAATGAGTGAAATAAGTATTTAACCCCTTCGATTTAGTACTTGGTGGCAAAACCCTTGTTGGCAATTACAGAGGTCAGACATTTCTTGTAGTTGGCCACCAGGTTTGCACACATCTCAGGAGGGATTTTGTCCCACTCCTCTTTGCAGATCCTCTCCAAATCATTAAGGTTTCGAGGCTGACATTTGGCAACTTGAACCTTCAGCTCCTTCCACAGATTTTCTATGGGATTAAGGTCTGGAGACTGGCTAGGCCACTCCAGGACCTTAATGTGCTTCTTCTTGAGCCACTCCTTTGTTGCCTTGGCTGTGTGTTTTGGGTCATTGTCATGCTGGACCCATTTTCAATGCCCTGGCTGAGGGAAGGAGGTTCTCACCCAAGATTTGATGGTACATGGCCCTGTCCATCGTCCCTTTGATGTGGTGCAGTTGTCCTGTCCCCTTAGCAGAAAAACACCCCCAAAGCATAACGTTTCCACCTCCATGTTTGACGGTGGGGATGCTGTTCTTGGGGTCATTCCTCCTCCTCCAAACACGGCGAGTTGAGTTGAGGCCAAAGAGCTCGATTTTGGTCTCATCTGACCACAACACTTTCACCCAGTTCTCCTCTGAATCATTCAGATGTTCATTGGCAAACTTCAGACGGGCCTGTACATGTGCTTTCTTGAGCAGGCGGACCTTGCGGGCGCTGCAGGATTTCGGAGAGTTCCCTTTAAGAGAGTGCTCCTAATCTCAGCTCATTACCTGTATAAAAGACACCTGGGAGCCAGAAATCTTGCTGATTGATAGGGGATCAGATACTTATTTCCCTCATTAACATGCAAATCAATGTATAACTTTTTTGAAATGCGTTTTTCTGGATGTTTTTGTTGTTATTCTGTCTCTCACTGTTAAAATACACCTACCATTAAAATTATAGACTGATCATTTCTTTGTCAGTGGGCAAACGTACAAAATCAGCAGGGGATCAAATACTTTTTTCCCTCACTGTACATTACTCTGAATGATACAGCTTCCACTTTGAGGATCAGTCTTGTGTGGAACCTTATCAAAAGCATTTTGGGTAAGGTGAGTTTATGAGATTGATAGAAGGATCATATCAAGAAAGGTGGTTGATGGGATGGAAACAACCACGTCCTCCATTTAATTTTAATTTTATCTTCTATCCGTCTTTCATTATTCCTTTATCATTTTCTTTCTACTTCTGTCCATCATCCTTTGTCTTTCTTTTTCTTTTCTTACATGGCTCACTTGCAATGTAAGCGATAGAGACGTCCCTCTCACTTAAATGAATGAGTGAGAGCAGGCAGTTGGGAAGCCGATGTGAACCAGAGCAGGGACAGGTTGAAATTTGGCCGGCAACAGCACAGACTTGCATTGTGTCATGAGTAGGTCGTCGGAAAAGATTCTGAGGCTATGCCCCCCCCCACGCAACTTTTTTCTATACAGGAACATAGCTCTCTGTGTTTATGCAACAAATCTCAAGGTGATGCTAAACCTCATGTAATGCTGTTTACACAAGGGGAATTCCAACCAGTGGAGGTAATGCTAAAAGAAACATATAAAGTTGCCTTTGAGATCCCCATTTTGAAGGTTTCGGAGCTGGACTCACGCAGATCCATTTTAGTTATAATGAGTCTTTTTTTTTTTTTTTTAACAAACTGTAACCTACTGATGTAGACCAAAGACCATTGTGTTTAAAACAATAGTGTCACAGCAAATGTTTTTTGTGTTATTTTGCATATGTGTTTATATATATATATAAATGGTTCCGTCAAGCACGTCTGCAGAATGAAGTAATGGCATTGACTGGACCCTCACCCATCAGCCTCCCCTCCCCACCTCTTTGTGTCATACATCTCCCAGTGTCAGGAGAAACACTGATAGTTTCCCCAGCTCTTGCATTGTGGACTTCTGTTTCTGAAATCAGACGTCAGCACCACAGAGACTAGATAGGCTACTGGGGAATTCCAGCGTGCGTCTGGCAAAATTTAAGTCTTGCAGTTTCTGAAGACAGACCCTGATGGGAGGCAGCACTTTCTTATGGGAGGATATCTCAAGCTGTCACCCTAGGTTCATTCCTTAAAGGTGCACTATGGGATTTCAGATTTAATTTATTTGCTGAACTTTTCCTCAAAACTATCTAGCTTTTACTATGCTGTCATATGTTTTGCTTGGCTATTGCTTGTTTCCAAGAGTCCAATCAAATTCTTGTGCATCATCCTTAGTACAAATGTCCCATCCTGACCAATTCTGTCTACTTTTCATTCAGGGACTTCTCTGAACAGCATCTTTTAGGTATAGGAGCGCTGCACCATGTTTTAATTAATCGGCCACAGTCTGTAAAGAATTCCATTGGAATGCTGAACAGTGGCAGCTGTGTCCATTTGCTATCAAATTATTTGTGAGTTTCCAAGAAGATCTGAATAAATATTGAGTTGAAGTACGTAACAAAGAGATTGTGGTTCATTATAGACTAATATGCTTTATAATTCTAAAACCAATTTTTTGTTGTTGTTTTAATCTCCCCTATAAAATGACAAGGATCTTGTAATTACAGACACACAAGACAGACGAGACAACCTAACCATACAGCAGCGTCACCTCATAGGGCTTGTCTGTGTCTCCTATTGTTTGTTAGTGTTCACAGACAGCTTTATTGGAACCACAGACGCACAATTTTGCAACTTCCCGCTTAATATTTTTCTGACCTCAGGGACACTTCTCTGATGTCCTAACCCTCCCACCTCCTAAAAAAAAACCCCAGCAACATCCCAGCACAGCAAAAGATCACGTTTCTTTCCTTTCTTTCATCACAAGACCACAGTATTTCCTGTCTCTCTTCGAGCCCTGTGCGTGAAGCATTTCAAGAGCTCAGCTTGGAAGAGTTTCAGTCGTGAGAGGCAGCTAGTGTGGCAGATTATGTTATGTTAAAAGCTTTATTGTATAAATGGAGGAAATAAAAAGAAGCAAATCCTTTGATGGCATCTCAGAACAAGTCTAGGATGAGTATCTTTTATGTGTGACAAGAGGTAAGGCAGCTGAGCCATCTCAGGATTGCATCAGAAACCAAAGTAACTATGGATCCCCCAAGCTCAATCTTGCTTTTTCTTCCTCTCTGCCTCCCACACATCTGCCCTGCTCCCTGTCTCCTAGACCACACTGTCTTCAATCACTCTCTCCCTCCCAGACTCTTACCTCTACCCATGAGCCCCTCCTCGCCCTTTCTCCCAATCTATCAGCATTTACCGTTAGTCTATCTCCATCTCCACGTTTACCAGCTACAACGTCTAGCCTGTCTCTGTCTTTCCCGGTGACAGTCAGTTATTCTTAACTCATTTTCTCCCTCCCTGTCCCTCAGCTAATCACAAAACCAAACTTCCTCCCTCTCGGTCCTTCTTCTGTTAAGTGCTTCCTTTTAAAAAAACAAATACTTGCTATGTTTCATGCATTTTATTACCTCTGATTAGGGGCAAGCTGCGTTTCTATAATTAGATGGAGACAGGGAAATGTTTTATAAATATAGCCCACGACTTATTGAGAAAGGTCCTGCTGTCTTCGCATGGCTGTGAGATTCCAAGATGTGGGTGTTGCATATTTCTAAAAAAAATGTATTATTTTCTTCTCTTCTCACTGGGCATCAGAGATTATTTTTTTTGTCTTTCCTTTCCTTTGTGGACATTTTACAAACATCCTGATGCCAAAACTTTTTTTTCTCTTTTGCTTTTTTTGTGGTGGTGCTGCTGCTTTTCTCACATGTGCAAACTCCTCTTCTCCCTTCCAGGCCCTGGACACTAACTCAAAATCCATTGGTCACGCTAATTGTGAATCACTACCTCCTCATCTTCTGTTTCTCAAAATGCAGCCTAATATCAGGAGTGGACAACTAACTCCCTGTGAAGCTCCAATTTAGCAGGACTTTTGGGAGTCTCAAAGCCATCAGTTGTTAATCCCCAACAACAATAAAAACTGAAAACACCTAGACTAGACTGGCCACTGTTGTCATAAGTCCTCCTCTAAGCCATGTTAACATTGTATGGTTTAATTTGGGAATTGCTTGATGATAACAAGATCAACCGCCAAGGAAAATGGGCAGGTTTCCACACATCTGAAAGACAGCACTTTTTCTTCAGAGAAGCATTGAGATCTGGAGGAAAAGCCCATCTGTTTTCAGCCACCCAGCAAGTGAAAGTATTAAGAATCTTTCAGCTTCAGCAGTTCCCGAGACACTTAGTTTTTGAGTCTGATGAGTCTTAAAAGGGGGCGGCACGGTGGCGCGGTGGTTAGCGCTGCTGCCTCACAGCTCCGGGGTCCCAGCTTGGGGGGCCTGTCTGTGTGGAGTTTGCATGTTCTCTCCGTGTCCACATGGGTTTTCTCCGGGCACTCCGGTTTCCTCCCACTGTCCAAAGACATGCGAGTTAGGTTGATTGGTCTCTCTAAATTGCCCTGTGTGTCTGTGTCTGTGTGTGTTGTGCAGTGATGGACTGGCGTCCCGTCCTAGGTGTATTCCTGCCTTGCTCCCTATGCCTACCGGGATCGGCACCGGCTTCCCCACGACCCTCACCAGGATAAGCGGTTTCGAAGATGGATGGATTGATTGATGGAGTCTTACAAGGCAGAAATCCCATGTGTACAACAACCTTGACTATTAGAACTTCAATTTGTCCAAGGACAGTTTTCTGCAAATCAGTTCTGATATCCAAACTGACATTTAGAAAAATAAATCCGATAGTCAGTTTAATAAAAAACACCACCTCAAGGTTCCTGACAGTACTGAAAAAAAAACATATTTGCTGTCATGTTAACATGCATTTCTCAGAAATAAATAAAATAAACATTCTGGTAGCCTACTGCAAATATGTAAACTGACATACATTTTTACTTGGCCTAAAAAAGTCGGTGTGCTCTCTTTTGTGGAACAGGATTTATGTTAGCATACAGTGAAGTTGTATCAGACCTTCGACTGGGTTGTCATGTAAACAGAGCAAATAAGTCATTTAGTCATTTTTGCCTTGTTTTTTCCCCAAATACATTAGTCTCGAGATAATGTGACCTTTTATGAATGGATTCATAGTAGAAATATCCATCTCAAAACGGGGCTTGAGGTTCCCCCATTGTCTTAGTGCTGACTGTAAGCGTTGCTGCCTCCCTGCCTCCCTCCCACCCCTGTCTCTCTGCCTCTGCTGGGCTTGATAAGGACCCAGCTTATTTTCCTGCATCTTCCTTCATGCAACCCAAACTGGTTTACTAGTGTTTTAATGTAAAATTATTAATTACTTTAACAAAACACACACACAGATGTCCCCAACTCCAGCAGGACAGCCCTTGCCCTTAAGGGTCTGTTATGTCTGGCATGCTTTAGTTGTAACCCTCTGGCATGATTTGAAGATATATATATATATATATATATATATATATATATATATATATATATATATATATATTGCGTTTTGGCAAAACAAAGCTGCAAATGCTCCATTGTTACAGGTTCTCATCACCACAGCTCCAAACACAATGGGCTGCCTTTGTTGTCCTTACAGAAAAATGTTGTCTTTTCTCTTTTTTTTGTTAAAAAGCACACACGAAAAGCCCTCCCTTTTCAAATGGACCGTATGGGTGGCTGGTGGCTGCCCTAGAGGAAGTGTGAAGGTCAGTTGGAATGGGAACAATGGAGGCCTTTCAAATTTAGCTGCTGCTGCTGTTACCCTGGCGTCTCCACTAGGCCGGCCTCATTGTCAGAGCCTCACCTCTCCCTGCCCAACATTGTCCCGCTTCATTGCCATTAACTGGGTTTGCCCCCTTCTCCCCCCCGCCCCTCCTGCCCCTCACTCTTCAGGCTCTGTTTGAAATGCTCTGACACAAAAACCAAAAACAAATTATCTTTCATTGACACACAAAAAAGCCACCCATACCTATCTCTGTTTAGCATCTCCGTCTGACTTCTTTCCAATACATGACTTGTTACAGGCCCTCATATGTTGCAATTGTGGTTTTGTAAAATTGTAATTATACAAATTATTATGATTCTGAAGAAGGCAGGACGTGAAACATAAGAGGATGTTTGGGATCCTCTTTAATTTTTGTGTTTCCGAAATGTTAAATTGACGGTGCCCTGCCTTACTACAATGAGCACTCTGCACGTTCAGTTTACTAAGCTTCAACAAATCTGTTGAAGGGAAAAGGTAATCGACCGCATCCCACAGACTCACCTTGGGGATCATGCAGGTACTGAGTCTGAGATTCTTTCAAAAGGCTGATGTACAAATTCCTACTTTTTTTTTTTTTTTTTTTAAATCTATAGCACAGCTCTGTTTTTCACACCCCAATCTGTAGATGCCAACTGCTGTTCAACATGCTTGTCTACATCTGCCGTTGAGGCAGCAACATGCAAGGACATGCTCCCATGTCCTCAACAACCATGATCTTGTCCTGAGATCTTTTGGTGCAGAAAGGTGCAGCTTTGTAAAACTGACTGCAGAACCTAGACGGTCCACTTTTACTGCCTGAAAAGTTTCAAAATAACCTTTAGTCTGTATGCAATTTGATGTCCATAATCACGTGTCATTGAGTGTCCATCACTACTGCTGAACTGGCTTGGTAGAGCACCTTGTCCTGTCATGGATCAGACTGCAATCGATCAATCTTAAATCTTGGTGGATATAGCTGTGTCATCTTAGGTCAGAGACGGAGTGGAGGAAAAAATGCCACTTCAGTGCCTAGAGTGTCATAGAGTGTCATCAGACCTTAAAACAATTAAGGCCGACCAATTTCGTGGAGGATAACGGGAATTGGTTTGGAGGAGGGTAAATCCCACTGACCTCAGTTTCACCTTTGAATTTTCTTGCCAGATGCTACACCATTTCCATTCTCCCAAACCCTCCATCCCCTCCCTCGTGTTCTGGGAAACCACAGATTATGGAAGGGGAGGGTGGAGGGGGTAATGTTGGGCAAGTGCTGGCCACAATTCCCATTCTGGAATTCTGGGAATTTCCCACAAATTGGCTCCGGAGCCAAAGAAGCACATGTGGGCCAGGACCCCCGAGTTATGCGTCTGATGTTTTCATAATCAAAAGAGATAATACTTCATTAAGCTAGACAAACTGGAAACAGACTCTTCCTGACATCAGAGAAGACCTGTTTATTGGGGAGAAAGTGGGGGAATTGTTGGAGGAAGTAATCAGGAATGGCCGCAGGATCCGGTTTGTTTACCATTAACAGTGGTCCAGGGCAAAAGGCCATAGTCTTTTTTCATGCTGCAGAATGGAAGCCTGGAGCGTCTGTCTCCGCCATTAAGGTGAATTTGGAAATGTCTCGGAACAAATGACAATTGCATTTGCATAAACGGTAAACGCACATGCTGTCCACTCCGTTAAAATGGAATTGGATTGATGCTCTAGTAAATGGGGGCTGGGCTGTGCTTGAATCAGCCCCCTCAAGGGGGAAAAGCAAAAAACGAAGAATGTGGGATTACCATAAAAAAAGCACACACAAAAATCTCCATTGTGTTATAATTGTTTAATTTTTAGTTTTAGAAATTGGATATCTTGCAATTGCCTTTAGTATATTTTCCTTTTCAGTACTGTCAGCTTGGTATTCTCTCCCCAGCTGAATAACTTCCTTTCGATCTCATTTTGCAAGGATATAAATGAGGCCCTGACAGGCAGCTCTTCATAGTACTTATTGCCTTTCTCAGCTGTTTGAGTGTTTGCAAAGGAACTGGATTACTCAAGACAACACGTGATGTGAACAGTCAAATGTCCCTGAAGCTTAATGGCTAGCAGGGCTTGGCAGATGAAGGGGGCTATCTAAATATTATAAACAAATACTTCCACTTCTAGGATTGTTTGTTTAAGCCTTATGGGTTTTCTTGAAGTTTATGTTAAGGCTAAAAAGAAATCCCCACTGGGTTTAGCCTATGCTGGAGGGAGTGAGGACATGGGTGGGGACATCCAACGAACACACAGTGGAAGTGAGAGCTACTGATACCAAAAACTGACCCTTCATCAGTTTGCTTTTGTCTCTGTGGTCGTGCACTTTATCGGAGTTGGAGTTTGAATGGTCTTGGCTATCTGCTGTAACTAATGAAGGTTTTATGTTTTCCTGTTTGATTGAATAAACGGTGTTTTAACACTTTTTTTTTTTTTATAATTGCTTTTGAGTTCCAGTCATTGTGGAAATAAAAATAATAAAATGCAGCCTATATCTGTACGAGTAATGTCCGGTTAGGGACTGGATTATCTCACTTCTTTCTGAATTCCATTGGGTGTCAACATTCTGGCAGTGACTGTAAAAACTCCAAATATGGTAAGTAAATAGTTTGACACTGTACATTATGTGAATGGAATGGAGCTGCAATGCAGGTACTAATAGATTACTTATATAGGCCTACATATTTGTCTGCGTTTGTGTGTGTTTCAGAATATGACGAAATCTTTTTCAAATTTAAGAACCCACACATCCATGTTGCAGTCATTTTATGGATTTGTTTTGTCATGAAACATCAAGTGGAAAATTAGTATTGCATTTCAGAACATTATTTTGGGGGGATTTAATCGGGACCCACAGACAAACCACAAACTCGCGGTCGTGTGAAGAATTCTTCTACTCTCTCCCCAAGTGAGTCACTTTCCCACTTTTCTTCCCAGATGATGCAAAACAAATTATTTGAGCTGTTATTTGGTTTTAAGTGTCAGACAACTCGTGAGTTTCATTCTACTCTCGTGCCAGAAACCCCAGTGAAGCTTAACTTTAGTCAATGTGCACAATATATTGTCAGTTTTAACAAGGTTTTGTGAGTAAGTTTCCATGATTTAGTATACCGCTTTGTTTAACATACTTGTCCTTTGCCTGTCTACATTTTACTTCTGTTTTACCATGGTATACTATGGCAAATCTTAAATGTAGGGAACACTACTGAAATAGCCATATAATAAAAATGTGTGCAACATGATGAGGTTTACAGAGAAATACCTCTATTCTGTTGATCTTTATTATCTGAGTAGGGGTGGACTGCCTAAAGCAGTGGTATGGGTTTTACTTCACATCTTAATAACTTCATGCTATTCATGGTTCTGATAACCACCAATCCCATCTGAGCTTTCCAAGGTCTCAATCCTTTGCTAATTGAAAGGTACATTCAAATCGAGCAGGAATCCAGCCCTCTGTGACTGGGGTTTCAAACTTTGGGTATTCAAACGATCTGCAGAAACAGCATGTAAGTAATGAAGAGTCGAAGAAGCCAATAAACTTGGCAATGATGGTCTCAATGAGGATGATGTGTTAACCATCGCTGTCAGTGACAATAGCTAATAATTATTCTACATTTCCTTTTGGATCAGGGTTGTACAATTTGTGTTCCTACCTAGGGGACAACTTGTGGTTTGTTTTGTTATTCAATTGGTCTTTTTTTGGGTTCTCTAAATTTACTTGCGTCAGCTGAAGTCATCCTGGGGCATTGGGAATTTCCTTTTCTACTGACATAAGTAAATCAGGTGTGGATTTATATAGGTCTTGCTTATTTATTTGGTGTTAGCTAAGGTTTGGGTTTGGGCTGATGTTTGGCGGCAAGTAATCTGTTGATGTAAAACAATTATTTACAGTGTCGTGTCTCTCTTTTCTGTATTGCAATGCAGTATCACCATTCATTCTGTTGATTCTTTAGGTGCCAGGTCAATTATTGTTTATGGTAGGGAGATAACCTCAATGTAATGCAATAAGAAACCCCTGCTTAAATTAAAATGTTTTGGTATGCAAATGTTTGTTCAGTTCTGGAAATTATTGAATTGACATGAATAAGTTTATTCTTCATTTATCATGTTGTTTTTCGCATGTGTGACTGGATGCAAACCCTGGCCGATGTTATTGGTACCTTTCACAGCCAAAATAAGTAGAATGGGAATCCCAAGGACAGCAGTCTTTTCTGTAATAGTACAAGTTTATGTTTTTTCTTTTGTCTTGTTGTTGTGATTGCTTGTTCACTTTGAGGTCCTGGGCAGCTGCTTATTTTTAACCTCCTCATCTGCAGGTTTCGACTTCTTGTGACCGCATCACACCATGCCTGAGGGGGCGCGCCGTGGCAGCCAGAAAAAGCCCAGCAAGCAAGGTCAGAGTTCAACGCTTCCACATCTCAATCTGCACTCACTATATCTCTTATGTAGTTTTATTTAGGAAGGAATCATGGAAAAACTTCAATTTTTATTTCTACATAGTTGCTCTTTTAACCAAGGTTTTCAAGTCAGACTGTGGACAAGAGCTATATGAGATGTTTTGGGAAATCTTAAGCCCCTCTTCCCATTCGTTATGTATTGTAAATTTGTTTCCCTCACAACTCAAGTCATACCAATTCTAAGAACATTTATTGAATATTAATTTAAATCTCATTTAGACAGTATGCCTGTTCTGTTGTTGTTGTTTTTGTTGTTGTTTACACGTATCCAGACAGAAGCCTGGCTATTTCAGGTAAAACAATTTTAGGAGAGCAACAGATAATGAGACAACAAAGCTGCTATGTTGTGAACTACACTATTTCTGTCCAAGAGTGTCTGTTTTTCTTCAGGGTTTGTGTGTATATGTATGTAAGTGTGTTGTTTTCATAATTTGAATAGATCTTCAAAGGCCCTCATAAAGGCCAGCTTACTATACAGCCATCACAGCAACCTTTTTTCAGCCAACTCCTTCTCCCCCTTTAATCATGTCGCCTAGCGACCACAAGTTTTTTTTTTTAGTTGAAAGTGGAGGCTGAATTCAAGGCCACATCCTACTGTGACATCCTCAGGTACAGATTCATTCATTTGCAGACTCTGTTACTTGGTTTTCAATAAGACAAAAAAATACACAACCATATGAAATGCAATGCAAATACAGTAATGTGAACAAGAAGATTTGAAGAGATAAAGTCCAAAAAGTGAAGCTGACATTTCTGTCAAATTCCCCAGGCAGTAAATGTTTTTATTATTTTTGTATACTTGTTTTGTCTCTTTTTTTTTTTTTTTTAATTCTAGTCCAAAGAAATGCATCATTAGTCACTCTCTCACACAAAACAACGCTAGCTTACTCTCTCTCTTTGTCTCTCCCTCCCTCCCTCTTTTTCTGTGCTGATTCATTCAAAGAGGAACAGGCACACACTTTTACTGAATACAAACATTTTTTTTTTATATAAAACAGGAAACTGTTTAAAAAAAAAAAAAGGGCAGGTTCCAAGGTACTTCTTTCACTCTCTTTCTCTCCCTCCCTTTCACTCACTCGGTTTCTCATCTTGCTCACTCTCTCCCTGTGACTGGCAAAAGGGCACACCTTCACTCAGGATGACTTGGACACACACACACAACGGCAAAACAGCATCAGGTCACGGCTTGTCCAAGTGAACAGAGGTGAATAAATAATCATAATACTTCTATTTTATTGAGTTAGTTTGTTTTTGAAAATGCAGCCTATGTAAGTGTGTGCTTGACGTTTTGCTGTGGTTGGCTCTGAAAGGAAATTCTCTGGGTTTTGGAGTTTGAGCCGTGCTGGAGACATCTCAAGGGACAGCATAGCAGCAGTTAAATGTGGTGTTGATTAGTCACTGGCTGAAGCAGTTATAAGTTTCTCAGGCTGAGACTTAACCAGCATAATCCTGGCCTTATCTCATATGTCCTGTAGTCTTGGAGAAACTGTAATTTAGGGGATTGGAGACAAGTTGGCAAATGTTTATACAATGTGCTTATGTCAGATAAATGATAGATCTGTAGATTTAGTGGATAAGGGATTTGATTTGATTAACTGAATTGTTCCAGATTCGTGAATAGGTATTTTTTGTCTTCACTGCACACATGATTAAACCCATGCCTTTGGCTTTTGCATATTTCAGATTAGTCTGGATTAAATGTTTCAGACATAATGTAACTCGATGAAACCGAAAATTACTTTTCAAAACTAGAACTGCTATGATCTGAGAAATTCAGTAAGACTGACATGAAGCAAGTGTTTCTATGTTGGGTTTGATAGTCATGTCACAAGTTGTTTTATTCATGGAGTTCTGAGTATTGTAAAAATATTGCACTTTCAAGCAATTTGATAATTTCTTAATCTGTACCCGGTACAATATTGGTAAAAAATAATACTCTTTGGGTGTTTTCTCCAGTTTGAGCTCATCCACTGTTTAACAGTTGTGTAGGCTTTGGAATTCTGTGCAGTATGGAGCAATGTATGTTCATAGTATCTATCAATAGCACTAGTAATGTAAATGTGAACTGTTATGGTGTTTTAGAGAAGGGCTGCAGTACAATGTAAAAATATATATTATCCGTGAAGAAGAAAGACAAAATGTGTAGGTTAGTAACTGCTGACAACAGTCAGTGTACTTCTATATGGCCTTGCTCTCTGGCCATTAGGGGCCATTTTCAGGACCTACATCTTCTTCTAAACTTGGAGGTGGTGTTTTCTGTGCTGTTGAAGATCAGAATGGCTCACTGAGCAAGCTAAAGGTGGTGCAGGAAGTTGCTTTAAAAGGAAGCAGCTGACTGTTTTGTTTTTGTGTGGCTGCACATGCCCTGTCTGCTGCCATGTTGCTTTGCAGCGCCTCAGTTTCCGCCACCTTTCACATTCTGCAAGAAAACGCAACCACGTTAATGCATGTTGCCGATTGGTCACGAGTCTTAACAGCATTTTGCCACATTTGCCTTTGCTCTCCTGTATTTCTGGTTGTCTTTTTAATTGTTTTTGTATTGAATCTCCTGCCACAAATAAGTGAGTTTTTAATTTGTATTTAATATACATTCAGTCAATCCCATGGTGCACAACCAGTAAAATAAAATAAACAAAAACTGTCACGAGGATTTAATGCCAGATGCATTAAAAGTAATAATGAGGTGCAACATATGAAAGGTTTGGATTGCAAAAGAGCAGGCAGAGGAGAAATATGGTTTTGAGGTTTAGGCATAAGCAGTAAGAACAAAAAAAGAGGAGTTCTGGGGTTCGGATTAGGGTTCCTGGAGGAAAGATTGTTATTATTATAGTCTGCATGACTCCAGCATGTGAGAAGTTCATTTATCAAGTCAATTCAAAAGATGAGACAATCTGTATATACAGCTAAGATGGGGGAGTAATGATGTAGGGAAAGTTATTGGAAGAATTTAAAGTAATTTTGTTCTGCAGCACAGTGTGACGCATGGCGAACCAAGATGAAAAAGATCCATTATGAGCTTCAGGTGTCAGATACTATTAGGAAGCAACACAAATGGAGACATCTACAGGGCACATTTAAAGAAGACTGTATAAGACCATATATTTGCCCCCAACATCTGGATCCCAACAGTTTCTGTTTGTCAGAATAACTGACCGAATCTACAATGGAATGTTTGTTAAAAATAAAAAAATGTTACAGGACAAAGTTTTTGATTTATTTTTACAAGCTGCTTGCGTAGGCACTTTAGAGAGAGAGTGAGAGAGAGAGAGAACATCTTTTGTTTCTTTCCTGCATTCAAATGCAATATCAGAGATTTATAGGAAAATAGGACTGGTCTCACTGACAGATTTATTACTTTAGACACTGTACCTCCAAAGAGGCTTTGGATATAACTGGAACTTGGTTGGCTTCAGAGAGAAGTTGGCCTGCGATAATCAATTCCTTTTTCAGATCATGCCTCGGTCATGTAAGAAGACCTTTTTTGGTTTTGTTGTTCCAGTTTCAAAAATGCTCCCACGAACCCCTACTGTACTACGCTGACTTGTCCAAACGTGATAGACCACTTGGGCTTCTAGAATAGTCAGAGCATGAGCATTCAGGAAAATCCCTCTTTCCATGGTGTTTTAGAAATGACCCTAAAGAGATGCAACTTTAAATCATGTCCAACTTAATCAATTTTAAGGCTGATTCAATGGAGAAGTCAGATTTGTTTTGAACCACATCTAGACTTTTCCTTCACTTTGCTTTGGTTTACACCTCAAAGACCGACTGAAAGACAGTAATCCCCTGCACCCTGTTCACAGTGTAAATTTGGATCACATTTTTGCCACACATTCTTATGCTCTATGTTTAAATTTCATAAACTTACTTTATTTTCAGTCCAGTTTCTTGTGGTTTGACCATGCATTAACTTGTATGTTACTGCATTATACTACAAAACCTTAATTGTCCATTTACTAAATGAGTGAAAAAAGTGCGAAATTGCCTTGTGGACTTTCCATGGGTAACTGCTATCGAAAGGGTAAAGTTGTGGCCAGGGACAACTTTGCAACGTGTTTGTTTTAGTGAAGGATCTAAAGGTTACCACTTTTAAAGCTTTCTACTTTTTTTAGTAGGATTTAATTTGTTTGGCCTTTTGTTCTTCAATACTTTACTTCACATGCCAAATGAAGCACAGATGCTGTCTAAAAGGGGGATGGGAAATGGGAATGTTAACATTTTGCTTTTTTTCTTGAAACATTTGTTCTCAACGCCCAGCCAATTTCAGCATCTTTTTTTCTTCCTTTGTGTAAGAACGAGTCAAACGCATGCGGGGATGTTTGACAATGAAAACTAGAACACGCGTTGACACATGAAAACAGGATGGAGGTTGATGCTGTGTCTGCAAAAGTCTTAGATTCATGCACATTGTCGGTAGATCTTTTTGTTCATTAGAGGAATTAAAGCCTATGCAAATGAAGCCACCCCTGCAATTTTGTACAACATGATCATTTTTTTCATATTTTTTTTCCAGTGCATAACAATTTGCACAAGTGGTAGTGTTTTTTGGTGCAGTTATTTTTATTACAGTAATAGCTGGCTGGTGGGAGCTGAGTTGCCAGTTGGTCTGTGTGGTTTTTCTGTAAGAATTAAATATCATAAAACACTATATATTCTCACACCTTTGTGGTTGTGCTTTGCTTCCTGCTGAACAATTGCATTTGCAGTGAAGTGTAAAAAATAAAAATAAAAACCTTTCAGGTGTTGACACAGGCTTGTTGGCTTCAGAATTCCACAGCTATGGCCATTCAGAGGTGTTACTGACTTTGTTACACTTGATGCTTGCAGAAATTGGTGTTTACCCTAACCCTTGAAAAAGAAAGTTCAAATTACATTTTAACTGACTGAATTAGTGGGCATAATTTGGCAAAATGTTCCAGGTGTTTAGTGGTTGTGTATTTAGAGAGAGATCCAACGGAGCTGGCCCGTCATGGGATAATCTTCCCTGTAAAATAAGTAGATGAAATCACCTCTTTTCAGCCAACATATAAATGGCAAGAGATCAATGATAAATGTAACAAAGAATAGACAAATACAGTTTCTCTGACATCATGTTGGGGGAAGGGATAGAAGATCTAGTAATATCAGGTGAACCTGAGGAGGGAAAGGGCACAGGGAGACAGAGGCTCAAATAAATTCATAAAATCAGTACTAGGATGTGGCATCATAGACCGTCTGCATCATACGAGAGACCGAAGTAATTGGAAGGCAAAGGCTGTAGCAGAAAAGACACATGGCAAGCACTCTAACCTCTGCATGTCTAAACCCACAACTGGATTCTGCCCATAATGGAGTGTCCATATCCATACTAGGACACACAGCGGTTATACAGAATGTAAAACAATGTGCATTGTTGGTTGGTTCAGGGATTAGGATCATTGGGAGTCCCAGATTAATAAAAAAATACATGATTTGCTTGAGCCGGGGCCTTATCATGTTCAGACTAGCTGACTGTGATATGGTGGTTGGGATTCACATTTAGAGATGTGTTTTTTAAGATTCTTAAAGCAGCTATAGGAAAATCCCCAGCTACCCTTACATATTGCAAAAATCAATCAATCAAAACCAGTTCCTTTTCAAAACTTAAATTAGCTCCCAATCCTGTTTGTGACACCTCCCTACTTAGCATTTTTTATTTGTTTGTTTTTCTCAATAATTTTATGAATATGGTATTCAGAAGTGGACAAAACTAACGAGTGGAAACTTCACATTCACATAAGTTCTTTTACACAAAACTGGACACCTGACCCAGGCTCCTCTCCTCTCCTCTCCCCACAGCTGCCAAGCGGCCCTCCTCCGTGTCGTCGTTGAGCGGCATCGTAGGCCGGATGGCGTCCTCTGAGCCAGCAAGTCGGGGCAGCTGCACGTCTGTCAACACTGTGTGCTCTGACAGTGACCGCACAGCCAGTCTGAGTTCCTCCGCCTCCTCCGCCTCCCTGCAGGACGGCCACTCGTCTTTTGGTGGGGGTGGGGGCGGGGGTAGTGGTGGAGGTGGGGGGGGTGGCATTGGTGGCGGTGGATCCCTACCTTACGGAAGCACACCCCAGTACCCCCTGCCCAAGCGGAATGGCAGCGACATCAGCCTGGACCTCACACCTTTCTCCCAGCTGGAGGAGAGGGGGCAATCGGTAGCTACCTTCCTCAAAGCTCTGCCCTCAGCCGCTGGTGGAGAGGGGGGGAGGGGCAAGCTGTCCCGTCTGGACCGCGTGGTGTTGGAGATCGTGGAGACGGAGCAGGCCTACGTGCGGGACCTGAAGAGCATCGTGGAGGTAAGTCTTAGAGATAAAAAGCAGCAACACCATTTGGACAAATGGTAGCCCTGCCATATTCTTTCCTTTCTTATCCTTCAATCAATCAATCTTAGTGGAGCGCCCTTCACAATAGAACATAAGAAAGTTTACAAATGAGAGGAGGCCATTCAACCCATCGTGCTCGGTTGGTGTCCATTAGTATCAAAGTGATCGAAGGATCCTATCCAGTCTGTTTTTAAATGTTCCCAAATTTTCAGCTTCAACCACATCACTGGGGAGTTTGTTCCAGATTGTGATGCCTCTCTGTGTGAAGAAGTGTCTCCTGTTTTCTGTCTTGAATTCCTTGAAGCCCAATTTCCATTTGTGTCCCTTGTGAAGTTCATATCAGTATACATGATGTATACTTGACTTCTTTTGAGTCAGTTTTAGGGTATAGCAGTGTGCTAATAATGGTATAGAAAAAGTAATAAGAACAATACCGAGGTGAGTTGAAAGGGCCTAATTAAATTTCCGTCTTTAACTTCAAACCTTGACTTAATTTTGGCTAACGGTGGCTTTCTGAAGACAATCGTTGAGGGAATGACAGCAGGTAGACTGGGAACTGAGACTGTCCCAGATTCCCATGTCACCTGAGGAGAATGTGTGTGGTTTCTGCTCTGGGGTGAAGCTTAACGCTACATTGAAGCAGTTGTTGACTTGACTTACCCTGGCACTAAAGTGTGAGTAATTAATAGAATTACTGGTAATGGAGACAAGGGGCTGGGGATTTTGGCGGTGGGTGTATATGGGTCTTGCTTTCAACATGTTTATTAAGTTGAAAAAGGAAGTGGCGTACTTTGAGGAAGAAAGGAGGTTAAATGGGGTGGGGGCACAAAAGGGTGTTATGAAAGAGGAAAATTAGATGAGGTTTTATTTCTTGTTTCTTTTCCACTAGTGCTCTGTTCTCAACGAGCCCTGTAACAGCAGACATACAGAGCATGCTCAAAGGCTACTCAGATCTCAGTGGGAGAATTTGACCTACATGTTGTCTAAAACCCCCATTTAAGGGTACGTACGACAGATGACCCAGTCGCAGTGGAAGAGAGCTCAGACTTGATCTATCCTGTTTGGCAGAGTATAACAGGGCTCATAGAGTTTTGAGCCAGTTAACGGTGACATCATCCCTGTGAACTTGGAAGAGTGTTCCAGCCCCCCTCTTGTGTCAGGAGACCTGTCTTTGGCATAACAGTTTTGTCGCTCTGCTGGTGAGGCTCAGGCACCCAGAGGTATGCCTGAGACAGCGGTTCTAATCCAAAGTGTGGTGGGGGGGAACACATTCAACAAGTGTCATACTGGAGTTGCCTGACAGCTCTCAATCGGCCCCACATGAGACAAGTTAACACTTAATGCAGCGCGTGTGTATGTGTGCACGTGTAAATGTGTGTGATGTATCCAGTGGTTCAGTAGTTGTCTTGGGTTTCATATTTGCAAGTTCGAACGGTCATTATGCTGCATTTTTCATGCTTGGCTTTATAGAACCGAGTAGCCTCAAAGGACACGTACGGGGCCTGTGGACGTTTTTAAGAGCCAGTAACACAAACATACAGATTGATCCACAATAGGCCTTCAAGAGTTCAAAACCTGGGAGAAAAGGAAAAAAAGGGAAGCAGAGGGGTACAGGACAAGAGACTCACTGAGGTAGATCTTCTGTAATGTGCAACTGGAGACCTAATATTGAAGAGCAGTGGCCAACAATGTGTGCGTTGTGTATCTAGTGCTGCTGTACACCAGGCTTACTTTAAAGCGTATATCACTTGAAGCAGCCTGGTTTTAATTGAGGACTCGGCTAAGAATGATGTAAATGTTGGTGGTAATGAAAACCAACCATGACAGGGGAGTCTACAGGGGGGTTAGTTTGAGAGAGAGAGAGCGCAAGAGAAGCCCCCTTCCCCTGAATCGCTGCCAAATAGGACAGGAAACTGGGGGGGGGAGCAAGGGTTTTGGCTGTAACCCCTGTTGGAAAGCTCTTGGGAAAGGGGGGAACAAGGGGGGTGAGAGGCCCTCATATTTCACATCAAGGGGGATCTGACAAGGCAGCTGTTCCTAGAAACTCTGACCTACTTTCTGATTGTCGACTCCCCTAAAGTCCCTAAATAAGTCCCTCTACATTGCTTCCTTCTTTTTTTACTCTTTCAGCTGTTTTCTTGTTTCTTTCACACTTTTTGTGTTTTTTCGTTATCCTTTTTTATTCACTCTTTCATTTATTTCTTTGTCTTCATGAGCTGAAAACAGTTCTGCATTCTGCCCTTTTCCTTGAGGTGGGTGGTGGAGGGTGGGGGGGTGAAGAGGGGCCTGGTGTTGTTCCTGTCATCTGTGGAAGAATGTCCATTTGATTCCAGAGATGTAGTATTTTGCAGCCTTTAAAGCTCTGATCATGAGTTTCAAAACCCGGCCCTTACTTAACAGTTGAGTACGTTGGGGCGAGTGTTTGTTTGACTTCTCGGGAGTGCTGATTGCTCTTGAAAGATCTTAGGAATGTTTTGCTGGAAGGAACGTGCTAAAAAACGCCATTCTCAATTGCACCATGCCCTGTCAGTCCCACAATCCCTCACTTTGGACTTTTCTTCATCACCCCAGATCCCCCCCCCCCCCCCACACATACTTTGTTTATTTGTTAATTCACTCCGATGTATTTTTCAAAAGGGCTGACTGGAGATCGACTGATTTCTTTCACTCTGGAAACTCGGTCAGGATATGACCACAGACTCCCAATGTGCACCTAAAAAGCACCACCTACATTTCTTTGTTTCCTCGTTCACTGGGTGCCTGGAAACATCCGTCCTCTGATGCCAAAGACGTTTATCAGACACACGTGTTAGGCACTTGGAAATGGAGCAGAAGTCCAGCAATTTGGTGTAAATGGAGCTGAAAAATCTCAGATAAGCATTTGCTGAAAATCCTGGATAACATTTATGACATTTTTACTGCAAAGACAGAGTATTGCCATTCAAAGAAAATTACTGTGTAGCCTTTAACAACTTAGAAATCATGATCTTGGCAGGCTCTGAATTCCTACCAGCTCCTAAACATTGCCTTAAAAGACAAAGCTGGCCCTGTGATGCTGTAAAAAAAATAATAATAATAAATAAGCGACTAGTTAAATTGTGAAGTTTTGCAGTCATTAAATAAGAGCACATACATTTGGGTGTCTATAGAAAAACCGTTCGGTATGTTTTTTGAAACGTCTGGTAGTTTTTTGCCCATAAATCTTTCAGCTCTTCCAGCTGAATTTAAAAATGTGCTTTGCAGCTGCACCGAGTGACAGCCTCACACTGGCACTTCTCCTTGTAAAGTTCTTACAGAGGGACTAAAGCACTTCAGAGTGAAATGTATTCTATCATGTTACATTATATCAAGTTGCTCTGGGAAGTGTGCATAATTTATTTCCCTTCCTTACCCTTGTAATGCGTTGCTGTTTCAGCTTTGTGTTATTAATCAGTTATAGACAAAGTCCGATATTTTATGTTGATTAGAAATGCTGGAATGAAAAGCAGCGCAGTTAATTTCAAAGGAGAATATTTTTTGTTTTGCTGCCTACCTAATATTTCAAGCCTAATTTAGGAATGCATGCTATATTTAATGTCTTCAACATCAGGTTTTTCATACCTGTTACGTGTCTGAAGAACATTCTCACAAACCTCTTTCTTATTTATTGGATGTGACTGAAACATTTGCTCATAAAGATGTTTAGGGTTTAGGGGTTAGCAATTACTTCATATGAGTTATCACCTTCATAGGAAATTGCGTAACTCATAATGCCTTAAACACTGGAAAGCAGACATTTGCAAGTGCGGTGGAAGGGGGTAGTTCCATATCCCATTGTAAACGTTATATATATATATAAGGTAGAATTAAATAAAAATGCTGACCTATGTACTTGCTATTTGGATATTACAAACCCAACGCTTGATAACAGTTTAGTTTTAATGAAAACCAACCACAAATATGTAGGTCTATCTTTTTCTGTTGAGAGTTGCTCAAGTTTTCTTTTTATTTAGTCTGGGCCTAAATTTGGAACATTATTTTCCTTTTTCAACTAAAATAAAGTATGTTTAGTATTTTCCAAGCAAATTAGGAATCATTACTTTGTAACTAAGGGTTCTTGGGTCCAAACCAAGACTGTCCCAAAATGTTTCGTAACTTTATTTTGAGCTTGTAACCGACACCCAGATGTCCGGTCTGTGATTAAAAGCCCAGGTTGGAAGCCCCTCGAAGGGTTTGCTGGTTGTGTCAGCCTGGGGTTGCCTTTGGAGAGCGCTGAGTCAAGAAAATGTTTTCTCATGAGACTAATAGGGAGGTGCATTTCCCAAGTCAAGGGGGGGAAATAAAAGACAAATATTGCATGAGAGGGAGGCCTCTTTTGCATTTGTAGTATCAGTTGCAGAGTTTGCTTTCTTGGGTCAAACTGTGTGTTTATTTCATGGATCTGAGTGAAGAGTAGTTTCATATACTTCTCACGAGGGGAAGCTAATTTGATTATGGAAGTAACAGAAATATCTAAACATCTCTATGCCAAGTGTGTGTGTGTTTGTGTCGGGGAGGGTGGGTTTTCTGTATCCACGGTCATAGGGTGAGGTACACTACACAGTCTTCCACAATCCTTGGGGTGAATGAACTATCCAGTCCTTATGAAGGCTGCAGTTTGTGTGCATGTTCGGGGGTTTTTAAAGGTTGGCTTCAACTATCCAGGACAAAATATTTTTTCCATAAACTGAAAGGAATTATACATTATAATTACATTAGACACCCTTACCCAGGGCAACTTGTCACAAAATATACACATGTCACAGAACATATAGCAAGTAGTGCAAAACAAAACAAAATATTTTCATACAACATAAAATGTTCAGTCTTAAGATCTGCCACAAGGCAACACAGAAATACATTTTACTTGGGACTAGACCTATTCAAAATTTTTACCTATCCATGAATTGCAAAATATAAACTTGTACCCTAACACTTTTGAATGAATAAGAAGGGGAAGGTGGCTTCTGAAAAAGAAAAAAAAAACACGACCGGGCTTGTAATTTGTGATTTGCAGGTAGGTCAATTGGTTTGGTCTAGGCCTTAGTTTAGCTGGAGATTTGGGAGCAAGTTCAAAACTCCATGAGAAATGAGATTGTAACCTTGGGTGTGCTAAGGATGTTGTCTCCAGTCCTGCTACAGGGTGGTTGTCAGTGACCCTTCATTTGTACTTTGCCCAGGATTACTTGGGATGCATCATAGACTGTGGGGATTTGCCACTCAAGCCTGAGGAGGTCGGCAGTCTCTTCTGCAACATTGAGGACATCTACGAGTTCAACAGGTAAGTGGGCTCCCTTTCCTGTTCAATACAGACCCTAAAATTAAACCCAGTCTTCTGTCCTGCCAGCAGCCTAGTCTGCAATTACTTTGTGATGACGGTTGCAGCACTATTGCATCCATACATGAGCTATCCTATCTCCAGGGTTTTGTCTCCTCCTATATCCCCTTTGGCCCCCTCCATTCATTTTCTACTGGTTAGTTAGTCATGCCATTCCTCATGTGTCCATCTGCTTAGAGTCTCCCTCCCCACACTGGTGGAATGAGCATTAGAAGTGCACAGTGGCCCTCTTAAGATGCATGCTTAGATTATCACCTGTAGACCTTTCCAATCTTCTAGTATATCTAAATTATACTCACTGTCACGTGTGGATGAATTTGCACAGTGATTTTGTTACCTTGATATTTTGTATATTGTGAGTGACTGTAAATGATGGAAGTCATCTTGGATAAAGACATAGGCTATATACATGAATAATAACATTCACAATAACAATGTACTGGATGTGTCTGATAAAGATCATGATGAGGTTCCCAGCATCAGTTTATCACAATGTATGTAGGGCTGAGATTAAATCGAAACATCAACCCTCACACTAAACCCAAAGTATATAATCCAGAATTAGATGGTGGCTTTTTGGTTACCAGAGTTTTTTTAATCCTCTCTGTTCCACACCATACAAAACCACCATCCCAACCACTGGGTTTCGTAAGTAGTGATTGGCAGGGTGGGTTGACATATCGGGACTGTAAGTGTTGTTTTGCATGCAGGTGGTGACATGTAATTATATGAAATGCTTCACTGTGGACAGGGAGGAATGTCTTGCGGTCTGGAGTTCGGCAGGAAAACCAAGCCTTTTTTGTGTTGTCCTGCTTGGAGTGTAAAACACTTTTGGGGTTTGTGGAAGAGATGGAGGGATAAGAAGGAGGGGGGGGTGTTGGTGAGGCTCTCCAGCTCTTAGTGGTAAGTTCTTGAACAAACAAGAAATGAGTTTCGCCAGCAGCTTTGCATTGTGTGCCATACAAGAAAAATCTGCAGAACATGTTTGAATGATTACAATTAGCTGATTCAGCTGGTGCAGCTATGTACTGCATGAGAGTGGTGTCTAATTCTAGTGTTAAGCAAAAGTATCAGACTATGACTCGTGCTGGAATTCTGAGCGCTGTTTTCCCACCCAGCTCCAGCCAGAGACTGTGTCTGAAATCAGTGCAAAATCTGTAAAATCCTGGTAGTGATGATAAGTAAGGGAGACCGATATCATTGTATCTTCCAAGTAGTGCTTTGAATAAAGGATGGGTATCAAATGTATTTGAACATAAAATAATGCTATGGCTTCCGATTGTGTCACTGTTATTGACCATGAAGGCTTATTTACAGTAAGGAAAACAGTCTCTGTGTTCCTGTGGAGTGGGTGAGCATTTAAATCCACTCAGAACCTTGATTGTTAGAGTGACTGTTCTGAAGGACACCATTAGCCTGCCAGCCAGCTCCTCTACTGACGTTGGCTGTCAAATACTGTGGATGTCTTGTTTGCGTGCAGTAACCTGGGTGGCTCCACTGTAGAGCTGTGCAGAGACGCTTAGCAGAGAGCAAGGGTGATGCAGACGCTCTCCAGATCCCAGCTAGTTGGCAGCACATTTATTATTCCCCCACTGTAAAAACGTGCTGTAACTTGACGGGGAATGTGGGCTACACTTCATCACATGCATTTGTAAAGGCACTCGGTAATGACCTGTCTGTTTTACCTTGAAAAGTGTCGAACCAGGTTTCTTTATATAACGTCAATAGATCTGAAACTCGAAACCCGGTTTCGATCTTGACAGTCCAGTCCATATTTATCCTAAATGTTATCTGAGATTTATTTTTTCATTTGAGTCTTGTTGCCATTTGATTAATAAAATATTGTTTTAATAATTAATTTCCTAAGCATCTAGCGTAACAGTTGTCCATGGGTGTTGTGTTGGTGTTGTTTTGCGGTTTTTACTTTTTCATATCAATTCCCAAACTTTGCCAGTGGTCATGTAAAGACCTTTGAGTGCCTAGTATGTTTTAACATGGGCTTGCAAAATCCCCCACCTGGGTTAAGCCTTACAAACAATCATTTTTATTCAATTGCCATGAACCAGAACACAGGGCCATCGTCAATTTGGTGCTGTGGCTCTTCTTTGCCTTACTATTTTGTTTTTGTTTGGTATCACTGCCTTTTTTGCTGAAACTACTGAAACAGGCTTACAAATGTGAAATCTTCCCTAAGTGTTTGCACAGACAACATTATCTGTTGCTTTGGCTTGTTAATTTGTTCTGCCTTCCAATCTCTCGTTTCACATACCTTCTCGTAGCCTTATGACCCAAAGTGCAGTACGCTGGTTTTTCCGCTTTGAAGAGATGAGAATACAAGCAGTGTAGACTTGAGTTTAATAACCCAGGGAAGAACAAAAGAATATTGCCTTTAACACATCACTCCACATCCCTCCTTTTGCTGTATTCCAGGCAGTCATTTCAATTTTTTCCCTGTTGAGAATCAGCTTTCATTTTTTTTGATGAAAAAATTCCCCCTTGTTTTGCAATTGAAGGGAATAAAAATCCTCATTGATTTTAAGGGAGTGCCTTAAAGTTGAGATAATACTAATCAGGTTCACAGATGTGGGACATCCCACAGCACTACTTTGGTTACACTTGTTATTAGATTTGGTGACAAGAGTGACCTTGTGAGTGCATTTCATGAAACCACCACCCCCCCGAGTGTGACAAGTAATTGTGCTCTCCCCCACAAACTCTAAAGCCGCTTGATGTAGCATCCCGAATCCGAAAAAACTGTCTTAACATCGGCAGACTTTTCGACTTACAGCCGTAAGTCACCCTCTCCCTCTATGACTCAGATTTCGGCATCTGTAGGAGCTGCCTTCGGTTTTACATTTCTTTTAAATACGTTTTTTTTTTTTTTTCTTCATAACACAGTATACAACACAGTTTTTATGGTATAACTTAGTGCATGTAATAACATAGATGTGATACTTTCTCATGTCTTTAGAAGCCTCCCTGCATGAATTCTGCTCTAACATTAGCTTTACTGGGTGTGACTTCCAAGTAATTATAATTGCATGTGCACGAGGCCATTTGAGTTGAAACCTTCTGTTCTTCAGTTGCTTTTTTCTTTTCTTTTTTTTAAACCATGCCCGAATAGAATCCAGGTCGAAATCTGAAGTTTTGATAAAAAAACAACCTTCCTTCCACCCTCGAACTGCTGAAGAATGTAGCCCTCAGCGTTCACACCGATCTTATTATGTCTACTTTATGGTGTTGGCAAACTAGCTTGCAACATACGGATGTCATTTATTGTCCACCCCTGCCAAGACATGGAGTAGTTGATTCTCCCATTGTGTGTAATCCACACATGGGCTGTAAAAATGAGAAGGAGCAGTCAGCTGGGCAACTTATTGAAGGGGCTGTTGCAGGCGGAGAGCTTTTCTACTGTTCCAGACACCTGCCAGTTTAAAATTATCAGAGCAGTAAATGTATGACGTTCTGAACACTACAGGCGGCTTTTGTTCTATGTGCGAGTGTGGGATGAATCAGAACATTTTGAGAAAAAAGCTGCTGTCCCCAGTCCGTCTGATCGGTTGTGGGACTGGTTCTCATTTAAGAGACTCAGGCTGTCCTCCTGATTGTTTCATACAGCCTGGAGATCTTTAGTTGGAATACAGCTTTATTCAGTATCCAGGAGTCTCCAGGCATCACTGGGGTTTGGGGGGAGCGTAGTTACCTGGTGGATGCACAGGTCTATGTTTGTCAGAGGACCTCTTAATTTTCCCGCTTTAACAGAGGTCATCACTAGGAGATGAGTGTCTCTCTTCCAGTTGGCATCAAAGCTCCGCTGTTGCCATTTCCATCTTTGAAAAAGACATCTCGGACAGCTGGGTATTTATTTTAAGATGCCCCGTTCCCAAAATGATGGAGACCATTTTCCCACAACTTGTGTATAAATTATCAGTTTCTTCTTCACCCTCCCCATCATTCTTTGTATTTTGTTGTAGATATATTATCTCCATGCTCTTGGCTGCTTCTCATTAATATGACAGCTGTCTGTGTATACATGTTTACATTTCAACATGTGCCTTAACCTGGTATGATACCTTGAATAGACAATCTGGGCAAGAGCATTTTAAATGATTGATTAATTTCCTCATATAAAGATCTGTATAAAGCACAGCATGTATTTTGCACACAGTAGTTTAAACAGTGTCTTGGTTTGATGGATTACTGTTTTGCTCTCCATCTATAAAGCCTGTTTCCTGATGCCAAAAGTCTGGAGATGCCAGTTAACACAGTTAAATCAAAACTAATATTATTATATTTTTTATATATACATAATATATTTTTATCAATGATATGAGGGGTAAATAACAAGGTTGTTAACATACCAAAGTAGCATAATCTGAAATTAAAGCCAGGTCAGCAAATCAAGTAGAAAAGTGTTTCCAGAGCTTCAATCACAAAATCAGCTTGTACATGCGACCGACCTCGGATTACCTCTTTTGTGCTGAACTACAATGCAAAAATACATGCTTGAGAGGACCTGATTTAATATTTCTTTTAAAGTTCTCCTACCCACTCCCAATTAATTTTATTTATTTTTATTCAGAAAATGAACACAACACCTTTCTTAGATACCAGGCTATGTCAAGGTGTTAGAGGATCTGATGACTAATTATTTATTCAGGAAGATCCAAAATTCCTACTTATAATGTTGAGGTAATAGGTCCCCTTTTTTCCAAGTCTTCAACATGGTGGATTTTTTAGAATAAAATGCATCATGTGTCAATCCTAGCTCAATCTTTGTTCCTAAACACAGGTTACAGATCCTCATTTTTGGGTACTTTTCTGTTTTCTGTATTTTTTCAGGATTCCCACTGGTAAAGAGCTATCTTATCAAGCAGAAAGAGATACCAGCTCGCAAAGCTAGCAAACTCCATGTATCACTCCCACAGACTAGAAGACATGGTGTTTCAATGCTCAATGAATGCTTGCTGGGAACATTAACCACAACCTGCAAACGTTTATCATGAACACACAGACTGACTCCAATTATGGTTGAAGGGATAATTAATCTAATTCATAAACAGGGCTAATCCATGTCAGTCACAATACAATATGACATAAACTGACTGCAACTACATTTGCATGTCATGCTGAAAGTCTTGAAAAGGTATTGTCATTTTGTGTCATATGCATTGATTGATTTGATTGATTTATAAAGTCCTTGGAAACCCCATATACTATATGGATAAGAGAAATATCTGAGATAAAGGAGTGGAAAGCATTTTTAACCCTCCCCTCATAATCAGCCACTTTAAACACAGCCCAAGTGACTGTTTGCAGAAGCTTTTTAAGTTTGTTAATGATCTGTCGATGTAGTGTATAAATCCTTTGACTGTCTTTATAAAAGCTAAAGTCCCAAACTTGTATTTTATTGGTCAGCTTAGAACCCAGATCCTGACCCTTCCTTAACCCCTAACCTTGATTTTACACCCCCAATTCACACACTCTTACTACATTCAGACGTTTGGGAAAAGGTATTTCACTCTTCTTCTACTCTCTCTCTCTCGCCAACTCTACAGTAACATCCAGCACAGTTCATTTTAATTCATTCAGGTTTTGAAATAAGATTCCAACTACCCCCTCCCAAGGATTGCAGCAAAAACACACACACACACACTTTTTTTGTAATCAAATTTTACAGATCCCTTTCAGCTTGCGTGTGTTTCATGAAGAGAGGTGGGGGGGTCAATGTCGGTGCTGGTGATTATTTGACAGACAGACGACCCATTTAGACAGAAGAGTTGAAGGAGTTTGAGGAACGGGGGGGGGGGATACTAGTAGGAGGTTTGATGTGGAGCCAGACCTAGATGAATCCCATCTGTATTCATTTAAGAGACTGTTGGCTCTGATCTGAGCAAAAGTAACAAACACAGGCTTTGTGGAAGTTGGGACATACCCAGGCTCTCTCTCTCTCTCTGTGTCTCTCTCTCTCTCGGTTCCTGATGAGATGGGGGAATAAGACTCTGTCTGTCTTTGTCTATCTCTCACTTTTAAAGGGATACAAAAAACATGCATTGCTTTCTTGCACTTAAGAATCAACGTGAATGTGCTGCTGTGGGCAAACAACGATCTTAATCTGAGTAGTGTGGCTGAGAGAGAAGTGACACCACTTTCACCTTTGTCAGGGTTTGACTGCTATTTATGGATCTTGTGGAGTTATAAGCCAAACCCAATCCCTTGGTGATAGGTAGGGCGCTGTGTTTTGTGTGATCTGTCCATATAATTGATATGGCAAATCTCTCAAAAGTCAGGGCCCTAGAAATAAGATCACCCTTTTGCACAAGTGTCTCCCATGGGCCCTGCACGATGCACAAAGCCAGCCATTTCTGATTGTGACAATGTTGTTTTTCTTCTCTATTTGTGCTTGTTGTTTAGTTGAAGTTCTAACAAGGTTGAAATTGACCCTCTGTTTCACTTAAGGGTGGCCCATTCAATCGGGGCACATCGTTTTGTTTTGTTTTCCGCCCCTCTTGTAATGCAGATCTTCACTAGAACCTACAATAACTCAAACTGTACTGCCAGACACAGCATGTG
This sequence comes from Amia ocellicauda, assembly GCF_036373705.1. Lineage (NCBI taxonomy): Eukaryota > Metazoa > Chordata > Actinopteri > Amiiformes > Amiidae > Amia > Amia ocellicauda. The sequence goes on along the minus strand of NC_089854.1, from coordinate 12,847,770 downwards.
CTTGTAGAAAACCTATCAAATCATCTCCATTCCTCTGTGCCATTATAGATGTACACAGCATGGTGTTTGGACTTGCATGGCTTCCCCATCATATTTTTTTAAGGTCCCTCATTTTGCAGCAGTACCTCTAAGTGTTTGTTTGTACACCTGGAGCACAAATGCGCACTGGAGCCATTGTAGTTTCTTTGGCAGCATCAATAGCAGGGGTTGCCAGCGTTGTTTCTTGAGCTCCGTTGCGCCTGCAGGCTTGTGTTTTATCTAAGCCCTAAATAACTAAGTGGACTTGGTTATGAGGTTAATTGGTTGAAATTGCAGTTTGTTCCAGGTATTTAGACACTGAAGATTTAGAGTAACCTAAAGACCCTTCAGGAGTCTAGCTCCACAGGAACAGAGCAGGTATGTCTCTGCATATAGTACTTTGCAAAACTTTTTTTTTCTGAGACATCTGCAGTCGTTTTTTTTTATATCAAGTCTACTGTTTTAGCCTACATATTAAATATGTGCCCTGGATTTTTCACTTTTTCACAATTTATACACAATGCAAAGTAGTTTAGATGTTACAATCAATGATCAGGGGCCAGTTGGATCTAAAAACATGAACAATGAGGGTGTGTATACTGAAGGTATAGCCTAGCCTATGGTAAATCTAATAGTTACAATTTGCTATTATACCTTAATAACCTCTGCTTCCTTATTTGGAGTAAACGCCCAATTTTTCCATTAAATTATGGCCTAAATGTCAGTCTGTGTCTCTCTGGGGTTGAAATTTGAAATGTCTGGTCTGGTTTGTTTTGCAGTGACCTGTTGGAAGACCTGGAGCGATGTAGCCATGCGGCAGCCATTGCAGAGTGCTTTGTGGAACGGGTGGGTGTTCTGGGAGGAGAGCGGAAGCCTGGCTGGCAAATTGCTTGACTTTAAATGCCAGTCTAAAACCGAACTTGCCACAGCACAGTGGCATCTCCGGACACGGCAAAGAAGCCTCCCACACTGCTCACCATATGGGGCCCCATCAGCGTGTATTGGCTGACCTTTCGTCAGTAGCAGTTTTATCAGCTGGCTTTTCTAAATGCAGAAATGCGTGGTGCTTAGAAAGCACCACGTGACAATAGGGTAACAAAGAGAGAGCTCTCTTAATGTTCTAACTATACTTGGGAAACCTCACAATACCTCCTCCCCATTTAAGTGTTTAACTGAATCCACTGTACTCTTTATGGATAGTTTCTGTCTTTTCCAATATGTTAAAAATATATATAATAACAATCCACATTTATCATATGATGCAGGGAACATTAGACTGTTTCCTTCCTTTTATGAGAGGAATCAATTCATGCATTACACTTCTTCGACAAGCAGGACCTTCATGTTTTATATATTACATTGCTCTTAGAAGCAGAGGTGGCAGGACAGAACAAAGTATGCAGATGTTGATCAGACACACATTTCGTGCTTGTGCATGAAAAGACCTGGAAGGGCTAACTATCCTCTTTGGTTTGTGGCATGTCCCTTCATATGAATGGTACCAGTGTTGTTTTCAAATAAGAAAATGGGGCATAAATTAACCTTTCAAAGTGCAGTAGATTCAATTAAGCTGTGGGGGTGTATTTTAGGTTCTCCCAAGTATAGTTTGACTATTACAAGAACCTCTGTGTAGCCTTTCTTTGACAAAGAAAATCTGTTGTCCATACAGTTAATCTGAAGAGTAGTTTTCCTTCATATCAGGAATGCATGTTTGGACCAGGGTGTGTTGGCTCTGTGATGTGTTCAGTCAGGAGTGGCCCAATCTGGATCTGGAATGCTGCATGATTACTCTTTAAATTCCAGATGTTTTTTGTAATGGCTTCATTGAATGGGTTACCTGTCTTTGAGGCCAAAATGAAATCGTTGCTTATCTTTGGAAATTGATCTGTTTAACTGTCTGTTTTAAAACGGTAAAACTGAAATATGGACCTCACAATCTAAAAATCTAAACAAAACGACAGAGATCCTGGAAAAAATTATTTATATATTTTTTTACTGTTAGATTTGCAGCCATCAAGAGTCTGAGTTTGGTCTCAGGTGGGAAAGAGCCAGATGTCTCCATGGCAGTTTTGACAGCCCCATGTTTAGACTTTAAACACGATTTCCCTGATGCCGCATTTAGTCTGGTTGATGTTTACGCGCCTCCTTTCTTTCCTGTGCCAGCCGGGCCACTCAGCGAGACACCTTCTGCAACCCATTCGTTTCCCCAGGAAAGATGTGTTTATCCTTTTCTTCAGTGTCTATTTACGTTGCTAATGTCTGCCTCTCTTCTGCTTCCCGTTGCAGAGTGAAGCCTTTGACATTTATACTCTCTACTGTATGAATTACCCAAAGTAAGTCTCCCTCGCCTTTAGTTCAGTAGGCTCACTATTTACAAAAACAGTTACTGTTGCAGTTCCACAGTACTCTGAAAGTTAGGAGCTCTCACATTTTCATCCTCCACTTGCTGGTGGCATTAAAGTAACACTATCCATGTGACCCCATTCTTTTCACTCTCACCGCATTTGTATTGTATAGATTGTATTGTATAGTATTCATTATTATTTTAGACTTTTACTTCTTCCTTATTTAAAGGACTCTGTTTTTTCTCAGTGGGTCCTGGAACATTCTCTGATTTAGGTCAAACTAAAGACTTCGGCTGAAAAAAGGGCTGAATTTGGAATCGTTTGTGTCCGTCTGTGCATGTGCTGCCATGCGTGTCTGCATCTCTCTGTGTGGACTTCACATCTCCCTTTTTTTTTTCTTTACCCTCCTCCTCCCGTTCCTGCTCTTCGACTCGTCCAGTTCGGTGGCTATCCTCCGGGACTGCATGAAGAATGACAGCCTGGTGCGTTTCTTCCAGGAGCGACGGGCAACGCTCTGTCACTCACTACCTCTGGAGACATACCTGCTAAAGCCCGTGCAGAGGATCCTCAAGTACCATCTCCTACTGCAGGTCAGCCTTGTAGGAGAAACCTGCCTTGCCACAGAGCATAAGAGATTCTTTGTTTTGATTCTTCATTGGTTCAAGCTCACTGTAGCCAGTGGTAGCAGCATTAGCAGCATTAGTACATAAGAAGAACATAAGAAAGTTTACAATTGAGAGGAGGCCATTCAACCCATTGTGCTCCATTAATAACTGAGTGATCCAAGGATCCTATTCAGTCTCACTTTAAATGTTCCCCAATTTTCAGCTTCAACCACATCACTGGGGAGTTTGTTCCAGGTTATGACAACTCTCTGTGTGAAGAAGTGTCTCCTGTTTTCTGTTTTGAATGCATTGAAGCCCAATTTCCATTTGTGTCCCCGGGTGTGTGTGTCCCTGCTGATCTGGAAAAACTCCTCTGGTTTGATGTGGTCGATGCCTTTCATGATTTTGAAGACTGGGATCAAGTCCCCACGTAGTCTCTTCCGTTCCAGGGTGAAAAGGTTCAGGTCCCTCAGTCTCTCAGTAGGACATTCCCTTCAGACCTGGAATAAGTCTGGTTGCTCTCCTCTGAACTGCCTCTAGAGCAGCAATATCCTTCTTGAAGTGTGGAGCCCAGAACTGCACACAGTATTCCAGACGAGGTCTAACTAGTGTATTGTACAGTCTTAGTAGATGTAGTAGTAGCTATTGCATAGATGCAATGTCTAGTGCCAGGGGGTGATGGGAGGAGTGTAGACCTAAGTTGAAATGAAAAGCATAATATACAGTAGGCGCCACTCTCATTTTTAGTACAAACAAGAGCTACTCTATTGTTCCACATATATATGTCATGTTTTTGTCCCAATCCGAGACTTCAATCGAGAGAATGAGAATTAAATCAAAGAGATTTTGGGAGAACTGAATGTTTTGTTGCTGCAGGCAGTTGGGCAGGGAAAGGAACTACATCTGTTTTGGCTTGAGTAACAAATGGATCTTTCCTTTCCTGGTAGGAGCTCTCGAAGCACTTCGACAAGAGTGAGCCAGGGTACGAAGTTGTGGAAGACGCCATCATTACCATGACGGCGGTGGCATGGTACATCAATGACATGAAGAGGAAGCAGGAGCATGCGGTCAGACTGCAGGTAGACCCCCCCTGATCAGATCTCTGGGATCCCAGAATTATTATTATGATAATGAAGTTATTTATCATGTGGCTTTATCCAAGGTGACTTGGTTTAGCAATCACTAGCACACAGGGCTATATTCAAAAAAAGTTAACCATCATGATATGTTAACACCCATTCTTGCTAACGAGGGAAAAAATAAAAAAGACAAAGGTGTGGGGAGGCATCACATAAATCTGAGTGCTTACCTAAGAGCTAACAGAATCTTATTTTTCTTTTTAGTTTTTTGTAAAATTGGGCATTTGTTTCTCATCTTTTAAAACAAAGATGGTTTGTACATTTAACTTGACCAGTTAGTTGAACAGTAGTTGAGTGCAGAGAGTTTACCCGAAACTGGGAATATTGAGGAAGGTTAGGGGCACCGCAGTGGCAAGGAAGAAGGGTGGACTTTCTTGGTGACCGCTCAGTGTCTGACTACTGAGCTCTTAATAGTGACTTGGATTAGGATTACTACTCTCTCTTCAGCTCTCAGAGTGAGATTTGTGTGTATCTCTTTTACTTTTTTTTCTTTGCCACATCACGACTGACGCACTCTACTCGGTTTTGCACTCGTTGGCTCTCAGGAGATTGAGAACCTGCTGCTCAACTGGGCCGGGCCAGACCTCAGCGGCTTTGGGGAGCTGGTTCTCGAGGGTTCTTTCCGAGTCCAGCGGGTCAAGAAAGAGAGGGCCTTCTTTCTCTTTGACAAGATGCTCCTCATTGCCAAGAAGAAGGCGGAGAACTTCGTCTACAGCACCCACATCTTCGTAAGAGCCCCATCACCAAAGTGTTTTGGCAGTGCACAGTGACAAGACAGAACTGCTAAGACTTGCACACAGTCGGTCGAGTGATTGACTCACACAATACTAAGTTATTTTTCCCAAAGAAAGACATTTTGTTTTTGTTTTATCTTCTGAGTACCGAGATGCAGGTTAAAATATACTAAACAAAAATATAAACGCAACGTGTGAAGTGTTGGTTCCATGTTTCAGGAGCTGAAATGAAAGATCCCAGAAATGTTCCATACACACAAAGCTTATTTCTCAAAAATTCTGTGCACACATTTCTTTACAGCCGTTAGTGATCTTTTGCCAAGATAATCCATCCACCTGACAGGTGTGGCAGATCAAGAAGCTGATTAAACAGCACGGTCATTACACAGGTGCACCTTGTGCTGCGGTCACTTTTGGCATTTTTGTTTGGTCACACAACACAATGCCACAGATGTCTCAGGTTGTGAGGGAGTGCAATTGTTATGCTGACTGCAGGAATGTCCACCAGAGCTGTTACCAGAGAATTGAATGTTCATTTCTCTACCATTATTATTATTTATTATTTATTTCTTGGCAGATGCCCTTATCCAGGGCGACTTACAAAACATAAGCCACCTCCAATGTAGTTTTAGAGAATTTGGCAGTATGTCCAACCGGCTTCACACCTGTAAGCACACATGAAACTGTGGGTTTGCACAACCAAAGAATTTCTGCACAAACTGTCAGAAACCGTCTTAGGGAAGCTCATCTGCAGTACATCATCCTCACCGGTTTTGACCTGACTGCAGTTCTGGTGGACATTCCTGCAGTCTGCATGCCAAATGCACGCTCCCTCAAAACTTGAGACTTGAAAACCAAACTCCTGAAAGTGTATTCCTCAGTAAGTAACTGAAATCAAGTAGATGTCTACCAACCACCTTTCATTTAATTTAATTTCTGTATTATTTATATTATGGTACAGTTCAATAGTACATCTGAACAGTCTATCCTCAACATTTGCAGTCCTTCATACACTTCTTGGCTTTTTGAGAAGTATGTGGGATCCTTTCCTGAGATGCTGTGAATCTCTCCCTTCTGCACACAGTGCTGTAACCTGCTTCTGTCAGAAAACCTAAAGGATCCTTTAAGCTTCAAGGTGTCAGACCAGACAATTCCAAAACAGCAGCATATTGTGCAGGTGAGATGAGTGTTCCTATTTTTCTGTGTATGTCTATGTTTAGAGCATGAGAACATCAGGAAGTTTATAACTGTCATTGGACCCATCATGCTTCTTTGATAGCTATGAACCTATTGATCGATATTGTAAAATCCAAGAATCGCATCAAATACAAGTTTAAATGCCCTGACATTCCCACCAGGAACCACCCAAACCAACTCCAGGCCAGGCAAAATGTGAGATTTTGGTGTTGGCTAGGGTTAGGCTTCTGGTTATTGTTAGGGCTAGTGAAATCATCGCAGTTGTAGGTATTTGTTGCTTTTTGAGCTGACCCTCAACCCAACCTGTTGCCTTGTTCCCAGTGGGGAACTGCAGTGTAAAGTGTTGACCTGGCCCAGCAGCCTTGGAAGCCAGCATGTTTAGGTTGGTCCTTTCCCAGCTACCATGCTGCTGTTCCTAAAGGGCTCTCTTCTTTCCACAGGCGAAGAACCAGGAGGAGAAGCGGCTTTGGCTCCACTACCTCAAGAGACTGATTGTGGAGAATCACCCAGCCTCGCTGCCTCAGAAGGTCTGCAGAAGAACAGTGGCATCAAAGCTTTTCATTCACCCTATAAACCCCTAGAAGTGGTATCAAGCTTAGTTGAGAAGATGTCTTCATATAAAGAAGGAATTTTTTATCCATCATCAGCATCCCCTCAATATATGTTTAAAGGCAGTCCATTAAATGAGGATTGCATTAAAGTGCAAAACAAAAGATTCTTCAATATAAAACTGATTTAACATCCCACCCACACCCACCCCCTGCCCTTCCCCTGCAGTCTCAGTGCTTACAGTGTTACACAGATCTTCATGTGTGTCATGCCTCTCCCTTTGCATGCAAAGTCAGAATGTCTTTGCAGCAGCTGTTTGCTTCTGCAGGAGTATGGCTTACTTAATTGCACAGAAATCACGGAACCATACTAACAAGGCAGGTATCAGGAAAGGCAGGAAATAACAGGCAATTGCAGGTTAAATAAACTCCATTATGGTTGGCTCTCATTCGGTCTGTGCTTCTCTGTTTCTTTACTTGACATTCCCCCATACCCCCCTCCCCTTTTCCTTGTCTTTGCAAACCTTCATTCTGGTGACGTGCTGCAACCTAATGGCCAAACACTGTCACTACGCTGGAGTTGGTTCTCTTGGTGATTTGTGTTTTTATCCCATCTGAACTATTTCCCTTTATACTCCTGACCAATACAAATATAAACTGACTGATTTGGATAGATTGACCACTGCAACCTCAATTGCTGATGTGCTGATGATGAATACTACAAGAAATAGCAGTAATAGTAGTAACAGTTGTGGTACCTTTACTAACCGTTAATTGCATTTAATTTTTTCTCACAAGGAGCTGTTAAAGTTCAATTTTGTTCAGCGGTATTTTAAGAAATATGTCAAAATACATATGTTGTAGAGTGGAGCAAAATACACAATGGGAAAATGGCAAATATAGAAAACGTGGTGTAAGAATGTGGCATTATTTAGTAGGTTGCATGTAGAAGTGAAATTTAAACTAAACTGCTTTGATCTGTAACCTGATCTGTAGTAAGCACTGGACATGTGATAATAGTGTATAGTTCGCAAAGCAGAGAGATGAACTGCAAGAACTACAGGTGATGAAGATGTTAGTTAAAACACAACTGCATTGCTCAGACTGCACTGTCAGTGGCAGTGCTGGATTTTTGCATTGGAACTCAGTTCTTTCTAATTTTGTGTCTTTGCAGGCCAGACAGGTGCTGGGGGACAGCTACAGTCAATGTGAGTATAACCACTGCTCCCCTTTTTAATTGCAATTAGTGTATTTGGCCATGTTTCATCCAAAATAATTTTAAGGGTGTTTTTGAGGGACCTGTAAATCCTTTAAATCTCTGTGGTAACGCTGTGAGTGGCATGCGAGTCATCGATTTGCGTCTCTTTGTTACATCCGATCGACAGTCCCACCTGCTCTGCAGTTCACCCAGGAGCCGGCTAAGAAGTCCGCCCCCTCCCCGCGATTGGACGATTGCCGGGGTTACCACCGAGGCCGGCGTCAATCAGGTTTGCTCGCCTTGATTGATTCAAGTCAAGTGGTTTTAAGGGGGTGATGGGGGTACACTCATAACAGTTTTGTCTTGGTATCAGTCTATTGTGCCGAAAGGTCTTGGCTCAGACTATAATATTACTGTCATTTATCATTTCATGTGCTTGTAAGGGTTCAGCAATACTACCTGAAAAAGCATACTGTTGCCAGTCAAGGTGTTGTCCAAGTCTAGTATAGCAGGACCTAGGCCTACCACCCATAACCCCTGAATGTTGCTTTTGCAGAGCCTCCAGAGTTCATATATACCCCTGAGAAGGCCAAGAAGAGCTTCCCCCTGCTCTTGGAGGGGAATTTACAATATCGCAGAGGCAGGAGACAGTCAGGTGAGTTATGAGACTGATGAAAAATTGACTGGTTGTTTTCAAGATTACACTGGCAGACAACAGAACTTTTTCAGCACTTAAACCAAACACAGCTGTTTTGTAAATGGAATACAGAAACCAGGAGCACACAAAAAAATCTAACTGATAAATTACTGGTTGAGTGAGAAGGTTGGACTGTGGCCATTTCTCATTTTATATATCAAAAAGGGTGCCTTTATTTGGACTTTGCCATCCTGGGGTTAGACTCAGTCCTGTAATGTATTAAACCCCTTTAGGATAATGGCATTTTGTTATGTGAAAAAAGTGAAAACAATTGTGAAAAATGTGTGTTTCCTGAGAAGTAAACAAAAAAATATGCCTATTGGTCTAGCATCTTTTATGAATATGCTTGGAAATGATACCTTTTCTCCTTATTTTTAAATCTCAGCAACTTTGTCTTTCTCAGCCCCTGCGAAAGACATCGAGACAGCATTTCAGCAGAGTGGTATGTATCTTTACCTTTCCTAGCATTATAACCGTATCTGCTGTGAGCACCTTATTGATCCAAATTACAATGAGATTTATGCAGGTAAATTGTGTAAGTCAAAGAAATCAAAGTCAAAAAAAGTGTGATTCACAGTGCAATAAAAAGTGTACTGAGATGTAGAAGTCCAATACATATTAAAGTATGCATGCCTGCATGGGCGAATGTATTAGCAACAGTCAATAGTGGTCAGAGGGCAGATTGTCAGATATTCAGATGCAGTATGCACAGGTGTGGTCAGCTGGGGGGGGGGGAAAGTGTGTGTGTCCTCCACTGGTTTGTGAATTTGATCCACTACTCCTCATGCAACAGCATATATTTTCTTCTTTTATGAAGCTCCTTATAGATAGGAATGCTGTTCATTCACAAAGCACCACTCAAGTGCCATGTTCATATTTTTTAAGAATTTTGTCTTTTAAACTGCCAATGGACATTAAATGCAACTACTGATTTCATATGAGGGAAGAAAAAAAAAGTTAGTCTTTCATAAAAAACAGTGTTTATAAAATTCTTGCTAATATGCCTTAAATGCTCAACGTCTCTATTAATGTCCGGCTGTAGTATTTTTAACAAATCCAGATCCTCCAATCTAATCTGTCTGTGTTCTCTTTTGTCTCATCATTCCTGCTGGCTGTGTGCTTATGGATGACAGTGAAGCTGAAGGTGAGCAGTCTCATTTGTCTTCTGTTGGGATTGTTGGGACCATTTGTGTGCAATACAACCCATCCTGATATAATTAAACCTGGATTAGATCAAGAATCCCCCCCACCTGCCAATAAGTGCACAGTGAATACTATTTTCTTCCAGAGACTTCCAAGAACAGATAGAGAGTAATTTGTAATTGAGAAAATGGGTCCAAGTTTTGTTTTAATCTGTTCTTTACTCATGTTGAATTTAAATAGTACTGTATTAATGAGTACCACTTTTCTTGGCTAATGGTTACACACAAAGGAGCATGGCTATAAACCTAAACCTGTGATACTGACACCTATTGGTGCAGACACAGCCCTGCAGATAAATTATCAGTAAATGAAGATTTCTCTTGGTCAGACACACAGCTTCTGAAAAAATGTTAAATGCAGCCTGTTGCCTTGATCAGCCTGGGTGGATTTAATGTGTGCAACACACAACGTTCTGCTTCATTATTCAACTTCATTAGCCTTTGTTTACTTATTTATAAATATATCTCCGGGAGTCAACATGGCTTGTTATGTTTTTCTTAGCAGACGCCTTTAACCAAAGTCACTTACAGATACTTATCTAAAAACATTTTATATTACACATAGTGCAATTAAGTACAATACATCTCGCTAATATATCTGATGATTGTTGTCCATACCAGTGTGAGATCTTTTTTCCTGTTTGTGTCTTGCAGGCATGTAGTGAGGGCGAGCTGTGCCCCTCTGCAGATGGGATCGGCTCCTCGAGCAGTGCAAGTACGTTGGCCTCCTCAGTCATCGAGGTGGAGGCTGGGCAGGATGACATGGGCCTGGGGCTGGGGCTGGGGCTGGGGCTGGAGGGGGACATGAGCCCCCCCACCCTGTCCATCACTGAAGAGATCCTGCAGCTCATCAGTCAAAGCCAAGTCCGGGAGAGCCTTGTGGACTGCCAGGTTGAAGAGGTACACACACACAAATTCGAGAGATTACTGTAGAGCAAAAAATCAGGGAAGATAAATTTGTCTGTCAAGCTTGTTAGGGACATAGCAAGGATACAAAGATTTTAAAAAAGAGAAATCCTGAAGAGAAATCCTGACTTTCTGTTTCAATCATTAAAATACACATGCTTCCAAGAACGATTGGACTTGGGCTTACATGTCATTCTTTTCTGAAGCAGAATAGGTAGTTAGCAAGGAAAAATATGTAATGAAAATGTAATTCTGCTTCTTAATTATACATTTTTTAAACAACAAGGTTTTGGAACCTATGTTTTTCTGCAGATTTTATCCGAGAGGGAGCCAGTGAATGACAAGTCAGCTGTGGAAGAAGTGGGTTCCATAGCGCAAGAGAAGAATGAAGAGGAACTTTGTCCAGTACTGGAGATTGTTGGGGTTAATGAGGACAACGATAGTGCAGAAAATGTCGACAAAGGGGAAACCGTTGTGCCGCCACTGACAGGAGAGGAATCTAAAGCAGAGACGGTAGAACCACTTCTTCCAGCCAATGAGTCTTCAGAAGAGGAGGACCATGGAAAGGTGGAGTCCGGGCCTTCTCCTTTGCATATGCTAGAAGAACTTGGGGTAGCAGAAGAGACTGCAGCCTTGGCAGGGAATGCTGTAACCCTCACTGAACTGCACAGGGAGATGGACCAACCTAGGTGTGAGGCCATGCAAGAGCATCAGCCCAAAAAGCCCCTCCTGCACTCGTCTCCAGTTCCAAGCAGTGATGGCCCTCACACAACCTCCGTCGAGGAGCAGCCAGAGAGCATCCTTGGACCTGGTGGGTCCCCCGACCAGAAACCTCTGAAATACGCTGACACATTGGTGGGAGGAGTGCCCCTATCTAAAAGGGAGGCCAACCTGACCAAGAATGACCGTATGATCATCGAGAAGATTAGGAACTACTATGAGACAGCAGAGGTGTCTGGAGCCCACCTGAAGAGGAGGAACAGCATCTCCCACATCCCCACCGGCCTGGTCAAAGACTCTGTTACCCGGTTCGATGTTTTTGTTCAGCAGGACAGCCTCTGCGAGTCGGAAAGTGGCCGGTCAGAGGAGGGCGAGATCGATGCCAACCCTGTCTCTCGAGTGGACCTGCAGGCTAGTGATGGCACCGAGCTAAGACTGAGGCCTGGGCTGCATAACCCTGCAGCTTTTGCCCCTGCCGAGAAGGAATTAGAAGACCAGGAGTCACCAAGAAACTGCGAGGAAGATGATGACAAGTGTGAACCCGAGTGCAAGTTCCAGTCCTGTACTGAACTGATGAAAGTCTGGAAGGAGAAAGAGAAGAAAGGGAGCACTTCCCCTGGCGAAGAAGGAAAGCATCACCACTTCAGGACAAAGAGGGCTGAGGATGGAGAAGGCTCCAGTGACCACAGGCCCAAACACACCAATGGGCCATTAGTGATCATTGATAAGCTGGATACAAAGGCTGCCAGCACAAAGGCTGCCCCCAGACAAGAGTGCCAGAACATGACAGGGAATGGCTCAGAGAATCCAGAAACACTGCCTTCATCCCCATCTGAGAACAACGCCAGTGATCTCAAAACTGTTCTTAGTCAGGATCTGGAGGACACCACAGCTCACGGAAAGGCAGTGTTTCACCCAAAGCTCAAGAAGGTACTGCCACTGGGGCCAAATGACAGGACTCTCTACAGCACAGCCCCAGACGTCACCGGGATCTCCTTATACGAGGGAGGGGATATCTGTCTTTTGGAAAACTCAGAGAAGATCCTGAACAAGGTGCAGATGCTGGCCCGCATGTACAGCGCCAAGATCGGGCGCATGAAGACACCGCTTCACAAGAAAGCATTGGAAGGCAGGGGGCATTCGGGGAGCAGAGGGGAGCACAGAGAGATAGTGCCACAGCAGCAGGGGAGAAGGGCGCCCAGCCAAACTCCAACAGGTGAGAATGTACAACTTGCAGCTTAGTAGAAAAGGACAGCAAGGACATGAAAGTAAATACAATTTGTATCAATGTATGATTGATTTTAAATCATCTTCAGTTGGTTTGAGATTAAAATCTTGAAACCTGCCTTATTTAAATTTTCCTGTTATATTTCTCTTTTGCAAAATTTAGCATTTTTGCTTCTAAACCACTAAATAAAAGGATTACATTTAAAGTGTATCACTACTGAGAAGCATCCAATCTGGTTGTACCAGTAATTGTTTATAGTTGCTGAATCAGTGTTCAATTTGAAATGAGTAAAGATGTCATAGAAGTATGCATCTAATCTTTATTGAATTACAATGGTATGGTACAGAGGTTTCCAAATCTTCTACGTTTAATATCATTTAATCTGTGCACAAATTAAGAATTTATCTCCATTTTGAAACACCATTTTAGCTGTTCTCCCTCTACACTTGAAACATTGCATTTCAAGTACTCTTGGGGGAAGAGAATTACAGATTCAAGTGTGTCCTGGGTGATATTTAATTTCTTGTGTGTCAAGGGTAAACTACAAACTTGTATTACACACAAATTCTGGTTAAAAATGCCACCTAGGGGGGGTTGCGTTACCTTATTACATTACGTTACGTTATTGCTTTGACCATTGGGCTTGTGACTGCTAGGCTTGCCATTGTTCCGAGTCAATTCATTACCAGTGCTTTTTAATCTTAATATCTTATGAAGAAATGAAAGGGGCCAATGCCTGGCTTTCCACTGTTCCTTGATGTAAGGCCTGCAGATAGCACATTGATCTGCTTTTAGAGAACTTGCAATGTAACCATGAGTGTGTATGCAATGAGTGTGTTCAACCATATTTAATTCCCCACTGATGCATTTATCTGTTGCATAGAACAATCATGCTCTGAAAATGAGGAATAGCAATTAAGGTAAAACAGGCATATAGATGGAAATGTAGAGCACAGGCATTGATGCAAGTGAAGGAGAATAATGAAATCCATATGGAAATAACTATAGCACTACAATTACAGCATCAGGTGACTGGATACTGCAGAGGACTATGTCATCTAGAAAGTATTTTTTTTCCCCACCTTCTCCACAGTATTTTTTTTTAATTTCTCTTCTATAGCAACATCAAGGTGCAAATATTTGCTCATGACATATTTTGGGACTGAAAACTATTCTGTGTTCTGTGATGTGCAATACCCCTATGCAGGTAGCGGTAATAGGCATTGGTAATAGCCTACACTGATAAAAAAAATGTTTGTACAATGTTAATCCAAAATGCAGAAAACTGAGGTTTGAGTATGGGTAATGTCCCATTGTATAACAGAAAATTCAGTTGGAAGTAGTCATTAAATAGTAATTGTTTTGTCCAAAATGTATAATCACTTATCTTATCATAATGTATAATGTATCTTCTTACATTATGCCCCCCAAAATAATTGTAATTATTTGTATGTCTGTAAGCCACATGCAGAGAACTTGTAGGTATATTATGATTCTCCACACTGTTTCTGCTGTGTGAAGTGTAACACCTCAAGCTCTACAACAGTAGTCAATAGGTGGACCGCGGGCCAAATCCATACCGCCAGAAGATTTTGAATGGAACGCAAGAATAATTTAAATTAAATTATTATCGTGATTTATTTTTTATTTTTTAATGTATTGTTTAGGAGGTTTGTTGCACTCTGTGCTTGTTATTGTGTGGAATCTAGATTCCTGGTTCGGTGTCTCTATACACATTCTGGACTGGGGCAAGAGCATCACTTTGTACTTGTCAAAGCACAGGTATTCGGTTTGTTTTCCTGATTTCTATAAATAAACAGCTAAACTGCGGATTGTTTGACGTGTGGACATATTTCAACCTCCAAAATATAGAAGTGCACAGACGACCGGGGAGGGGGGAGCTCACGGTGCCATAGCTTGTATTCACCTAGAAACTCTTACATCAGTGGTGGAAACAGATTATTTCCAATGAAGATGCATATTTCTAGCAGGTGCACAAATAGAAAATTGTACATCCTCACCCGTTACAATTACATAGCTCCACCAAAATAGATTTCGGTGATTGATAAGCACCAGAAACCGTGTCTAGTTTGCATGTATAATCTTGGTTGATATGTGATTTTTCGCTGGTGATTTTTGCTGGTTGTGAAGCAATGGTATGTTTGAGTCCAAATCTGCCTGATTTAATGTATTTCATTAAGTGTTTCGACTTCAAAATGACTCAGAATCGCATATTTCAGGTCTCTAAATTTCAAAGTCTTCTGGGGGAGGACCCCCACACCCCTCCTGCCATGAATTCTTCATTCCTTTTTGCCCTCATTTTGCAACATTGATTATGAACAGTGTACAATGATAAAGGGAAGTGGTAAAGACTTGAATCTAATAAGACATGAAAATGCTTGAAAGTTTCTATTATGTTTATCTATATGCCTACAATAATATTTAACAAATTTAAAACAATTAAATGTGGGCTAAAAGCGCTTTAATACTTATATTTACATTTATTTACACATTTTATTTTTGTACTTTGTCAAATGAATGTACTAGATATAAGCAACGGGGTATATTACTAATTCACAGAATTTTGTGTGTGTATATTTTTTATTTTTCATGGAGTAGAAGGTAATTGACAGGGTTTGGGAAATGGCTAGATTAAGTTCTGAGATGTGAAACCAAATAAGCAAGATGGAGCAAGCCGTCTCCACTGATATATAACCTTATGTGTTTTTGTTATAATTTGATCCTTTTCTGTTGTTCTCTCAGGTGTTCCTGTGGTGCCCAGGGAACCACAGCTGTATGGACATGTCCTGATCCGAGAGCAGTTGTCCCCAACTTACCTCCAAGAAAGCAGATGTATCATCACCATTCCCAGGGAGAGCGCCTCAGAGCTGGAGGGCATCTGCCCAACTCCTTCTCCTCCTCCATCCCCTCCTCCTGCAAACCAATCCGAAGGACTTGCAGAGACAGAGGAAACATCCGGACTGGATTACAAAACTGAGAAGGATCTCCCTGATGATGACCAACAAGCGCCACATCCCCTTGACATGCACTCTCCTGCAGAATTTCCTAACCTGGAGACTACCTCCTTGGGGACTTCAGCAGACAACAAATCAGTGAAAGGCCACCGTAGTGAATCGGTTTTGAAGAGTGAAACTTTGACAAATTCATCAGGCTCTAAATCTTTTTTGGGAAACACCGACAATCCTCTACAGGTTGCAGCCAAGTCCTTGGATGCCAGTCATAACCTATCAGAAAAGAAAGTCCACTGTACTTCAGGTTCTGAAACTGAAGACCCCCTTTCAAGGCACTTTCTGGATGTAGCACCTATTGAAAAGGACACTGAAACAGCAGAGTACACATCAGTCCGAGAAGAACCCCTGCCATCCTCCTCTAAAATGGGCCAGCTCCAAAATGAATGTATCGATATGCAGCAAAGGGAGGCAGATGAGCCCTCCACAGACACTGAAGAAAAGGGATGCATGTTCCATTCTGAAGATGAAATGGATAACTATTCACAGCACTCCTTCGGTGAACCAGAGTATGAGAATGAAACAACGATGGGCATGCTCAACATTGAACAGGAACAGGTAAACAACATTGGGACTTCCCCTTCTGAGCAGGTGGCTGAAGAAAGTTCTGAAGTTCCTGGAATACCCACAGACTGCAACAACAGACAATGCCCTGCCCCCACCTCATCCATCTGCCTTTCTTCTGCTACTGAGAACTCTGAGAATGTTTTGAACACAGCAAACACGTTAGATGAAGGGCCTTGTGAAGGAAATCTTGCTGCACAATCTTCCTTGAAGCTGAAAGTCGATCACATGGGACAAGTTGATGTGTCCTCCATTTCTCCACAACATACACCAATGTTTGAGGATGCCATAGAGGTGTCTCCATTGGCAACTCCAACTGGCCCTTCACCTACAACATGTCCTACAAAAGAGACTTTGGCCCCTGATGTGAGAGAAGCTATAGATCCTAACCTTGTTGAAGGTGACAGTTTGTGTCGGAACCAGAGCTTAGCTACTCAACTGACTGAACTAGCAGACAGGCCAGCTTCACATTTTTCTTCAGACCATCTGCCAAAGTTCACGAGCCAAAGACCACCTCACTTACCCACCACAAGAGGTAGAAGGAGCCTACCAGTGACAATGGAAGGACAAGGATTGCCATTCCTCAGTCCAAGGTTTGTTCTTTGATTTATGCAGTTTTGTAGTACTATTACACAAATGAGAAGCAAATTATAAGCACTGAAATGCATCTGCCTTTGCTTTTGAGGATTTGCTATATTCGCAGGTTAAGTCCTGTTGGATTTTAATGCATTATCCTATACCTTAATGGTTACCTTCGTTTCTGGTTTTCTTTGTGTTGTAAGTGATAGAAATACAGCTATAGAGGTTGACTTTCAGGGAAACCTGTTTGATAGTCCATTTCGATCCTTATCTGAATTAAATATGGAAAATGCAATACTAAATATACTGTGAAAGAAAACTAACATCAAAACAAAGGGTTATGAGAAGGAACATTTTCACACAGAAATATCTGGGCCGACTAACTATTTTTGTACTTAACGTTTGTTGATATTTTCTTTTGTGCCTTTAAAGGGATACTTTGGTATTTTGACATTTTAGCCTGATTGCTTACTCACCCAGAGTTATACAAATCAATGGAAACCTTTTTTAATTCTGTGCATCCAGTTTGAAAAAAATATATATTTTTTTGTTTTGTTAGCTTAGCATGATTGCTGTAAGTCAATGGTCACAAAATGCAGACTCTCATAAAATGGCTAATAGACCTTTTAAATAATCAAAAGCTGGGTGGATGGCACATTTGTACATTAAGTATTCTATACAAGTCTGTACAAAATCAGCTGTGATGAGGTCGGTGCAAGGATATGCTCGCTGTGCACGATTGTAAACACAGAGAGCACAGGCATAACCGAAAGTAGTCCGTCAATAAGGAAGTATGTGGAAATTAATTTCTTATGATTACCAGTAAATTAACTATTAATTTACTATTTATAGTAGTGTAAAACTACAAATGACAAACGGCCAAACTTTTGAATATTTAAAAAGTCTATTAGCCAGTTTTAGCAATCGTGCTAAGCTAACAAAACAAAAACAAAAAAATTCTTCAAACGACGCACAGAATTTAAAAAAAGTTTCCACTGATTCGTATGACTCTGGGTGAGTAAGCAGAAAAAATTGATGCAGCCCTGGTCCATTCCTAGAGGTTGGGAACACACTGTCTTTCTTTGCTGTTGCAGGTTGCCATCTACCCCCCTTCGATGCAGAGATGGTGCCTTTCTAGATGCATCCCCTGGCAACGCAGGACAAACTCCAACTAGAAGATCAAACTCAATCCAAAACTCCAGTACCTCCTGGGAAAAGCCATTAAATATTCCATCCTGCGACAGCCATGAGAGCAAACCACCCACCTTTACTCCTGGACTTCGTCTCCGGTCCCCGTCTCCCAGTGGCAGATTCCAGTCTCCGTGCACTTCTCCCAGTTCCACCACTTTGACCAAATCACTGGCAGCTTCCTGCATCAGCCAGACCATAAGCCTGGCCAAAAGGAATGCACGCTTGCAGCCCACACTCCCATCCAACTCAAGTCCCCAAAATCCCTCTGTCTCCCTACCTCCTCCTCCTTCTGGAACTGGTCTGAGGTTAAGATCCCCCTCGCCCAACCTGTCTTTGGGTTCCCTTCAGAGCTCCCGTTGCACAGTTCTGACCAAGACTGATAGAACTTGTCCAGGGGACACTGCCCCAGCACGTTTTGAGAGCTCCCATTCATCATCCCACACAAGTCCTTCTCGAATGCTGCCTCCTCCACACTTCCGCAGCCAGAGGTCCATCTCGCCCTCACAGCCAGTCAGCCTCCAGCAGACTCCCTCTCCAGTGCAATCCAGAGCACTCGCCTTAGAGCTTTCTCAGCACAGTAACTCCAATAACAACAACAACAACAACAACAATAACAACAGCAACAATGGCAGTATCTACAACACAGCTCGGCTGTCATCTTTAGCCAGTCACGGTCAGGCTGCAAGAGTGTCTATAAGCTCACACAATCAAGTAGCCAGGCCGTTTTCTTCAGCCTCCGAGCCAAGCTCTCGAGTCCAGTCCCCTTTGCCTTCATGCACCAGGATCTGCTCCCCGCCCCCCGCCCAGCTGACGCAAACAGCGCCAGACTACCCAAGCCTAAAAGCCAAGCCCCCTCACCCTGCTAACCCCAGAGGCTCTCGTTCCTTCACGCCTCTATGCCTCTCTCAGAACCGCTCGGGGGCGTCTTCTGTGTGCTCCTCGCCTCCTTGCACGAGCCCGGGAATCACCTCGCCCCCCCCTATAGGGGTGCCACCAAACACGTGGGCTGCCATTCCCCAACCTCTGAGCCTGAGGAGACCCCGAGGCAACAGCCTGCCTTTCATCAGTCTGACAGACAGACCTCCCAGCCCTGCCACACCATTCTCTAGGAAGTCGTGGGGAGGCAGCGGAAACCTGGCTCAGAGATCCATGAGCCTCAACCATGATTCGGAACTGCCTAGCCCCAGTGGGGCTTATAACAGCCCTCCTACCTGTCTCAGCCCGGGCACCCTGTCTCCCAGCAAGCCCAGATCTCGCAAGAACAGCCTGAGCACACAAGAGTACACCAGCATCACCTGGCCAGCTGTGCAGGAACTATTGACCAAATACGATGTATCTGACAACAGGGACTGCTCTCAAAGTGTTGGCCAGGATGCATTTTCCTCAGCTGGGTTGGGTGACGCAGATCTGAGTGACGCCAGTTTTAGGAGCAGCATCATCTGCGCCTATGTGAACAGCGCTTCTGCTTCCCAGCCCTGTTCCCCGCCTCCAGAAATTCCCAGCCCTTGCTCAGATGGCGAGCAAGGAGATTCTGCACAGACTCGCGGCAAGGGGCCGCTGAAAACGAGCTATGCCACCACGGTCAACCTGCAGATCGCAGGCAGCGGAAGGATCACGGCGTTCAGCAACGCGCAGGTCAGCCTGACCCAGACTCTCGTGCCTGTTTCTGAAACGCAGAGCAAGAGACGGGTCAGCATTACCGGGTGTAATGTTCTAATATCTCAGAACTGCAAACGGCTTTGATGGATGGCAGCAGCAGACTCCATGAATTTTCCTTTTCATCTTTTTGTTCTACACTCCAGTACGAAGGGGTTCTAAGTTTTAAAGAGAGACTAAAGCATAAATCCACACTCTGAATGAAACCAAATATGTTTGCATTCAGTTCACATATATATTTTATTTGTTTAAACTATGTGTATCCTCCTCACGATGTGAAGAACCAAATTCTGTGTTTTGTCTATTTGAGGGAGAACAATCCCATCTTGGCTTGACGTGCAAACCATTGCACTGACTCTTATTTATGAAGTGTGTTTGTGTGTGTGTGTGTGTGTGTGTGTGTGTGTGTGTGTGTGTGTGCGTGTGCGTGTGCGTGTGTCTGGCACTTAATGCTGTTTCCTAACTTGCACAATGTATGGAGGTATTTTAAGCTAAGTGTCTGACGCGTCTGTAATATGAACTTTTATTTCAGGCTAAACTGAGATGTTAATGTTTTTATATATAAGAAATGAATATGTCTGTGTCCTGTCGTAAAAATAATAATAATAACATTTATAATAATAATTGTGGATGTCTTCTGTGCACATTGACAAATGCATCACCAAATTTCAGAAATGCAAAGTAAGGGAGCTCAGCACTCATGCTTGCTATAATACAAACAAGTCAGAACTATCCTCTTTTTTCCCCAGGGGATTTTTCCAAACATCCATATACTAACTTATCCCAGCTTTGAGTATAAATTGGGACACTTCAGTGGTATTCCCATGATGTAAAGAATGGTAGGCTTCAAAATTAATTAATAGGTGCCGATCTGAATTAAATCCTGGCGTTGCGAAACAGAGCTAAGACATATTCTGTTTGAATTGTCCATTGCTGGGTCGCTCCAAGACCTACAAATGTAAAGTTTTTTCCTAAGAAAGCTGCTAATTTAATGGAAATCCACCTGCAGTCTAGTTTGTGAGATCTCAGAATTTTCTCAGGGCGGTTGGGCTCAGGCCATTGTTTCACGTTTCTGCTGGAATGTCACAACATCTACCAAATCTCTATGAAGCCAAAAAAAAAATAGGCAGAAGCAAAGTCTGAAAAACATCTCCATGCAGTTTACTATGGATTTGTGCCTTTGTCCATAAGATAAAATAAACTTTCAGCCTTCTCTGAATGAACGTGATGCATCTACATGCAATTCTGTGCTTTCCTATTACTCGCACAAAAAAAAAAAAAAAAAATCTCTGGCATTCTTTGGCGCAGTCCTTTAGTCAATTCAACTTAGAACATTTTGCATTTCAGTGTTTGTCTGTAATTATCAATGTGTTTTGTTGTTTGTTCCTTCGACTGCTTCGATATGTGTTGCATATTTATATTAAAATAAATTATACCTTTAGAAAAAGTGGGAAAGTTTATTATTGTACATTTGAATGGGCAGTACTGTTACAGAGTTGTGTTTTTCTTATGTTGGGTACTGCTGTTCTGAAGTAGCACTTGTATACATTATTTCATTATAATAAGTAGGCCTAATTTACCAGATATGTTTCTTGTTTTATTAAAACATAGAGTCTGTTGGGATAGATGCATCAACATTTGCTTGAGGAAACCATTACAACAGGCCTAGAGTTTGAGATTTCAAACTTAGGACGGAGCAAAAGTAAGTTCAATAATTAATGGGGTTCATACCAGGTTTTCTGCTGGTGTAAAGTCCTTAGACTTTATATATAGACAATATATTTAAGTAAAGAGCCCTGCTCTATTAAATTAAGCCATACAGCCTTTATAAGGAGATATGAACTGTGACAAAGGATCAAGCACAGAACAGATTTCCTTTTGTGTACAATTGTGCCATTTATAACATTGGAAGCATGGATGGAAAAAGACTAAGAGAAATATAGGCAACATATTTCAAGAGGTACTCCTTTTAATGTAATGGGCCTAACTGCACTTCAAACGATTCTATTTTTAACTGAGAAAAATAAGATCGACATTCAGTTTTAATCCAAGTTTGAAGCCTCCTATGGGTCATGCTTTTCTTCTCTCTTGGCTTACTTTTTTTTCCTTTTTCTCTCTTTATCGAGTTTTGAATTCACACAATATGAATTTGTACTGGGGAATGTCTGGGCTTTATCTACTCCCTGCATTACAGCTCAATATCACTTCACAGCATGCGTTTTTAATAGGTACATTTACACTGCCATTTCTGATCTGGATAAAATGCATCGGTAGCATTTGTTCAGGATCAGAAATGGCAGTGTAAACGATCAGCAATCGGATCAAATGTTTCTCTCAGGGAGATGGTACAGATCTGGATCAAATGCATCGGTAGCATTTGATCCTGGCAGTGTAAACGCTCGACCGGCTCAAGTTCCGACATGCACTGCGGCGGTGTGTGTTTAAGATGGGGGGGTGGGTGCAGACAAACACTTTACATCAGTGGAGCAGATAGGAGAACACTTCCCTACTACTTATAAATAAAATAGTTAAAAATAACACTAAATTACTTGTTATTTTATGTTAGCAAAATAATATTATTGTAATTTTATTTAAAATGCTTCAGTTGTGAAACAATATGCAAGTGCGTTAGATTTACTTGTTATAATAATTCACAACGAGATAATAAGATTTGATATAGCCGTGTTATAAAGGCCTAATTTAATAAATGCATATTATGAAGCTTGGACTTGTGTGCTAGTGCGCATGCGAGGACCCCTGTGGCAGCTGAACTTTGATACTTGCAATCACGAAATTGGACCTTGAATACAGATATACCTGTTCGCTTGATAAACTTGTCTGCCATGGGTACCTTTATAATTTTTAGTGCTTTTGCTAAATGTTGTACTCATCAACCTGGCACACAGTGAAATAATCTTTTACTATATCTGTTAAGGTATCAGATAACAAGATAGCTGTTATGTTGTAGTGTATTGAAGTAGTGTATGTTTTCACAATCTCAATGTGATTAAATGTTTTACTTACGTTGTAGTTTTCTCAAATGAACCGCAAGAGTGCTAATAATATTTTCTCTTCGAAAGGCTTTTGACACAAAGTCAAAACATGAAAGTATAGAAAATTTTGTTCTCTTTTTCTGGTGTGTGTGACCTTTTAATGTTGGACCCCATTTCTCAGTCTGCAGCAGCCACTCGTAACCCTTCAACCATCAGATTCCCCTCAGGCCACGTCCTTTCTAAGAACAGAGCCAAGAATAACATTCCTCCTACACTCAGAGGAGATGATTGGGTGTTTTTTAATTCTTAAAATAAATCAATATGTATCTGAAGAGAATCTGAATATGTATCCATATTCTATGAAGTAAAATTTAGTTTATTAGGCTATGAAGGAACTAAGACAGGAATTGCCACTTTATGATTTGTACAGTAGAATTCCAACCATCCTCATGGCCACAATGTGTTGGAAAACAGAAGACATTTTATGCCAGAATGTCTTGATTCATTGTAGGTAGACCATTGCAAAAGCTATAAAAATAAAAAGACAAAGAAATAACTGAATTGAACATTACTGTGAGATAATCTTGTTTTTCTAATGTTTTTAACTGTATTTGAACATTTAACAAGGTTGCAGCCTTTAATCATGGTTTCCTTTTTCTATTGTGCCCTCACCTTCATAAAAAGAGGGACCACAATAATGAGTTTGTTATTTTTTTCAAAAACGGAACCGCAACATTTTAATTTGAAAGCAATTTTTGCATCAAGGGCATAACAATTCTTTGATCTTTGCCTTTTTAATGATTTTGCAGGGCTTTAGTTGGGGGGGGGCGGGTTGCTATGTTTGCTGTCATTGTGAAACAGGGAATGCAAATTATCTTTATCTTTAAACAGCAAACGCTAATGAATCGCTTTTTGGCTTTTACCGTGTATTCAAAATTACATATCAAAGCTGCAGAGATCAACCAATTCCCTTCACACTGATTTAGGCAGCCAAGGCAGCATTTTGAATGTAGTAGTTGAATAAACTTGAAAGCCCTTCTGATAGGACTTGGATATTCGTCTGACTTGGGTGTATTGGCTTCATCATCTGAGAAAATATGGTTTTGACTGTTTTGTATTTGTGAAACATGTCTCGTAGAATACATAAGACTGTTACAGGGAGGTTATTGGTTATTGAGTGTAAACCACCCACTTGTTTTGGAATTGATATTTTGGTGTAGTGAGTTTGTCCCACTTTTGGAGGATGTGTGGATAACAGTGCTCTTCAATATTGTCTGCCCAATATGGCTGTTTATCTCAAAGTAACCACACATCACATTAACTTGTAAATGATGTTGCATACACCCCCCTCCCCCCTTTAATTATGGTGAGGAGGGGGGCCTCCCAATCCCTCTCCCCGCACAGGCTCGGCTTGAATCTCAGACACACACACACACACACACACACACACACACACACCAGGAGCAGCAAGTGTTTTAAAAAAAAAAAAAATAATAATAAATTGCAGTATGCAGTAAAAGTATTTTAGGAGGGCCAAAAGCCTAGAAGGGGCTATCCTAAAAACAGAACAAACTATTTTCATTGCCCCTAGATTAAAGACAAGATAATATAACTATGGGCAATTGAGTTTTCCCCAATTATAAAACCAGCCCAAATAAATAACTAGAGAAAACAAACTCAGGCCAGCTCTAGCCCAGACTCTAAGTGCCCGGTACCAGAGACCAACTGTCCAAGCCAAATTCTCCCCCATCCTGCCCTAGCCAGAAGACCGTCTCGCATCACTCCATACTCCGTGTTGCCTTCCTCCTTGTCCGATCACAGTTGTTGTCCTCGAATGCCTACTGGCAAGGGAAACTCAAGCCAGGGCTGTTTCCCCCCCCCCCCTGTTCAAAATAGGTGGAATGGACCCCCCTCTTGGTATATGGCTCCCCACTCGGTCTTCACTCCAACAGCTGATGATGGTGAGGAGATGGTGAGAGAAAATGCAGAAGAGAATCAGGAGCACAGAAGACACAGAGAAGCTAGTTGAATCACTTCTGCACACTGAATGACGACCGATTCATTTCTCCTCCATTCTACTTCCATTTCTGCCTCTTTAATCACATTTCTTGCCCCACAGGTCCGTCTTCAGCAGGCCAACAGTTGTCTTACAAGGGATCCCAACTCCACTTGTCCAAAAAGGTCTAGATCATACGGGTCACTGGTCATATGCAAGTTCCTCTCGGACCGAGTAATCTTTCCTTTTCTACAGGAGTAGGTGAGAGTGGAGGAGGCTTCAAGAAAGGAAGAGAGCAGGTCCACTGCAGCAACACCTTCCAACCAATCAATACATCTACATCTCAATGAGGGTATAAATTCCTAATACAAGTTCACTTAGCTTCTGCTGTCACTCTTCAGCCTCATTCCTCCCCTCCTGTCTCTCTCACAAGTCAAGAGACGAGACAAGATGACAAAAAAAAAAAAGGACGTGGACATGGCTTTTTAAAGTCCACGTCCTTGCTGCAGAGAGGTGAGGAGGAAAGGAAAATGGTGCACAGATTGGTCAGTCAGGAGCCAGCGCCCAGTGCGACAAATGCGCTACATTCGGGCTCAGGGGCTCATAACAGTGTAACAGAAAAACCTGTGTAAATCAATTAACTAATTAAGGTAATGAAACAAAAAAAGATATTACAATAGTGATAATAAATAAATAGGTAGTGCATAAAAACATAAAACACCCCAAAACAAAATAAACAACCCAAAATATGCCAATGTAGGTAATGAAATAAATAATTAATCCATAATCACCAATAATGAGCTCCAATGCACCATCTGCAACACTGATCTTATGAAAATTAGGATGCCAGTTTTTACAATGGCTTTTAAACATAGGCACACCTGCTTTGGCACTTTCTAGCCAGCAGGAGTGGGGGGCATCCATACAATTACCAGCAGTAGTGGATAAGCCAGTATCCGAGTAGGCTGCAGTTTAGGCCTGTAGGTTTTCTATTCTCTTTACATTTGCTTACACCTACAAAGATGGGTTAATTGGTTCAATTTAGCAAATTATTGGTTGAATTAAGTTATTAAGAGTTGAGGTGGAACACAAATTGGATGGCACTGCACCACTGATATACAGCCTCTGTAACATGCATTTTTTGTAGGGAGATTTTAAAATGATCTTCTCTGCTTTAGGATATTGTTTTTGTTAAGTCAGTCCTATAACATTGATAGTGTACTTCACTTGGAGCATGTGTGAACGTGGGCTTTCATTTGTTTACTTGCGCTTGGTTTTGATGGAAAATCTGCTCAAGAAAGCATAAAAATGAAAGCGTGTCAGTATCCTCTCCCAGTTCCACAGTGTAATGAGTGTTTTTTTTTAATTGTCATTTTTAATGCTTTCTAACAACAGCACAGAAAAGTAAATGCAATTTGAATAGGAGTGATTGAAACCGAAATCATTTTGTTTCCTTAAATGTTTGCTTTGTATGTTTACTTATGGATGTGAAATGACAAGTGTAATTATGAGGGAGAGAGTACTGTTTCCATTGCGAACACTTAACAGCCCCTAGCCTCATACCTAAAATTAGGTTGTAAACCTGTAACGGTATCCTGCACACTTGATTGTTGCTAAGTAAAGTTTATCTTGACATACATGTATTTAATTTTTATTAATTGTAATAACATTTCAAGATAAGGATCTGGTTGCCCCCCTGATAACAAGCTGGTAGGTGTAATGCCCCCATGCATTTTTCTGGGGACCAAATGAAGTATAAAACGAGGCTGGAGGATAATCGGCTCTATGGGAAGAAAATTGCATGGCTCAATCATCCGTCGGCATGGCAACAAGAAGAAGCGCAACACTCCATTAGGCAAAGTAAAGCAGTGCTTACGTTTCCCTCTGAATTAGACGTGCGCCTCCGGAGACTATAAGTGGATCAGATCAAATAGTGTAGTTTGAGTTAAAGGGACAGTGAAGCATGGTGTATTGGAGTTGCTTATGTGTGTCAGAACTATATTTTTTACACATGCATTATTTAGTTAGTTGGTTAGTTAACAAAATATTCCTGTACATGCCAATTAATGGTGCCATTTTAAAATATATTTATTGCAATGAGGGTGGGGGGGCAACTGTTTGTAATCAAGATACACATTTGATGTTGTTTTTCATGTGGTGTTTTTTTATATGGCAAAAAGGGAGAAATTATTTTAGTTTTTCGCATTTCAAAATAGTCTATATCAGTGGTTCTCAAACCTGTCCTGGAGTACCACCTGTCCTGCTGGTTTTTGTTCCAACCGAGCTCTCAATTACTTAATTGAACCCTTAATAATTTCCTAAATCAGAGCCTTTTAATCATTTTTAATAGTAGGGGTTTTAAGTTAAGTATAAAATTGTACAAGGAAATTATTAAGGAGCCAACTTTTTATCCGTTACACAATTTAAAGAGTCAAATGTAATCAAATTACTTAAATTAAGGGTTCAATTAAGTAATTGAGAGCTCAGTTGGAACAAAAACCAGCAGGACAGGTGGTACTCCAGGACAGGTTTGAGAACCACTGGTCTATATTATTATACAGGCGTCTTTTATCAGAGAGATCTGCTTGGTTTCAAAGATTAATGCACCAGTGTACATGTTTAGAAAACAGCTCCAGAGCTTCCAACGCATCATGGTAAGATTGGGAAATGTAAAGTCCCTTTATAAGAGATAAGCATCCTAAGCTTTCCATTCGGCGCTGTAGCTATTGTAAGTGCAATTTACATGTACAGTATGTAGTTAAAATCCTCAGACTCAAGAGGATGTGTGTCTCGCAGACAGCATACTTTTCAGTGTAGAATTTTCAAAAATCTATAAATGCTTCAACTTTAATCCCCTTGAAAGTCAGTTTAAAACTTCATCCCATATCCTTAATCCTGAGGTGAATAATGGAAAATAGCCCATGTGCAACACAAGGTGTAGACGAAGACCCAGACGTGCAATATTAAACCTTCGTCGGGAAATAACGACTTGAAATGTCAAGTGGTACTCTGATGTAAAATCAACTATCAAAGTTCTCAAACAAGTCTGTTTTATTTTTGTTTGTTTGTTTTTCCTGTTAGCCTGGGAAAGTGTCATGGTGTGTGATGGCATTTTAATTAAATCTAACTTTCAACTCTAGTGACAGGTGGCTGCTGTAACTTATAATACATTTTCCAAATTTTTGTAATTTTAATCAATTTATGCAATCCCTGGATGGTTATGCTGAACAAAAGTGATGGTCAAGGTAGCAGACTTACTTTTCTATGGTAACCAAAGTTCAGGTGTGTTTTCTCACAGCACTTCAGTGTGCCTTGGAGTCACCTCTTCTTCATGAGGGTCTGCCTCAGGCCCTGGATGTATTGCAGTAAGATGTTTGCAGCAGTATATTCATGTTTGTCAGTCTGATCTATTGTATATTGAGTGTCTAGCCTTGATTTATAACATGAACATATTGAGGGAATTAAAAATAAATAAAATAATGCAAATCCACAGAACAAAGAACGAAGATAAAGATATGTTATGTCTTTGAGATTGCTCCATGTTGTACTTTGGTGTTGTGTCTTGGACTTGTGAGTGTAGAGGAATAGAGTTACTAAGAGGAAAATGTACAACCTGTGGTAAGCATGATCCAATCCAGGATTCGCTCAAATAGGAACACAGCTGTGTGTATATTATTCCCTTAATAAGACTAATTAAATAGACTTGTTAAAACTGTGCTGCACTTGAGGAACTGCAGGGCCACATACTGAGCAAGTTTTCCCACAACAGGGACAGTGTTAGACACTCCTTTGCACTGTTGGCAAGCTCAAAAGCACAGATGTATTGTGTGGCTACATATGCTAGTTGTGAGAAGCAGAAGTTCTTTGCAGTATGAGGAACTTTGATACGCTCTCTTATTCTGTGGGTACATGCTGTGTAGGGTATATGTGTCCATATCAGCACACAGCTCAGACATGGCTGTCTTTCACAAGGAAGTAGTCAACCTCTGAATCTTACAATAACATTTTACTTCCGAATTATTATTTTTTCATGCCCCAAAAAACTTGCCTAACACACTATTGACCTTCCTTGTATTTGCATAGCTTGCAAATTAATAATCTGCAAATAAGGGATTTTGTTTTGTTTGTTTCTTTGTTTTGTTGGTTGTTTTGTTTGTTATTTATGATTATTTCCACCTGAAATCACACCTGAATTATCTTATTCGCAAATAATGCAAATAGGGTTTCCTAGGTAAAACAATGGGCATAATTTGCCCTAATAATTTACAAAACCTTTCAAGTGGCACAAACTGAATGTCTTTGCTCAGAGAACCAACACGCACAGGACTGGAGAGACGCACAGATATCCCCCACCCTCGCACTCTCAAGTGCACATAGCTCCCTGTAAATGTCAGGAGGGAGATTAGCTGTGTGGGTGAGGGGGACTGAATTACACGTGTGTGTGCATGTGCAAGAGAGTCTACCTATACCTACCTTTTCTTTAGTATTTTCTCTGTCTTTCTCTCCAAATCTACACAACATAAACGCAACATGCAACAATTTCAAAGCTTTACTGAGTTACAGTTCATATAAGGAAATCAGTACATTGGAATAAATTCATTACGCCCTTATCTATGGATTTCAAGACTTCAAGATTCCAATAAGTTTTGAAGGCGTATACAATTGGCATGCTGTCTGGAGGAATGTCCACCAGAGCTGCAGTCAGGCAAGAGCCTGGTGAAGACAAGGAGCACACAGAAGAGCATTGACATGGTTTCTGACAGTTTGTGCAAAAACAATTTTGGACTGCTACATTTTCTAAAATGGCATTGGAGGAGGCTTATGGTAGAGAAATGAACATTAGATTCTCTGACAACAGCTCTGGTCAACATTCCTGCAGTCAGCATGCCAATTGCACTCCCTCAAAACTTGAGACATCTGTGGCATTGTGTTGTGTGACAAAATAAAAAGCCAAAAGTGGCCTTTAATTGACTCCAGGATAAGGAGCACCTGTGTAATGATTGTGCTGTTTAATCAGCTTCTTGATTTGCCACCTGTTAGGTGTCAATACGCACATATATTATTCATTATTTGCAGCATTATATATACATACACATACATATATATATACACACCGATCAGCCATAACATTATGACCACCTGCCTAGTATTGTGTAGGTCCAGCTTTTGCTGCCAAAACAGCCCTGACCCGTTGAGGCATGGACTCCACTAGACCTCTGAAGGTGTGCTGTGGTATCTGGCACCAAGACGTTAGCAGCAGATCCTTTAAGTCCTGTAAGTTGTGAGGTGGGGCCTCCATGGATCGGACTTGTTTGTCCAGCACATCCCACAGATGCTCGATTGTTGATTGAGATTTGGGGAATTTGGAGGCCAAGTCAATACCTTGAACTCGTGATTCATCAGACCAGGCCACCTTCCTCCATTGCTCCATGGTCCAGTTCTGATGCTCACGTGCCCATTGTAGGTGCTTTCGGCAGTGGACAGGGGTCAGCATGGGCACCCTGACTGGTCTGCGGCTACGCAGCCCCATACGCAACAAACTGCGATGCACTGTGTGTTCTGACACCTTTCTATCAGAACCAGCATTAACTTTTTCAGCAATTTGAGCTACAGTAGCTCGTCTGTTGGATCGGACCACACGGGCCAGCCTTCGCTCCCCATGTTCATCAATGAGCCTTGGCCGCCCATGACCCTGTCGCTGGTTCACTGCTTTTCCTTCCTTGGACCACTTTTGATAGGTACTGACCACTGCAGACCGGGAACACCCCACAAGAGCTGCAGTTTTGGAGATGCTCTGACCCAGTGGTCTATCCATCACAATTTGGCCCTTGTCAAAGTCACTCAGATCCTTACACTTGCCCATTTTTCCTGCTTCTAACACATCCACTTTGAGGACAAAATGTTCACTTGCTGCCTAATATATCCCACCCACTGACAGGTGCCATGATAACGAGATTATCAGTGTATTCACTTCACCTGTCAGTGGTCATAATGTTATGGCTGATCGGTGTATATACATACACATGTATTGCATAGTAACATCATTGAATCTTTGTTACATTTAAGAGGAAAATAATAGCATATCCATTTGTTTATCTGGGGGTGCATTAACATATTAGATTGCCCAATGTACCTATGTTTATGGCCATAGTTAAGATATAAATGAATAGATCATTCAACACAAACTGAAAATGTATCTGATTAAACATACCGTACTTTGTACAATCTCTCCTGGGTTTGAGAGACAATTGTGATTGTGCTTGTGCTTGTAATTTCAAAGTCAAATTTCACGCCTCTTCTTGTGTCACTGTAGAGGTGGAGTTGGTGTGTAGGAGCTGCGGTGCCTCCGTCCTGCAAGTATACCTTTCTCCCTTTAACGCATTCAATTATAGCCAATCTGAACTTGCCATCTACCGACACAAACGTGTAACTGAATAGCTTGTTTGCAAACAGAACACAGAACAATAGGAGTAACGTACTGCTGATGGCTACACTTGACCCTATCTATTTTACCAGCTTCACACAAAAAAGTATATAAATCAGAAGCATATTAAAAAACATTCTGCAGGGCGGCAGAAAAAAAAACTAAAGTTGTCTTACCTACAACTATGCTAGTATTGCTCTGTGCTAAAGGCTCAGCACTTGCTTCTGCGACGTTGTTTTTGTTGTTATCGGTGTTATCGGTGCTCTCCTCACAATTAGTCGTTTTTGCTTCTAGCGCGTCAGCAATCAGGGCGCTGATTGGCTGCCCTCAACAAATCACGATACACTGTTATTCTTCCCGCCATTTTCCCTGGCGTTGCAACCTGTTAACAGTCTCAGAGTTAGCAATGTCTTCATAAAAATCCCATATTGCGATCCTCATCACTGCAGTAAGCACTAGTGCTGGGAATTACGGCTCTTTTCAGAGAACCGGTGCTTTTCACCCTTTTGATTCGTTCAGTAATACAGAATACTAAGGGGACTGTTCAATAGCTGTTAATTTATCTGACAATGTCCAGATCAAGTATAAGAAAGACTAACGACATAATAGTAACTAAAACGAATAAGGATATATTTTAGCCGAATAATAATACGAACATTCTCTGTATGACGATTTTTTCATTCGAATTACGTTTGGGACTACTTTTATCAGTGGAAGGTTACTGGGCAAAATATCGGAATATTAATGTAAATACGGGTTTTAAAATTTCTAAAAGCAACAGAGCTCTCTCGTTCCGGGCTCTATTGTTTAAATAATTGCCTGCTTGCGACCACAATGGAGCTAACTAGATATATCGGGTCAAAACAAAGCCCTTGTGTATTCTTATGAAAATGTAACAGTCAGAAAATAATAAGTTCATACACTTTGCAAGACCAGACACTTCCACTTGTGGTGTAACTGAAGTTTACAGAGGTGTCCTAGTTGTAGGTAGAAATGTGAGCCTCTCAATTGAAAATGATTAAATGTATATAATATATTCAAAGACACCTGTATTTGCTAATGCTGCAGGGGGGGGGTGAAAGGAAATGGCACAGTGTGTGTTTTTTTGTTTGTGTTTAAAATGAGTGCCGACAGATTATGAGATGTAAGACACAGCCTAAAGCGAAATGTTATTGCAATCATTGAGATGTCTGTCTTCCAGTGGATTGAGCACTAGGCTCAATGTAGACTGAAGCCCTATGCCCTAGGCAGGGAGTGCTAATGCTTCCCTTTCATTGATTTAATGAAGTCCAGACTTAATACTCCCTCTCTGTGCAATTTCACTGTATTGTCTTCTTGGAAGGGAGGATGAGTCGGGGTTAAAAGTAATCATTAAATAAGTTTAGATTGCTCAACAATATTTATTAAACTAAGAAAATAACCGACATCCCGTTGTTTCAAGGTGTGAACACATACTTTACCACAACTGCATGTGTGCATTAGGCTGTAATTTCACGAATTACATAAGTGATCAAGGATCAAGGGTAGCTACTGGTAAATGCGTTTACACAGAGCCGTATATTTTGAAGTATCATGTTCTTAGGATGCAGACTTTCATCATAGGAGCTGAACTGCATCTGACAACTGCTAGTCTGTAACCTGGTAGGACGGGGGCTCAAGTACGTGTGCATGTAATTCAGTTTGGGTTTTTCTCGGGGTGGGGGCGTGGGTGTTGGCGATGCTTGCTCCGTGCGTAAATGTGGCTTTTACGCCAAGACTGAAGTAACTGTTGTGCCGATGCTTTCTATGATATAAAGTCATTTTTTATTTGTCTGCTCATAGTTTTGGATAAACCTAGGTTTCGTTTTCATCAAGTTTGGGCAGTTTCCTTGGAACCCCTATGATGGTCACACAGACAGACTTGTCTGGAAGCGTTTCCCAGGCGAGGTGAGAGGGGCTGCAATTCCCTGCAGAATCGTGGCGAGTGAAAATGAAGTGGCAGTAGTGTCCGATGCAGGTCTTGTATTTTACGATCTAACTATTTGTTGAGTTGTTGATTTGAGCTTGATAGAAGTTATTATTCACCTAACCAAAAAAAGAGACGCTTTCATTTTGCAGACGCACGGTGGATGTTGCCTTCCAACTTGGGGATAATCGCAACACAAGAGCTGTGTCTGTGAAGCGCTGATTATTATTATTATTATTATTATTATTATTATTATTATTATTATTATTATTATTATTATTATTATTGTTTAGTTATATACGAGTTTTTCAGGGGGTTCAATATCGTGGCAATCATGGGATGTGCGCTGTCAGGGTCTGGGTTGAATTCGGGAAAATCTGCCCCCGAACTGAACGGGTCCAGGTCCGAGTGTCCTGCGGAGTCCAGTTTGCTCCACCAGTCGGAACCAGCAGGTGAAAACGGCACCGGCTCCCGAACGACATCCCAAGCAAACCCCTTGACCGACTCCCAGAAAGACCTGATCCGTGAGTCCTGGACCATTTTGCATCAGGATATCGCCCGCGTCGGAATAATCATGTTCATAAGGTGAGAGAGAAACTGAGAGCTTAATTGAAAATACGTTCATAAATTCATTATCGTTTCAATATTAAATCAAACAAATACATAGATAAATAAATACACTTAACTGTCCCTTTAGAATAGCACTGGGCTTTAAATAATTTCGATTAATTCATTTACAGATTATTTTCCATTTTCTTACATATATTTACACTTTTGGTTGGTTCAAGTACAACACAACTTGTGTTAAAATGTACCAAATTACATCTAACATTTAACACATTAATTCTAAGAGTGTAGATATGGACCGTTTTTTGTTTGATGATCTTTCTTTGTTTTATCCAATTGATCTTTAAAAAGTCACTTCTATTCGTGCTAGAATTGAATGGTTAGTGAACATCTGTTTTTGTATAAGTCTGGGATAGCAGTATTTTTGAGTAAAATAAATGAATTGCAAAACATTATTGTGCTTTGTTAGCAAGTGTCCTTTAAGCAAACGGCATTAGAAAAACTAGTTTTTCTTTGTGTGTGTGTGGGGTGGTAATCTAATGTGCACTCTCAGAGCAAATGTGATTGAAATAAAACAGATAATGTGTTTTTCTTTTTTATTGAGTTAACATTATTGCTTACATTGTCTCATAAATTAAGACTATTTACTAAATCTATACAGTACATTTTTACTAGCTCTGAGTCTATAGTTTATTTCTGGGTAATTCAAGAAATGACACTGACTTCACATTCAACTACAAAACAAAATCTCACAGCTCAGTTAAATGATTTTAGTCTAACACTAACTAATGCTAGCAAAGGCTCAGTATCTCTATAGTAACCTATATTTCAGTGTTTCCCAACCTTATCATGTTTAAGACACAATTAACTAGTTAAGTAAAACATCAAGCGAAATGAAACTCTTAAATGAGAATCTTTCGCAAATTGTTTTAATTAGGAATGTAATTGAAGGTACACGATCTTATGGTTACAATTAGATTGTTTTAAGAGCATTATTTTGAGTGAATAAGTTAACTTTCACACTAAAATGAAGTTAAGTGATGAAATTAGAGTTACTTTAGGGTCCCCAGAGTCCCAAGCTTATAGTTCTGTGAAGGTTAGGTTTGTGATTCAACTGAGTTAGCTGAATTGGGTGTAGATCGCTATGGACCTAGCTTGAAATTGGGGGGTTGGGTAGGATTGGACTCATGCTGTAGTTTGAGCTTGAAATGTAATGTAGTGGTGCACAGTGTGAAGTCTCTCCAATCAGCAGTGAAGTGCTGAATAACAGTGCAGAATAAAGAGTATGAATATGATTTGGGTTTGTTTTGGGCCATGAATGGTACAGCTGCAGATACATCATAGCTTCCAATTTTGGTGTTGGCCATTTCTGTTGGCTTTTGATTCTAGATATTTGCATTTAAAATATGGTAGATAACCAATTAGCGTAATGCATTGGTGAATAGTGACACTAAAACATCAGGCCCAATCATAATTGGTCCGTCGTCTGCATGATTTGGGTACTAAATACACAGTAACTATTGTGTATATACTTTACCCGAAAAAAAACATCTCCATGAGATTGGTGTAACAGTTCCATCTTCACCCCCACTATATTGTTGCCACTAATAATAATTGTTCTGCGATTATATTCCCTCCTCTCCCTGTACCCTATTTTCATTTTATTTTATTTTATTTTGTACACAAAAAGCAGGGAATCATCTCATTCACTGTCTAGTGGGATCCCCCTAGGCTAGAATGTTTACAGGTTTGTTTCCATGGTACACTAACTCCATTCTTTTCAGTTTTTTAGAATCTGAAGGGGTGAACCCAAAATGGATTCCAAACCACCCATTGTCTGGAGTCGTAATATAAGGCACTTTTTCGAAGGGGGGGGGCTGCGGGGGATTTGACCTTTGACCTGAACTTGAGTTGAACTCGGGGGGGCCCCTTCCTAGGGGTTGGGGGGGGGGCCTTCCTAGGGGGGTTAAGTGGGATTTGACCTTTTGACCTTGAACTTGAGTTGAACTCGGGGGGCCCCTTCCTAGGGGGTGGGGGCCTTCCTAGGAGGGTGCGGGGTGCTTGTACCGCGTCACAGAATAATTACAATATTGATGGGTTCCGTAGGAATGTGCAGGGTGGTGGGGGTCTTCAACTGTTTTTCAAACCCACCAAAAGATTTGTCTTTAAGCCAGACTGATTCTTTAGTAAAATAGCTATTTTTCTCTATACGTGTGAAGATCCAAAAGAGCACTATGTATACCCTTCAGATTCTTTAGAAAACATAGATATTTTTCCCTACACTAGTGAAGCTCCAAAAGAGTTGTATTTAAGTCCTCCCGATTTATTTAGTAGAATAGCTATTTTTCCCTACGCGAGTGAAGCTCCAATAGAGCTCTATTAAGGCCCTCCCGATTCTTTAGTAACATAGATACTTCTACTTAAGCGAGATCCGCGAGGCTGTCTCTTCAACAGGGCCAAAGCTCTTTCAAATGGACAAGGGTTATGTCAGTCTGGAGCTTTTTGAGCAAATGGGGGTGGGGAGGAGCTGTCTACGTCTTTAGTAACCTCGGATCGGTGAAGAATTAGCATATTTGGGGGTGGAGTTGACAGGGCACTGAAGAAATAGCGTATCACGTTAGAGTTTGGTTTGAAGAATTTAAATATTTGGGGGCAGGATTAACAGGGCACTGGTGACAGGTGGGGTCTGTTTTCAATTTAAGAAGCGGCTCTGTTTACATTGGAGGCGATGGGCCCCCCTAGCCCCAGATAATGGAATGTGTTGAGAGATAGCGATCTGTTAAAGCGGTGGGGGCTGTGGACAGCTTGAGAGACACAAGATGGACTGAACTTTAGAAAATCCTGAATATGAGCAAAATGAAAAGAAATGTAATACAGAAAATGTAAATTAAAACTTTCAGTAATCAGCATAGTCTCAGTAAATACTACACCAACCCAAGACCAATATTTTCTTGCATTTCAGAATATACACTCACCTAAAGGATTATTAGGAACACCTGTTCAATTTCTCATTAATGCAATTATCTAACCAACCAATCACATGGCAGTTGCTTCAATGCATTTAGGGGTGTGGTCCTGGTCAAGACAATCTCCTGAACTCCAAACTGAATGTCTGAATGGGAAAGAAAGGTGATTTAAGCAATTTTGAGCGTGGCATGGTTGTTGGTGCCAGACGGGCCGGTCTGAGTATTTCACAATCTGCTCAGTTACTGGGATTTTCACGCACAACCATTTCTAGGGTTTACAAAGAATGGTGTGAAAAGGGAAAAACATCCAGTATGCGGCAGTCCTGTGGGCGAAAATGCCTTGTTGATGCTAGAGGTCAGAGGAGAATGGGCCGACTGATTCAAGCTGATAGAAGAGCAACTTTGACTGAAATAACCACTCGTTACAACCGAGGT
This sequence comes from Amia ocellicauda, assembly GCF_036373705.1. Classification (NCBI taxonomy): domain Eukaryota; kingdom Metazoa; phylum Chordata; class Actinopteri; order Amiiformes; family Amiidae; genus Amia; species Amia ocellicauda. The sequence continues at coordinate 12,810,888 of NC_089854.1, read as the reverse complement.
ATGCAGCAAAGCATTTGTGAAGCCACAACACGTACAACCTTGAGGCGGATGGGCTACAACAGCAGAAGACCCCACCGGGTACCACTCATCTCCACTAAAAATAGGAAAAAGAGGCTACAATTTGCACAAGCTCACCAAAATTGGATAGTTGAAGACTGGAAAAATGTTGCCTGGTCTGATGAGTCTCGATTTCTGTTGAGACATTCAGATGGTAGAGTCAGAATTTGGCGTAAACAGAATGAGAACATGGATCCATCATGCCTTGTTACCACTGTGCAGGCTGGTGGTGGTGGTGTAATGGTGTGGGGGATGTTTTCTTGGCACACTTTAGGCCCCTTAGTGCCAATTGGGCATCGTTTAAATGCCACGGCCTACCTGAGCATTGTTTCTGACCATGTCCATCCCTTTATGACCACCATGTACCCATCCTCTGATGGCTACTTCCAGCAGGATAATGCACCATGTCACAAAGGTCGAATCATTTCAAATTGGTTTCTTGAACATGACAATGAGTTCACTGTACTAAACTGGCCTCCACAGTCACCAGATCTCAACCCAATAGAGCATCTTTGGGATGTGGTGGAACGGGAGCTTCGTGCCCTGGATGTGCATCCCACAAATCTCCATCAACTGCAAGATGCTATCCTATCAATATGGGCCAACATTTCTAAAGAATGCTTTCAGCACCTTGTTGAATCAATGCCACGTAGAATTAAGGCAGTTCTGAAGGCGAAAGGGGGTCAAACACAGTATTAGTATGGTGTTCCTAATAATCCTTTAGGTGAGTGAATATCAAACGTATTATTTAAATAACAGATACAATGTAAAGATTGAATAAATACAATTATGAAGTTTTAAAGGTGTGTGTGTGTGTGTGTTCACAACAGCGTGCAATGTAAATTATATGTAACGTTACTGAGTTAAGAAATCCTTAAATATAGAAGAGTTATAGAATATATATGTTATATAAGAAGCATAGACTATATATGTAGAAACTTGGAAATTTCAATACAACTCAATAAAATCAGCATTTGTAATAATATTAGTAACCAAACATCAAATTATTTTAAATAAATATGTAATATAATCCATTCATGCATTAAGATTAAGTAAATACACTCAATACGATCTCAGCACATCCTATGTGTGTGTGTGTGTGTGTGTGTATGTATGTATATTTATATAATTTACACATTAGAATTGACAATAGCTTGACAATATCAAGTTTGAACAGCCTTCAGTACATTTAAGTAGTATCATTCTTACAGAGGGGTGTCTGTGTGTGTGTGTGCGTGTGTGTGTGTGTGTTTACATATATACCGAGTGCAAGGTGGAGATCACGGCCCCAGGTTTCTTTTCTTTTTCTTTTTCAGATCCTAATAAGATTCAGCCCTTCCTCCACTTTGCACAGATTTGTACTAGATTGCAACTTTTATGTACAGAGCTAAAGAGTGATAAGTCAGGCTAAATGGTCTAAACTTTAGAAAATCCTGAATATGCACAAAAGTAAAAGAAATGTAGTACAGAAAATGTAATTGGAACTTTCAGTAATGAACATAATATCAGCAAATACCACTCCTACCCAAGACCTATATTTTCCTGTATTGTAGAATATATCAAACGTGTTATTTAAAGAAAAGGTAAATGTAAAGCTTGAATAAATACAAATATAATGTTTTAAATGTTTGTGTGTGTGTGTGTGTGTGTGTGTGTGTGTGTGTATTCACAACACCTGGTGATGTAAATGAAATGTAACGTTACTAAGTTAACTTAGGAATTCCTTAGAAGAACCATAGAATATATATGTAGAAACTGTGAAATTTCAATAAAACTCAATAAAAGCAGCATTTGTAATAATATTAGTAACAAAACATCAAATTATTTTAAATAAATATCTAATGTAATCCATTCATGCAATAATATTAAGTAAATACACAATATGATTTAAGCAAAAATCTATGTGTGTATGTATATTTATATAATTTACACATTATAATAGCTTGGGGGTGCAGTCTGAAGACCTTAATGGTCTTGGTTGTATTGACAGTAAGACATTTCAACAGACTTCAGTACAACTAACTAGTAACTTATGTACAGACATAAAGAACGAAAACACAATTTAATAACGATAGTAAGTAAATGAAACTAAACCACACTTATTTAACTTAAGAAATACAGTATATAACCGACATTTAACTGAGCACAGCTCTCTTTGCTAGTTAGATAACTCTCCATGGTCAAACAGAAGCCTTATAGTAGTAACTTTCTTACAGAAATAAAGAATGCACCTCATGATGTTAAGAAATAAATAAATAAATAAATAAATACTAAAGTAACTTTAGACATATTAAATATGTATCATTCATTAAGTATGTGTCTATTAAAACAGTAGATTTATACTTTTTCTAGAAAAATAGTCTCCAGTCTCAGCATCTCAGGGAGTGAGATCGACCCAGGAGCACATAAGCAGAATAAAGACAGAGGCCAGAGGGAGCAGCAACCTTAGAGACGACAGCGAAAGACAAGTGCAGGGAGACACAGTCACACTAGAGTCACACCGGATCATGCGTGAATCCAGCAGGTCTGTAGTGAGATAGGGTTAACACAAAACAATCAGGCACAGAAAAAGTGAGATTGGCTAGAAATAGAGAAAACCGATAAAAAATAAATAGAAAATACATACATACATAAATAAATAACCATAATAACAGGGTGAGTTATAAAGACCAAACTGACACAGTTGAATATTTGAACGTTTTATTAAGAACTTGCTTCACCGAAACAGTTCACACAGTCATCCCACTGATGCCCTGACAGGATCACACTGCAGTGGAGGGGCTTCGCAAGCAGCACGTCCTGCTCTCAGCACCGCGGTGGGGGTTTTGCAGGAGCGGCAACAACACAAAACAGACCCCCTAATGACTGAGAATTTATCACCAGAAAACCTGTACAAATCCAGCGGTCAGGCATTTCTACCCTGTCTGAGTAACGTGATTCAGTAACATCTCTAAATGATATTCTGTATAAATTTTATGTAGTTCTTATCTGGGTGTCTGATTTTAAGTCTTCCTTTTTATGGTTTTAAACCATTTTTGCAATTAAGTGATATTGTACAGATATATGAGACACCAGATGTATTTCACTAGTTTTGCAAACTGCTTTATGAGACTCATTGTCTGTATCTAAGTAATGTACAATTGTGTTGAAACATGCACAGTGTACTGAAATACATGACATACTGATGTGATTGAATTTACTATTTCACTACAAACGTTGAAATTTGGGAAATGCTTTATTATTATTATTATTATTATTATTATTATTATTATTATTATTATTATTATTATTTTATTTTTTATTTTTCGGCAGACGCCCTTATCCAGGGCAACTTTCAACATCAGTGCAATATAAAATGTATTTTCTATATCAAAGTCAATTCCGGTTGTAACAAAACACACATAGCAAACAGAAATAGTCAATACTTTATATTCAAAATACTTTGTGGGCTTATTGCATATATCGATTTTATTATTTTTTATTACACATAGGTCTCCTCAAGAGGAGTTTAAGCGGCGCTGTATGGGTTGGGGTGGGGGGTCTGAGCTCAGGCATATCCAGAAGCCTTAATGCCCTGCTCTGTTTCAAGAGCCAAGTATAGCCATGTGGCATTCCTTTTAACTGTATGTAATCTGGTGATAACATAAAGCTGTTTTTTATGTTTACACATGGTGACAGACTGACAGACAGACACAGCATCACCCTGAACAGATCTGTCAAATCAACAGCTAGGACCTAACAGCATATAGCTTAAGCATCTAGGGTTTAAAACAGCATCGCAGATTCTCAGTCACCCGGCCAATAGTTTACTGATTATCTTTGAAACGTGAGCAGAAACAGGACCAGCGCAATTCAGATTAATATTCTATACATTGAGCTGATGTAGCATCATTTCCTTCCTCCCCACCTTGTGTATGTTATTAACAATAAAGAAGCATTTCATAAAATAGATACCTCTCTGATTCTTATTTTGTACAAAAACATGTTCTTACCGGCTTGTGTCTCTCTCTGCTAAATCTGATTTCGCTTTACTGTACAACTCGTACCCCAAATAACGTTCAAAATAAGTAAAGTAGTTAAAAAGACAAAAGTTATGCACATCAACCTATTCGATGTGTCTCTGTATACAAATTAAAGAAGTATTGTTTTAATGACCTCCTTGACTCCTGTACACTCTGAGTCATCCATCGTTTTGCTGAAAAGGGCTGATCTGACCGCGCTGGGTGAGAAAGCGGTGGGGGAGGAGAGTCCAGCTAAGAAAATAAAAAAAAGCTCTGGCCTCTGTGGAGAGCCGCCTGAAAAGCTGCCACGAATGCGGCCCGTACATTCACAGCCCCTCTCTGATCTGAACCCCCTGACACAGATCCTCCAGAGCCGACCGGACAGCACAATGTCACATTACAGCGGTGCCAATGCAGGGTGTCTGTCTAGTTAGTTAGATAGTTGTATGAATTCTCAGCATTGACACTGTTAAGGCTGTACAGAAACGCATGAGAACCGCAAGGTCTTGATGTTTTTATTTTTCCTTACTAAGGTATTATCATTTCCAGACAGGATCAGTAAACTAAAGGAAAATAAAATGAAATGTTTGTGCTTTAAAAGATTAATTTCACTTTACATTTGTATTGATTTGTATTACAAATAACTTCAATAATAACTAAACTGACCACCCACCACCGCCTGTCTGTGAGCGCACTAAAGACAAATTAAACTTTCCAAATAGTGACATTAAAAATACACTAACTTGAAAGTGTAAAGATTGCATCTAAGAGGGGTTTAAAATTAAATGATTCAGATTTAACAGATTAGTAACTGTAAGAATAAGTAGCATCTTAATGGTTACCTTGAATTCAGGACAATTCAGTTAATGAACGGGCAGGGCTATTAAGCCTGGTTGAACATTATTTAAAATACAACACTAGTGATCGTCTGGAGTGTTACACAAATTGGGGGACAGGATTTCTCAGGCTTTAAGGGGGTTGAACCACCGTCACACGTCCCACAGCATAGGACACTGACTCTCGTACACCGTCATCTGTCTGCATTACCCCTGAAATGAAAAGTACAGCTTCAACCACATCAGTTTTTCTGGTCTGTCAAGAAGTATGGTGCCATGTGTATCGCCTTCTAACAGCATGTTTAATAAAATCTTATTGATTTGTTGTTTTATTCAGCACTTGTATTTTGAATCATATGAACACAGTTTTTATACTGGTGGACATATTTGGCTTTTGGGCCCGATGTACAAGCAATTTTAAGTGGGATTTGACTTATCAGTAAAATACAGGCTAAGGACAAAGGTTCATTTTAACAAAGATCAAGATTTTATTTTATTTTATTGTTTTGGATTTATTCAACCTTAATCAAATGCATTATTATACATCACAATGCTGAATACAAACAGGGAGCCTATGACAAATACTCAGGGGGAATCTGCATTAGATTAGTATGTAATTTCAAATAACTAGACCAAATACCTCAAACACATCAGAAATAACTGTTTACAAAGACTTTCCGTCTTTATGATATTAGTCGGCTGAAAAAGGTTTTCAAAGTAAGATAAAAGAAACAAATGTGTAACTTTAAATAAAAAAAAACAACAACAACATTTTATTCATTTGTAACAATAAAGAAAACTAAGTTGAGGCCCTAAAACAGAGACCTAATAAATGCTTAGAAACAACAACACATTTGTGTCATTCAAATAAGAAAACTGAATAGCGGGTGACCACAGCCCGGGTGGAAGGGATCTAACTGTGTCTGTGTGTTAAAAAGTCACGAAACATGATTGTGAAAACTCTGACTCATTAAATAAGTTTGAATTACTATTTATTTATTTGTTTTCTTTACAGTTCTCTTTCTGGTTGAGCATCCTGAAAAGAACTGCACATTCATATCAGATCAGGGGTTTGATATGAGAGAGCTCTGAACACAGCAATCGGTAATAAGCATCAGTCACAGGCTAGGGGCCCCAGCCCGGGGTGGAGCCGCTTATCAAATCCCCTGCAGGGTCAGAGCAGGCGCCTCTAAGTGCTCCTCTGGTTGGTAGAACAGACCGAGGACCTAGGTAGTAAGGGTGTTTTTTGTTTAGTTGTATCATTGACTATATACCTAATTTTCTTTTACGGATATCGAGTGTCAAGATTTTTTTAAAGACAAATATTCAAATAATAGAGGAAAGTCAGACAATAGAATTAATTGTAACATTTAGAATTGCCCTATAGGAGGTATGTATGAGGTGGATTATAGCCTTAAATAGATCAAATGAAAACATATGTATATATATATATATATATATATATATATATATATATATATATCTACACTCACCTAAAGGATTATTAGGAACACCATACTAATACTGTGTTTGACCCCCTTTCGCCTTCAGAACTGCCTTAATTCTACGTGGCATTGATTCAACAAGGTGCTGAAAGCATTCTTTAGAAATGTTGGCCCATATTGATAGGATAGCATCTTGCAGTTGATGGAGATTTGTGGGATGCACATCCAGGGCACGAAGCTCCCGTTCCACCACATCCCAAAGATGCTCTATTGGGTTGAGATCTGGTGACTGTGGGGGCCAGTTTAGTACAGTGAACTCATTGTCATGTTCAAGAAACCAATTTGAAATGATTCGACCTTTGTGACATGGTGCATTATCCTGCTGGAAGTAGCCATCAGAGGATGGGTACATGGTGGTCATAAAGGGATGGACATGGTCAGAAACAATGCTCAGGTAGGCCGTGGCATTTCAACGATGCCCAATTGGCACTAAGGGGCCTAAAGTGTGCCAAGAAAACATCCCCCACACCATTACACCACCACCACCAGCCTGCACAGTGGTAACAAGGCATGATGGATCCATGTTCTCATTCTGTTTACGCCAAATTCTGACTCTACCATCTGAATGTCTCAACAGAAATCGAGACTCATCAGACCAGGCAACATTTTTCCAGTTTTCAACTGTCCAATTTTGGTGAGCTTGTGCAAATTGTAGCCTCTTTTTCCTATTTGTAGTGGAGATGAGTGGTACCCGGTGGGGTCTTCTGCTGTTGTAGCCCATCCGCCTCAAGGTTGTACGTGTTGTGGCTTCACAAATGCTTTGCTGCATACCTCGGTTGTAACGAGTGGTTATTTCAGTCAAAGTTGCTCTTCTATCAGCTTGAATCAGTCGGCCCATTCTCCTCTGACCTCTAGCATCAACAAGGCATTTTCGCCCCCACAGGACTGCCGCATACTGGATGTTTTTCCCTTTTCACACCATTCTTTGTAAACCCTAGAAATGGTTGTGCGTGAAAATCCCAGTAACTGAGCAGATTGTGAAATACTCAGACCGGCCCGTCTGGCACCAACAACCATACCACGCTCAAAATTGCTTAAATCACCTTTCTTTCCCATTCAGACATTCAGTTTGGAGTTCAGGAGATTGTCTTGACCAGGACCACACCCCTAAATGCATTGAAGCAACTGCCATGTGATTGGTTGGTTAGATAATTGCATTAATGAGAAATTGAACAGGTGTTCCTAATAATCCTTTAGGTGAGTGTAGATATATATATATATATATATATATATATATACATATGTTTTCATTTGATCTATTTAAGGCTATAATCCACCTCATACATACCTCCTATAGGGCAATTCTAAATGTTACAATTAATTCTATTGTCTGACTTTCCTCTATTATTTGAATATTTGTCTTTAAAAAAATCTTGACACTCGATATCCGTAAAAGAAAATTAGGTATATAGTCAATGATACAACTAAACAAAAAACACCCTTACTACCTAGGTCCTCGGTCTGTTCTACCAACCAGAGGAGCACTTAGAGGCGCCTGCTCTGACCCTGCAGGGGATTTGATAAGCGGCTCCACCCCGGGCTGGGGCCCCTAGCCTGTGACTGATGCTTATTACCGATTGCTGTGTTCAGAGCTCTCTCATATCAAACCCCTGATCTGATATGAATGTGCAGTTCTTTTCAGGATGCTCAACCAGAAAGAGAACTGTAAAGAAAACAAATAAATAAATAGTAATTCAAACTTATTTAATGAGTCAGAGTTTTCACAATCATGTTTCGTGACTTTTTAACACACAGACACAGTTAGATCCCTTCCACCCGGGCTGTGGTCACCCGCTATTCAGTTTTCTTATTTGAATGACACAAATGTGTTGTTGTTTCTAAGCATTTATTAGGTCTCTGTTTTAGGGCCTCAACTTAGTTTTCTTTATTGTTACAAATGAATAAAATGTTGTTGATGTTTTTTTTTATTTAAAGTTACACATTTGTTTCTTTTATCTTACTTTGAAAACCTTTTTCAGCCGACTAATATCATAAAGACGGAAAGTCTTTGTAAACAGTTATTTCTGATGTGTTTGAGGTATTTGGTCTAGTTATTTGAAATTACATACTAATCTAATGCAGATTCCCCCTGAGTATTTGTCATAGGCTCCCTGTTTGTATTCAGCATTGTGATGTATAATAATGCATTTGATTAAGGTTGAATAAATCCAAAACAATAAAATAAAATAAAATCTTGATCTTTGTTAAAATGAACCTTTGTCCTTAGCCTGTATTTTACTGATAAGTCAAATCCCACTTAAAATTGCTTGTACATCGGGCCCAAAAGCCAAATATGTCCACCAGTATAAAAACTGTGTTCATATGATTCAAAATACAAGTGCTGAATAAAACAACAAATCAATAAGATTTTATTAAACATGCTGTTAGAAGGCGATACACATGGCACCATACTTCTTGACAGACCAGAAAAACTGATGTGGTTGAAGCTGTACTTTTCATTTCAGGGGTAATGCAGACAGATGACGGTGTACGAGAGTCAGTGTCCTATGCTGTGGGACGTGTGACGGTGGTTCAACCCCCTTAAAGCCTGAGAAATCCTGTCCCCCAATTTGTGTAACACTCCAGACGATCACTAGTGTTGTATTTTGAATAATGTTCAACCAGGCTTAATAGCCCTGCCCGTTCATTAACTGAATTGTCCTGAATTCAAGGTAACCATTAAGATGCTACTTATTCTTACAGTTACTAATCTGTTAAATCTGAATCATTTAATTTTAAACCCCTCTTAGATGCAATCTTTACACTTTCAAGTTAGTGTATTTTTAATGTCACTATTTGGAAAGTTTAATTTGTCTTTAGTGCGCTCACAGACAGGCGGTGGTGGGTGGTCAGTTTAGTTATTATTGAAGTTATTTGTAATACAAATCAATACAAATGTAAAGTGAAATTAATCTTTTAAAGCACAAACATTTCATTTTATTTTCCTTTAGTTTACTGATCCTGTCTGGAAATGATAATACCTTAGTAAGGAAAAATAAAAACATCAAGACCTTGCGGTTCTCATGCGTTTCTGTACAGCCTTAACAGTGTCAATGCTGAGAATTCATACAACTATCTAACTAACTAGACAGACACCCTGCATTGGCACCGCTGTAATGTGACATTGTGCTGTCCGGTCGGCTCTGGAGGATCTGTGTCAGGGGGTTCAGATCAGAGAGGGGCTGTGAATGTACGGGCCGCATTCGTGGCAGCTTTTCAGGCGGCTCTCCACAGAGGCCAGAGCTTTTTTTTATTTTCTTAGCTGGACTCTCCTCCCCCACCGCTTTCTCACCCAGCGCGGTCAGATCAGCCCTTTTCAGCAAAACGATGGATGACTCAGAGTGTACAGGAGTCAAGGAGGTCATTAAAACAATACTTCTTTAATTTGTATACAGAGACACATCGAATAGGTTGATGTGCATAACTTTTGTCTTTTTAACTACTTTACTTATTTTGAATGTTATTTGGGGTACGAGTTGTACAGTAAAGCGAAATCAGATTTAGCAGAGAGAGACACAAGCCGGTAAGAACATGTTTTTGTACAAAATAAGAATCAGAGAGGTATCTATTTTATGAAATGCTTCTTTATTGTTAATAACATACACAAGGTGGGGAGGAAGGAAATGATGCTACATCAGCTCAATGTATAGAATATTAATCTGAATTGCGCTGGTCCTGTTTCTGCTCACGTTTCAAAGATAATCAGTAAACTATTGGCCGGGTGACTGAGAATCTGCGATGCTGTTTTAAACCCTAGATGCTTAAGCTATATGCTGTTAGGTCCTAGCTGTTGATTTGACAGATCTGTTCAGGGTGATGCTGTGTCTGTCTGTCAGTCTGTCACCATGTGTAAACATAAAAAACAGCTTTATGTTATCACCAGATTACATACAGTTAAAAGGAATGCCACATGGCTATACTTGGCTCTTGAAACAGAGCAGGACATTAAGGCTTCTGGATATGCGTGAGCTCAGACCCCCCACCCCAACCCATACAGCGCCGCTTAAACTCCTCTTGAGGAGACCTATGTGTAATAAAAAATAATAAAATCGATATATGCAATAAGCCCACAAAGTATTTTGAATATAAAGTATTGACTATTTCTGTTTGCTATGTGTGTTTTGTTACAACCGGAATTGACTTTGATATAGAAAATACATTTTATATTGCACTGATGTTGAAAGTTGCCCTGGATAAGGGCGTCTGCCGAAAAATAAAAAATAAAATAATAATAATAATAATAATAATAATAATAATAATAATAATAATAATAAAGCATTTCCCAAATTTCAACGTTTGTAGTGAAATAGTAAATTCAATCACATCAGTATGTCATGTATTTCAGTACACTGTGCATGTTTCAACACAATTGTACATTACTTAGATACAGACAATGAGTCTCATAAAGCAGTTTGCAAAACTAGTGAAATACATCTGGTGTCTCATATATCTGTACAATATCACTTAATTGCAAAAATGGTTTAAAACCATAAAAAGGAAGACTTAAAATCAGACACCCAGATAAGAACTACATAAAATTTATACAGAATATCATTTAGAGATGTTACTGAATCACGTTACTCAGACAGGGTAGAAATGCCTGACCGCTGGATTTGTACAGGTTTTCTGGTGATAAATTCTCAGTCATTAGGGGGTCTGTTTTGTGTTGTTGCCGCTCCTGCAAAACCCCCACCGCGGTGCTGAGAGCAGGACGTGCTGCTTGCGAAGCCCCTCCACTGCAGTGTGATCCTGTCAGGGCATCAGTGGGATGACTGTGTGAACTGTTTCGGTGAAGCAAGTTCTTAATAAAACGTTCAAATATTCAACTGTGTCAGTTTGGTCTTTATAACTCACCCTGTTATTATGGTTATTTATTTATGTATGTATGTATTTTCTATTTATTTTTTATCGGTTTTCTCTATTTCTAGCCAAGCTCTCTTTTTCTGTGCCTGATTGTTTTGTGTTAACCCTATCTCACTACAGACCTGCTGGATTCACGCATGATCCGGTGTGACTCTAGTGTGACTGTGTCTCCCTGCACTTGTCTTTCGCTGTCGTCTCTAAGGTTGCTGCTCCCTCTGGCCTCTGTCTTTATTCTGCTTATGTGCTCCTGGGTCGATCTCACTCCCTGAGATGCTGAGACTGGAGACTATTTTTCTAGAAAAAGTATAAATCTACTGTTTTAATAGACACATACTTAATGAATGATACATATTTAATATGTCTAAAGTTACTTTAGTATTTTTTTTTTTTTTTTTTTTTTCTTAACATCATGAGGTGCATTCTTTATTTCTGTAAGAAAGTTACTACTATAAGGCTTCTGTTTGACCATGGAGAGTTATCTAACTAGCAAAGAGAGCTGTGCTCAGTTAAATGTCGGTTATATACTGTATTTCTTAAGTTAAATAAGTGTGGTTTAGTTTCATTTACTTACTATCGTTATTAAATTGTGTTTTCGTTCTTTATGTCTGTACATAAGTTACTAGTTAGTTGTACTGAAGTCTGTTGAAATGTCTTACTGTCAATACAACCAAGACCATTAAGGTCTTCAGACTGCACCCCCAAGCTATTATAATGTGTAAATTATATAAATATACATACACACATAGATTTTTGCTTAAATCATATTGTGTATTTACTTAATATTATTGCATGAATGGATTACATTAGATATTTATTTAAAATAATTTGATGTTTTGTTACTAATATTATTACAAATGCTGCTTTTATTGAGTTTTATTGAAATTTCACAGTTTCTACATATATATTCTATGGTTCTTCTAAGGAATTCCTAAGTTAACTTAGTAACGTTACATTTCATTTACATCACCAGGTGTTGTGAATACACACACACACACACACACACACACACACACACAAACATTTAAAACATTATATTTGTATTTATTCAAGCTTTACATTTACCTTTTCTTTAAATAACACGTTTGATATATTCTACAATACAGGAAAATATAGGTCTTGGGTAGGAGTGGTATTTGCTGATATTATGTTCATTACTGAAAGTTCCAATTACATTTTCTGTACTACATTTCTTTTACTTTTGTGCATATTCAGGATTTTCTAAAGTTTAGACCATTTAGCCTGACTTATCACTCTTTAGCTCTGTACATAAAAGTTGCAATCTAGTACAAATCTGTGCAAAGTGGAGGAAGGGCTGAATCTTATTAGGATCTGAAAAAGAAAAAGAAAAGAAACCTGGGGCCGTGATCTCCACCTTGCACTCGGTATATATGTAAACACACACACACACACGCACACACACACACAGACACCCCTCTGTAAGAATGATACTACTTAAATGTACTGAAGGCTGTTCAAACTTGATATTGTCAAGCTATTGTCAATTCTAATGTGTAAATTATATAAATATACATACATACACACACACACACACACACACACATAGGATGTGCTGAGATCGTATTGAGTGTATTTACTTAATCTTAATGCATGAATGGATTATATTACATATTTATTTAAAATAATTTGATGTTTGGTTACTAATATTATTACAAATGCTGATTTTATTGAGTTGTATTGAAATTTCCAAGTTTCTACATATATAGTCTATGCTTCTTATATAACATATATATTCTATAACTTTTCTATATTTAAGGATTTCTTAACTTAGTAACGTTACATTTAATTTACATTGCACGCTGTTGTGAACACACACACACACACACCTTTAAAACTTCATAATTGTATTTATTCAATCTTTACATTGTATCTGTTATTTAAATAATACGTTTCATATATATTCTGAAATGCAAGAAAATATTGGTCTTGGGTTGGTGTAGTATTTACTGAGACTATGCTGATTACTGAAAGTTTTAATTTACATTTTCTGTATTACATTTCTTTTCATTTTGCTCATATTCAGGATTTTCTAAAGATCAGTCCATCTTGTGTCTCTCAAGCTGTCCACAGCCCCCACCGCTTTAACAGATCGCTATCTCTCAACACATTCCATTATCTGGGGCTAGGGGGGCCCATCGCCTCCAATGTAAACAGAGCCGCTTCTTAAATTGAAAACAGACCCCACCTGTCACCAGTGCCCTGTTAATCCTGCCCCCAAATATTTAAATTCTTCAAACCAAACTCTAACGTGATACGCTATTTCTTCAGTGCCCTGTCAACTCCACCCCCAAATATGCTAATTCTTCACCGATCCGAGGTTACTAAAGACGTAGACAGCTCCTCCCCACCCCCACTTGCTCAAAAAGCTCCAGACTGACATAACCCTTGTCCATTTGAAAGAGCTTTGGCCCTGTTGAAGAGACAGCCTCGCGGATCTCGCTTAAGTAGAAGTATCTATGTTACTAAAGAATCGGGAGGGCCTTAATAGAGCTCTATTGGAGCTTCACTCGCGTAGGGAAAAATAGCTATTCTACTAAATAAATCGGGAGGACTTAAATACAACTCTTTTGGAGCTTCACTAGCGTAGGGAAAAATATCTATGTTTTCTAAAGAATCTGAAGGGTATACATAGTGCTCTTTTGGATCTTCACACGTATAGAGAAAAATAGCTATTTTACTAAAGAATCAGTCTGGCTTAAAGACAAATCTTTTGGTGGGTGAACAGTTGAAGACCCCCACCACCCTGCACATTCCTTCAGAACCCATCAATATGGTAATTATTCTGTGACGCGGTACAAGCACCCCGCACCCTCCTAGGAAGGCCCCCACCCCCTAGGAAGGGACCCCCCCAGAGTTCAACTCAAGTTCAAGGTCAAAAGGTCAAATCCCACTTAACCCCCCTAGGAAGCCCCCCCCCACCCCCTAGGAAGGGGCCCCCCCCGAGTTCAACTCAAGTTCAGGTCAAAGGTCAAATCCCCCGCAGCCCCTCCCCCTTTCGAAACAGTACCCTATATTACTACTGTCTGGTTTGTCCAATTTCTCCTCAGGCTTTTCGAGACTCACCCTGAGTGTAAGGATGTCTTCTTCATCTTCCGGGAGATTGATGACCTTCAAGATCTCAAAATGAGCAAGGAGCTGCAAGACCATGGTCTCAGGTACTGACCTTCTCCTGGCAAACAGAGAGGCAGAGGCAGAGAGAGACAATGTTGAGGGAGAAGCACTCTGACAGGCAGACCTAAAGGGACCAGGAGAGAAAGAGAGAGACTCTTGGAGACTCCGAGACAGGGAATAAGAATGGATGGAGAAAGAGTCAGGTACACCCAAATAGGTAAGAATGAGGTGAGGCAGACAGAAAGTGAAAAGGGATTGAGAGACAGAAAGGCATGCAGACTGAAAGATTGAAGTTGAGAAGGATTGAGATGGGTAGAAGGGAAGGAGATAGGCAGGTGGACTGTCTCACATACAGTACAAGATGAAATTGAAAAAATAAAGAATTTGGGGTGATTGTTCTTCACTGCGACTCTCTCTCTTGTAGGGTGATGTCCTTCATCGAGAAAAGCGTAGCTCGCTTATCCCAGGACGACAAACTGGAGCAGATTGCCTTTGAGCTGGGAAAGAGTCACTGTCGTTACAATGCCCCCCCAAAATACTACGAGGTACCGCACTCTCTGAAGCTAAAGAAAAAGTTCCAGTACATTGCTGTTGGGTAAACTTGGGTTTAACACAGTGCAAGTATTCACATCGATCAAACTGGCAAAGCAGAAAGTATTTACACTGTCATCTGAGAGATTTATTCCGCGGTTGATTTTTGTTTAATTTTTATATTTTTCATTTAATAATACTTAATCATTGACTTATCTTTTCAGAGTCTGGTTGAGCAGTGATTCTGAGAAAACTGTAAAGTTTGATTTAAATGAGTTAGGATGGGGTGGGGGTGTACACTTTTGGACTTGTAAAGCTTGCAAAACTTGAAATGTAACCCACTGCTGTGCAATGCGATTCCATCACATGTACTTTAAACATCTGTAGGTAATGAATAGTAATAACAATTATTATTATCATTACTACTATGAAAGCTTGGTATAAGTGTACCCTCATAGAAGCGTAAAAAGAATAAGTGTATGAAGATGCTGACGTACCAACTCAAAAGCCCTTTACCAGTGGCACTTAGACCCCAGCTAGTTGAAAGATGTTACAAGACCAGTGTTTAGTCTTTAACTTGTAGCAGTTCTGGTCCATGACGTGTCAGAGCCCGCACATGCCACCTGAGATCCTGAAGCTGTGTCTGATAAATGGATGCCGTCTGTTTTTTGGTCCTCAGTATGTGGGGGTGCAGTTCATCAGCGCGATCAAGCCCATCCTAAAGGAGAGCTGGAGCCCACAGGTGGAAGAAGCCTGGGAGGTAACTATATAAGAAAACCACTAGGTTGCAAATATGTTTTATTTTCTTTTGTTTCCAACACCACTGTCAGGTACCTTTTTGTAACTGTTTGAATTGAGTGATTGATTGAAGCCACTACCCCAGCTCACCCTTATTTCCACGTGGAGGCCAGGTTTATAATACCCATGGACACAGTGTTGTCGAAGAACTGGACAGGTAGTTGGGCAGCTAGAGTCACCCATTGCATCCTGGTTCGCTGTGTCGCTGACATGACTTTAGTTCAGAAAGGTTTGCCATGCAATACCCACTTGTTGTCTTTTGGACTTCCTGTAAATATATATCCAACATTGACCATCCGGAGTTAGAAGGAGAAACTGGTGGATTTGAAAACATGAGAAAAGACCACGACTTCATTGTTTTCTCTCAATCCCCCCCCCCAGAGCTTATTTGCATACCTGGCAGCTGTGATGAAAAGAGGCTACCAGGAGGAGGAGCGGAAGAATGGTGTGAACAAGACCAACTACGCCAGGAAGCAGCAGCAGCCCTCCTCCAGAACAGACGATGGCACGACTCCCAATAACATCTGAGGATACTGAGACTGCCCACTTGAGGGCGCCCAAAAGCCACTTTTGTGTTTTCCCTGTGTGCATCTCGGGCTAAGATACTGCAGTCACTTGTCCTGAAGAGCCACAGGGTTTCCCCCAATTCTCGCTTGATAGCTTTCATCCAAGGCTTCGCTGACGTATTGGGCCTAAATTACCACTGTTTACCAGGACTTTAGCCTTTCCAGTCTGCTATAAACCATGAAGCACTGTGGCTCTCCTGGGCTGTAAGTATCACAGTCCAAGGGCTGTTGAGATAAAGCTGGCCCAGTCCACAAACATGCAATGCTGGTCCAGCATAGGTCCTTGAGTGGGTGGCTGCTGCTTCACTCAACACCTAGTCCTCTAACAGTGTTAAAGTAATGTGTGGCTTTTAGCTTCTGTAGCATATAAGTACTGGTCTGCCATTGGTTAACTCTGGACCAGCATCATCCCAATGTGCAGTGAAGCCCTCGCCTTCATGGTCTGAGCCGTACAGTCGGGAAGCAAGGGATAAATATGGTAATTAGAAAACAAAAAGAATTAAGGGCTAGACCAAATCAACATTTTGACCCACCCGGGAATCGCAAAGCACAAATCATTACCATATTGCAGTTTAATGTATTGTTAGATGCCACTTTTACCTATTTACAAATCAAAACACAATATGATAAAACGTCATAATTTGTGATTCATGGGTGGGTTAAAGTATTGATTTGGTCTAGTCCTTAGTTCTGGATTGTGGGTGAGTGATTATTGGCTGGTAATTTGTATATGTGTATAATTTGTATTATCTTCCTTAAGTCATTTGGTAGGTGCCAGACTCCTTTTCCTATATCTTATGTATATAAATGGCCTGGAAGGTGTTAATTGGCCTGTGGATTCAGAATCAGTTTCAAACTGTTATAACCCACACATATAAACTTGTCCTGATTCAACCCATGGATTTTCAAGAATTCTTCTGGATTTCCATCCCTCATCCCTCCTAGATTCAATTTTTTTTTCTCTCACATTTTCAATATATCATCTTCCATGTGAAGCTTAATGCCAACACTTAAGATTCTCATACCTTGTTAATTAAACCAGGTTTATGTTACAAGAATATCTTGCAGGAGCAATGGGAGAGTTCTGGGCTTGTTGACATGTGTATTCCAATACAAAATATATATTAGATTGAAAGTGCTAGCTACACAAATGTCAATGCTCTGTTATCAATCAAAACGTAGATCTTGGATTAAAAATTAGATTGTTTGTTTTTGGAACATAATACTTATGTGTGGTTTCAGTTATTTTATCTTCCACCTTTCAGGGTTTTTTGTGCTTGTGTGTTTTCTCCACTAAACACCAAGAACACTTATCAGCTGATGTTAAGTGTATGTGTACCTCTGAGTCCTGATTATGCATTTCAACTCTGACTATGGACCAGAAATGTCATTTTAATTAGTTTTAGTGTGTGTGTCACATTTATACAAAACTAAAAATAATAAATGGCCAGTGCCCATCTTTACTTTGATCTTGTTTGTACAGGATCCAAAAACTTGCAATACTTTAGAGTTTAACGGTTCCTGATTTCTGACTGTTTAATTCCTCAATGCACAATGCAGGTCTGTGAATTTTCCTAGTCGTGAGTTCTGATAAAATTGCATTTTCCAGAATATGGCTAGGATATTGCTGTATACAGTTCTGAATGCAGTTTGCCTGTAGGTCAGATATTGAGAGTCTGCAAAATAATACAAATAATATTGATAATAAGAAATACAATTTAAAAAGATGCAAAAAACGTTCCTGTAATTTCCTTGTATCAGTTTCTGCCCCTATTTTCATTTGATGTGATTGTAGCTAATGACAGTGAGAGTTGAGTTCCCAATAGGTGCTTTACCAGACTGTGTTGCCTTAAACATTTCTGTGCCATTGCATACAGAAAACATCCTCTTTAATATTCATCCATAATGTCATCCCAATTTGTATCTGAGTCTCGGCCTTGCGAGATCGATTTCAAGGTCTGATCACGACTCCAATTACAAATCTCTGAATGCTGAATTGATATTCAAATAGCTTTATCTTGTATTATTCTGTTAATTGGGCTGTGATACAAGTGCTGTATTGAGCCAGTATTCATGTAAACAAAGTATGAGGGGAGGGGGAAAACTAAAACTAAAACTGTCCGCCTAGTGGACACTAGTGGTCATAATGTGCAAAACACAGTTTCTAAATTATATAAAATAGGTGCAGTACAATAGGATCTGTTCTGTATGTAGCTACAAACCCTAACTGAAAGTGACTTTATTTACCGTCTGCAACTTCACATAAACTTTAATTTTATATTTTTCACTGCAATACTGGCACATTCCTTTTAAGTCTTTACGCTTGTTGTAGTGGGTCTTGTGGATCTTGTATAATAATAAATACATTTTTACTGAGATTTCTGTTGTGTAGACCACAACTCCATTCCCACAGTATTGTGTATTACTTATATTGTTAAGATGTTTGGTAATAAAACAAAAAACACATCTGAATCCTAACTGTACTAAAATGCAATTCACCTGCTAATAAACCATTAACTTGCAGAATACTACAATGTAGAATGGACTGGGTTAGTTTAATAAAACTGGATATCAACTCTTGCCTGAATTCATCTCATTGCGCAGTCCAAGTGTTACAATAACGTATAATGGCATGAAGTCTGGCACCGATCTCGACAAACTATTTCTGTATGGACCTCGCTTTGTGCACGGGGGGATTGTCATGCTGAAACAGGAAAGGGCCTTCCCAAAACTGTTGCCACAAAGTTGCAATCGCACTATCGACTAGAATGTAATTGTATGCTGTAGTGTTAAGATTTCCCTTCAGTGGAACTAAGGGGCCTGAACCATGAAAAACAGCCCCAGACCATTATTCCTCCTCCACCAAACTTTACAGTTGGCACTATGTATTCTGCAGGTAGTGTTCTCCTGGCATCAGCCAATCCCAGATTCGTCCATCGGACTGCCAGATGGTGAAATGTGTTTCATCACTCCAGAGAACGTTTCCACCAGTCCAATGGCGGTGAGCTTTACACCACTCCAGCCGACGCTCCAGCCACTATCCCTGCTAGATAGCACTTCACGTTCTTGATTGTTTTCCTCCTTGCTCCCTTTCCTGTAGCCCTTGTCTGTGACCCTACATCTTGACAGCTCTTAGCTTTCACCGTCCAGGATGTAGGAAGTCACTTACTGTACTTGTGTAAGTTTTAAATTGGAATTTGTAAAATGTATTTTGAATTGCTGTTTTAGCCAAATTGAATTTGTAAAGATTGATGCCTTGTACTTCTCTGTATTTTTGCACCTTGCACTTATGTTGTAAGTCGCCCTGGATAAGGGCGTCTGCCAAGAAATAAAACAAAAAATAATAATAATGGTGATCTTAGGCTTGTGTGCACCTGCTCGGCCACGGAAACCCATTTTATGAGGTTCCAGACGAACAGTTCTTGTGCTGATGTTGCTTCCAGAGGCAGTTTGGAACTTGGTAGTGATTGTTGCAAATAAGGACAGATATTTCCTATGTACTACGTGCTTCAGCACTCTGCGGTCCCATTCTCTGAGCTTGTTTGGCCTTCCACACCACAGCTGAGCTATTGTTGCTCCTAGATGTTTCCACTTCACAATAACAGCACTCACTGTTGACCAGGGCAGCTCTAGCAGGACAGAAATGCAATGCACTGACTGGTTGGAAAGGTGGCATCCTATGACGGTACCATGTTGAAAGTCACTGAGCTCTTCAGTACGGCCCATTCTACTGCCAAGGTTTGTCTATGGAAATTGCATTGCTGTGTGCTTGATTTTATACACCTGTCAGCAATGGGTGTGGCTGAAATAGCCACATCCACTCATTAGAAAGAGTGTCCACATACTTTTGCCCATGTAGTGTAGAAATGTACTATTGTTTACTGATTTTGTGTAAATAACTATTTAACAAACACTATCTGGTATTTTTATGTACTTTTATCCGCTGTCCAGTATTTTTGGAGGATGTCAAGTTATTGCACAATGTCCCAGTGTGTCGTCAAATCATCAGCACCCCCCAGCACTGGCAGCTGCAGCTCCGCTCCGCCTCTGCAGCACAACTAATAAAACTCTCCAGCTCCGGTCTGGCTCCAGGTCCTGGCGAATGGCCAACCCCAACATGAAGGTAGGCGGGTCATATTTCGCACAGAGTAGAGTAAACATTATTTTAATGCACATGTGCTGATCAGCCTAATAGTGAGTACCTCAAGGTGCTTAACCAGGAGAACTGCCTTCAGTTTGCACTTTAATATGAACCTGGGCGAATAACGCTGGAATGCAACTTCTACGACAGTTTGCTTGACACAGTTTTCTGGAATGGACAGGGCTGATTGAAAACTGTTCAGAATCTACCCTGGATTAATTGTGATTAGTATTTTATTATAGTAGCAATTATTATTATTGTTAGTGTCAGTATCTGTCTGTGTTCGTTTGACTGGGACTGTACAGTTCACATAAAAAAAAAATACTGCTGGGGAAGGGGGGAAGTGAAAGTCAACAACAGCACGGTTTTAAAGGTCAATTTTCCGTGCCAGGCATTTGGAAAGGTATGCAAGTTTTATTTTCATTTTGCACAGTCAGTCGCACCACGGCACCGTGCAACGTGTTTATTTCCTTTAATGCAACTCAAGCAGTATATGTTGTATATTTAAACATATATATAATTCTGAAAAATAACTGTAGAAAAACTTTGCAACAATGAGAGATATACAGTACCTGACAGGTACAAACGAGTTTATGGCGCTGGTCTGGATTTACTCTTTTCTCTCTTCGCTCTTCTCTCTTGTCTAATATTTTGTGGTAGCTTTAAAACAGCGCATGCACTTCCATTCTACTTAATATATTCGTTTTATCCTAGGTTTCTGCCGAGTACGTTGTATTAAATACTTAATACTTAATATTAAGTACTAAGTTAATATCTGGGAGTCTTACTTTCAGACTGCCTGGTAAATTAGTAGAATAGGTGTTTATTATTGGATTGTTCTCTTGATAAACTGGTAAATGTTTACTTTGTAAAATGATACAGTTAAGAGTAGATTGTGCCTTCAGTCTACAGGTATGCAACACAGAACAGAAGAAAAGTGTTACATTGTATCTGCCTTGGATTGAATTGTACCCAGACTGAAGACTTAAAAGATGCTCAGCTGGTAATCCCTTGGTTCCGGTGAAGAAATTCAAGGCGTCACTGTTAGATAGAGTTTAAGGTAATTCATCTGAAAATAATTTATAAAATCACAATAAAAAAAAATATAAAATTGGAAAATTCAGCAAAGTTTAATTGTATCTATTGATAGATGAAGGTAGTCATTGTCTAACAGTTGCATTTAGATTGTTTCTAGTGCTTGATTCTGAGTGATTTAATTAAATATTCCACTAAAATTAAGGTTAATTAATTAAGTTAGGGTTATATTTTGGTCTAGACTAGGGTTGTGGTTAGAGTGCCACCCAGTACATTTAGGTATGCATTTCTACGTTAACTGAATCAGGTGTAGATTTGTATTGGTCTAGCTTCAGATTTGAGTATTGGTTTGGGGGTATTGGGGATTAAAATGCTGTAGGTCATATATTGATGTAAATGCAGTATCATAGTCCAGAATAAAGATTCTGAATATAATTTAGGTTATGAAAATAATAATTATTTATTTAGAGTTATATCTGTATGAACTAAAGTTTAAGATCGTGTAGTCATGAATTGAACATTAGAAAGTCTCTCAGTGGTAAATTTGTATTTGTAATGCAGACCAACTGGTTACATAACAGTTTTTGAACTGAAGTTTGGTGATAAAAATAGGGTAGCAATGGCCTGTTATTAAAACACTGGTGGGGTCAGGCCCTGCATGGGAAAAAAGGTAAAAGATAAAGTATAGTTGTACATTTTAAACATTATAAAGTATTGTTTTGTTTGTCTGTTTTAAATGAGCAAATGTTAAATATCCTACAGTTTGCAAAAAGACGTTGATTATAACCGGAAGTATACATTTAGTGTGGCACTAAGGTCATAAGGTGATAAATGCAGATGAGCATTTGAAGATGTGTGCGTACTGCGTAGGGTTGTCCCCTGCTTAAATGCCTTAACACCGCGCCAACTGCAATAGAGTTCAGCAAGTATGGCCATTTTCCATGAGTATTAAGTGATGATGATGACTAGCTTTGGCCCCTTGCCTACAAATACATTACTACTCATGAACCTTTCACTTAGCCTATAGATGAACCAAGTTGATTTCTTGTTATTAAATATTTTTAATGGTCGTTTAAAGAAAATAAAATGTTTAGACCCTCACCCGTCATTGGATCTTGTGACCAATCAAAAGGGATGAGACAGAATAGGGTTTTCAATACAGAATTATTCAAAAGAAAAAGTGGTTTACTAGAAACATTACTGGAAAAAATGCAGTTTTCCTTGCCTTTATTTGGGGGAGACACTACATAGACACAATCAGGCTGTCAGAAAGATTAGGAAAACATCTACTATTCACATGGAAAATGTCATCAGACTACTACTAGTGGGCAAAGTAAAATTCAAAGCACAGATTGACAGTGGATTCAAATGAACACGCTCCACAATACATTGGTAGTGTAACTCCTACATCCGGACAATTCCCGGTTTCGCCACTTGATGTCATCGTTCCAGGACTCTGATTAAACTCCCATCAATCTATTATTCATTTATCAACCTGGCTTTCCCCCGTTTATCCTCTCCATCTGTTTCCTGTTTCACCCGCTCATTAAACCCTGTATATATACTCCTTTGTTCCTCTCACTAAACGCAAAGTCTTGCCTTGCCTTACAAGCAGCATTTCTGAGAATTAGTATTGTTATCCTGTTTACCCGTGTATCGACCTTTGCCTTCTCTCTCTTTTACGCCTCTGGATCTTCCCTGCTATCGTTGTTTGCCTGATCGTTCAACCTACCTTCCGTGACCCCAACTATTCCTTGGCTAATTCGTCTTGATTTACCTGACACTGCTACTGGATCCTTACTGGAAACGCCGTTCTATGGACACCAGACAAATTGACTCCAGCATCATCGCAGCACAGAACCCCAGCTAAACTACATCCCTGCATCTTCTTTTCCTAGAAGCTCACACCACCAGAATGCAATTACAACATAGGGAACCGGAAACTCCTTGCAATAAAACTTGCTTTCGACAAATGGCGACATTGGTTGGAGGGTTCCCAACATCCGTTTTCTCATCTCATCACAGAAACCTTGAATACATCCGCGCTGCTAAGCAACTGACCCCCGTCAGGCTCGATGAGCATTTTTCTTTACGCATTTCAGAGGCAGGTGGATCGGCGAAGGAGACCAGCACCCCAGCTCCGACCTACCTGCCATGACCCCAACTATTCCTTGGCTTAATCGTCTTGATTTACCCGACACCACTACTGGATCCTACTCTCACCTGTCATTCTTGGTACCAGCCCTGACAGGTAGAAGAAAAAAAGAAAATGTGTGGAAAATGCAAACTTCCTTGATGTCATGATGTCACAGAGGGCTCTATTGATCTTCCATAATCATTTCCCGTAGCATTCTTGAAACAATTTGAGATGGGAACACTAGGTCAAGGAACCACTATGAAAATGCCACCGTACTTAAAAGAACATCAAATACCATCAAAAATTAACTGTTAAATTGCGTGTCTCAAGTGTAAAAGGAGGAAATGAATAGGGAACACAAAGTACAGTACATTTGTTGCTGTACAGGCACACATGTAGACAAATTACATTTCCTACAATTCACAAGTTGTAAATGAACTGTGGTACTTGCTGGCAAACAATAAGGTCAAAGTCAGATTTCAGAAGAAGCAATAGTCACTGATAAATTTGCCCAAATTAAGAATTAACTATAAGTAGGTGTTCTAGTTTAAATGAACATTTCAGCATTTTAGTATATTTTGCATCTCTTATTTGCATTGGTATAATTGTGTTACAAGGACTGTCAATGACATCATTGTTGTTTACAGTGCATCCGGAAAGTATTCACAGCACTTCACTTTTCCACATTTTGTTATGTTACAGCCGTATTCCAAGATTGATTAAATTAATTATTTTCATCAAAATTCTACAAACAATACCCATAATGACAACGTGAAAGAAGTTTGTTTGACATCTTTGCAAATTTATTAAAAATAAAAAACAAAAAAGCACATGAGCAAAGTTTGTGAATACTTATGTACAATACTTTGTTGAAGCACCTTTGGCACCAATTACAGCCTCAAGTCTTTTTGAGTATGATGCTACAAGCTTGGCACACCTATTTTTGGGCAGTTTCTCCCATTCTTCTTTGCAGGACCTCTCAAGCTCTATCAGGTTGGATGGGGAGTGTCGGTGCACAGCCATTTTCAGATCTCTCCAGAGATGTTCAATCAGGTTCAAGTCTGGGCTCTGGCTGGGCCACTCAAGGTCATTCACAGAGTTGTCCTGTAGCCACTCCTTTGTTATCTTGGCTGTGTGCTTAGGGTCATTGTCCTGTTGGAAGATGAACCTTCGCCCCAGTCTGAGGTCCAGAGCTCTCTGGAGCAGGTTTTCATCAAGGATGTCTCTGTACATTCTCTGCATTCATCTTTCCCTCGATCCAGACTAGTCTCCCAGTTCCTGCCGCTGAAAAACATCCCCACAGCATGATGCTGCCACCACCATGCTTCACTGTAGAGATGGTATTGGCCAGGTGATGAGCGGTGCCTGGTTTCCTCCAGACATGACGCTTGCCATTCAGGCCAAAGAGTTCAATCTTTGTTTCTCATGGTCTGAGAGTCCTTCAGGTGCCTTTTGGCAAACTCCAGGCGGGTTGTCATGTGCCTTTTACGGAGGAGTGGCTTCCGTCTGGCCACTCTACCATAGAGGCCTGATTGGTGGAGTGCTGCAGAGATGGTTGTTCTTCTGGAAGGTTCTCCTCTCTCCACAGAGACACACTGGAGCTCTGTCAGAGTGACCATCGGGTTCTTGGTTACCTCCCTGACTAAGGCCCTTCTCCCCCAATCGCTCAGTTTGGGCGTGCGGCCAGCTCTAGGAAGAGTCCTGGTGGTTCCAAACTTCTTCCATTTACGGATGATGGAGGCCACTGTGCTCATTGGGACCTTCAATGCTGCAGAAATGTTTCTGTACCCTTCCCCAGATCTGTGCCTTCGATACAATCCTGTCTCGGAGGTCTACAGACAATTCCTTATACTTCATGGCTTGGTATGTCCTCTGACATGTACTGTTAATTGTGGGACCTTATATAGGCAGGTGTGTGCCTTTCCAAATCATGTCCAATCAACTGAATTTACCACAGGTGGACTCCAATCAAGTTCAATCAAGAAACATCTCAAGGATGATCAGTGGAAACAAGATGCACCTGAGCTCAATTTTGAGTGTCATGGCAGAGGCTGTGAATACTTATGTACATGTGCTTTTTTTGTTTTTTATTTTTAATAAATTTGCAAAGATTTCAAACAGACTTCTTTCACGTTGTCATTATGGGGTATTGTTTGTAGAATTTTGAGGAAAATATTGATTTTAATCAATTTTGGAATAAGGCTGTAACATAACAAAGTGAAGTGCTGTGAATACTTTCCGGATGCACTGTATATCATTGCACTGTTATTAATAAGAATTAAATAATCTAACAATCGTAACTTATTAATTATTTTCTTGTATTACCCTGGCTCTGAGGATCAGCCGTATACTGGCTTCCCAAATGCATTAGTGCAGTGGTTCTCAAACCTGTCCTAGAGTACCACCTACCCTGCTGGTTTTTGTTCTGACCGAGCTCTCAATTAATTAATTTAACCCTTAATTTAAGTAATATGATTACATTTGACACTTTAAATTGTGTAACTGATACAAAGTTGGTTCCTTATACAACTTTATACTTAACTTAAAACCCCAACTGTTAAAAATAATTAAAAGGCTCTGATTTAGGAAATTATTTGTTAATTGAAATTAAGGGTTCAATTAAGTAATTGAGAGCTTGGTTGGAACAAAAACCAGAAGGTAGGTGGTAGTCCAGGACAGGATTGAGAATCACTATATTAGCGCATGAATCATGGTTTTATATATATATATATATATATATATATATATATATATATAAAAACATGATTCATGCGCTAATATAGTGAATTTGGCGTAAACAGAATGAGAACATGGATCCATCATGCCTTGTTACCACTGTGCAGGCTGGTGGTGGTGGTGTAATGGTGTGGGGGATGTTTTCTTGGCACACTTTAGGCCCCTTAGTGCCAATTGGGCATCGTTTAAATGCCACGGCCTACCTGAGCATTGTTTCTTACCATGTCCATCCCTTTATGACCACCATGTACCCATCCTCTGATGGCTACTTCCAGCAGGATAATGCACCATGTCACAAAGTTCGAATCATTTCAAATTGGTTTCTTGAACATGACAATGAGTTCACTGTACTAAACTGACCCCCACAGTCACCAGATCTCAACCCAATAGAGCATCTTTGGGATGTGGTGGAACGGGAGCTTCGTGCCCTGGATGTGCATCCCACAAATCTCCATCAACTGCAAGATGCTATCCTATCAATATGGGCCAACATTTCTAAAGAATGCTTTCAGCACCTTGTTGAATCAATGCCACGTAGAATTAAGGCAGTTCTGAAGGCGAAAGGGGGTCAAACACAGTATTAGTATGGTGTTCCTAATAATCCTTTAGGTGAGTATATATATATATATATATATATATATATATATATATATATATATATATATTACTGATTATTAATTTGTTATATTTAAGACATTAGTTTTGCCCATGTAGAAGATCCAAGAGGCAATATCAAGAACAGTCCTTAAATTATGAAGTACAGACATTTTAATGCAGACCAGACTGGAGAGAAAAATAACAGGGTCTACATGTCTGCCCTGTGATGAGTGGAAGCTCGGTTTCTGCCTGACAACTGGTCAGGAACACCTCTGTTTTGTTTTCTCTGTATGCCAATGAAGAAATTAAAATCATTTAAGTGTACGTTTAGAAAGTCCTATAGAAATTCGAAATTGTGCTACTGCAGATGTACATTTTGTATTGAGGTTTAAATCCCTGAAGGGATGGGTTAAATACACAATCCTTGATAGCAGTCTAGCATGCATTCCATGCAAAGTTAAATATTCACCTGCCACTCTGCTATGTACATTGAGATGGTTATGTAAAATCAGTCCTCCCCTCAAACTCTTCAGCATTCTTGAATTCTTCTCACCAGTAACTGTCAACCGTTGTGTTTGTAGTTCCATTATAGCTGTATCAAGGTGTTCATTTCCACAGCCCTCTGTAGCCTTTCCTGCTGCATGCATTCTTCTCTGACTGATGTGTTTATTTCAAGGGTGAGTAATGTCCATTTTCTGTAACACTATCTCTTCCAGCTGAAGCAGAACCGTTTGTCTGGGAAACGCGGGAGGTGCCGGCTACATATCTTGTTCCCAGGGCTTGGTCTAGCTGTTGTCTAGTCTCTCCATGATTCATTTGTTTCCACTATTTAAAGAAATGGATTGTAGCTACCTAAGCTGAAGAGCACAATGGCTACATATTGTGTAATTGTTAGATACCCTGGCGCTGTTGACGTTTTTTGTTGTTGTTTTTTTCCATTTTGCTTTGTCGTTGTTGTTGTCTGCGCAGAGGAACAGAACAAGGCCTCCTATTAAGACACTGGGGTGACGAGGATAGTGGAAGTGGCATCTCAAGCTCCCTATGAATGGGCTGGGGGCTGGACTATTGGGAAGAGCACTTGGTGGCATTTACATTAAGCGCATAGACGCTATGAGCTCTCTGCTGGAGTGCTCCTTCCCAACTCTCAAGCTGAAGAGCATGGCTGCCTTGTAAAGTGTTCTACTAACTGCTGTAACTGCGGCCAGCACACCGACTCAGAGTGGCACCCCACAGGACTGATGACTGTGCCATGCTTAGTGGGCACAGAGCATCCTTGCCAACAAACTACCCACTGAGCTTCCTGTGTCTGTATTGCTTGTTTGCCATGGCGCCGTGGCTGGGATTGAAAACGGTGAACTGCACCAGAGAAGGTATTGAGGAAGTGGATAAGATCCGGAGCTACATAACTGGACTGGTAAGATACACGGAGGTTCTTACTACATAGGCTACTTATAGGCTATGGAATACTTGTATTTTTTTTTTTTACACCACTATCTGTGTTCTAGACATCTCAAAGACCTTCTGCATGAAAAAAAACAACCAAACGTGGTTCACCTGCAGTCAGATCTGGGGTGCTGAGTGCTTACACTTTTCTTTTACCACTCATGCTACTTCTAATTCACTTGGTGTAAATGATCTGTGTAAAAGAGAAATGTTCTATAAACTTGGCTTATTACTTAAGCATCTTCAGCCATTGGCATTAACAAAAGCACATATTTCAATTATACAATCAATTTTTATTTGTATAGCCCCCTTCGCAGGGTAGCCACAGAGCACTTTACAGACTGGTAAACATAAAACAAATGTACAGCAAAATAAAATAATACATAAATAATACAATAAATTAAATTAAATATAGACCTTCATATTTAAAGTCTTAAATATGCACATAAGCACATAAGCACATAAGAACATAAGAAAGTTTACAAACGAGAGGAGGCCATTCGACCCACCGTGCTCTTTTGGCTTGTTTGGTCTTAGTTTAGTTTCCAGTACAAATAGTTTCACCTTGTCTTAAGACTGTTGCAAAAACAAAACCTTTCAGGCCTGGCATTGGACTTGCCTTATGCTGTTGCTCAACAACAAGGCAAACTTTTTATTTTGGGTTATAAAATATATTTAATATAATATTTTAAAAATCTCTTGGATTTGACAGAAACTTTAATTTGGACCCATTTGTTCAAAGGTACCCGATCTCATTTATTTGAGCAAACAAACATATATAACCTACATTTTGCCTGTTTACCATTTGATTCTGATTCCTCCAATAATCATGTTACAGTGGGTTTGTGTTTGAGTATGAGATTTGCTCTCCCAACATGATGACATCATTCCCAGGGCAAGTAATATGAATCTTTATTGATTATTTTGGATGTCTTTGTCATTGGCATGGTAGCCGGCATTGGTTTCATGGTTTTGGACATTTCATTTTTGGTATAAGAATATTAATATTTTATAGATAGATAGGTAAATGTATAACATTTTGAAAGTATTGAAACAATATGGCGTGCCAAATGTAAAACAATGCACACTTTTTTTTCATGTCTTTTTTCACAGATTTATCTTAAATCTTGTGTGTTTTTCCAGATCCAGATTTAGTAAATAATGAAGCTTTTTTTTTCCAGCATAATTATTTCAAAATTTAAAATAAATTCTTAAATGAAAAAAGTATGCGTTGTTTTACATTTGGTGACATGTGCAATCGCCTACAGGTGTGCCATTTTTATATATGGACTAATTTCAATGTCACAGATTGCATGTTTTTCACGTAGATTTCATACCGTGCTACACATTTATTATTTTTATTTCTTGGCAGATGCCCTTATCCAGGGCGACTTACAACATAAGTGCAATACAAAGTGCAAGAATACAGTTAAGTACAAGGCATCAAACATTACAAATTCAAATTTACATTAAACAAAGCAATTCAAGATATAATACATTTTACAACTTCCAATTTATATAGTTAAGTACAGTAAGTGCGGACATACATCCTGGAAAATTAAGCTAAGTGCCGTCAAGATGTAAGGTCACAGTCAAGGGTTACGGGAAAGGGAGCAAGGGGGAAATCAATCAATGATCTAACAGGGATTAAAAGGACTAATATTACAAGTACTGTCTGAAAAGATGTGTCTTGAGTAAGCGCCGGAAGGAGGTCAAGGACTGCTGTTTTGACTTCGGTGGGAAGGGGAAGGTCATTCCACCATTTAGGGGCCAAGGAATTAGCTGGAATTAGCACATTAGCTGACCATCTGAGCTTACACTGGGTCTGTGGCTCATACAACCAATCAAAT
This sequence comes from Amia ocellicauda, assembly GCF_036373705.1. NCBI lineage: Eukaryota > Metazoa > Chordata > Actinopteri > Amiiformes > Amiidae > Amia > Amia ocellicauda. Next base: position 12,780,663 of record NC_089854.1, on the reverse strand, counting down.
TGCAAAGAAGAAGGAGATGCTTTAAACAAATTATGCTTTAGTACAGCCTCTGAGGTCCCGACCACAACTACCTTGCATATTTTAAAGAACAAAGTAAGGAGATGAGTTTTGAAGGATGTGGGAAGGAAAGATTAGTACTACATAATTATAGTCATTCTATATAATATTTCTTTCTATTTAATTTGTATTATTGTGTTCACACAATTGGCCAGTTACCATGGAGCATTCCCCTGTATTTTGTAATATACATGTTTATGTTTTGCCCAACATATGACATAAACTTTAAGCATGAATTGCTGATGTTCAAACATAACAGTAATAAAAAATGTCTCTGTCTGTTTTGTTTTCTAAGAAGGATGCAGCTGATTGCAAACTGTATACCCCAAGAGTGCATGATTATGAGGTATGTGGGAACTACAGATTTGATTATATAATAAAGTTCTTGTGAAATACATGTATTGGCACAGTGAGTTGGGAGACAAAAGGGAGACAAGAAGCACACCTAGAGATGGCTGTAGTTCCATACAGTGTGGCAATGTAGTCAATCCTAATATAACGCTGCCTTCAGACCTGGAATTCATGAGGCTATCCTGCTTTGAAATGCCCCATGAGCTGCAATATCCTTCCTGTAGTGGGGTGGATTAAAGCCTTCTACCAGAAGAGGTCTGATTAGTACATTGTAGCGTCTAAACATTACAGTGAAACAGTGTCTCCCATTTGATAGGAAAATGTGACATTTTCATTACCTTGCACACATCCACATTGTATTTAATTTGAAAAAAGGAGCCACCTGCCAAATGAATATTATTAGTCCTTTGTATAAGAGCTATTATTTGCAGGTTCACTTATTGTACCTTCATCAGCAGATCTAACAAGTGTACTAACTCTGCAAGAGTCTATGTCATTAATATGAATTACTATGAATTTGACACTTGCACTTTTCCAATTAGTATTCAATGTCTTGATATTTACAATTCATGTAATATCATGTATTAGATCTAGCATTTTTTTCACATTAGCATGGTGCCATTATTTTGCAAGTTCATATTGTTTTTACTTGTTAAATAATAATAATAATAATAATAATAATAATAATAATAATAATAATAATAAAACTTTATTTTCTATATCACCTTTAAAAGTTGCATCTCAAAGCGCTTTACAAGAAAAAAATACATTGAAATACAAAAGAAAACAAGGAAAACATACAATCAGAATAATTTAAAAAAAAAAACAATAATAAATCACATAATAATCACAGAAAAGCAATCCTAAAAAAGTGAGTTTTAAGAGAAGATTTAAAAATACTAAAAGATTCAGCATGTCTAACCTCAGAAGCAAGAGAGTTCCTCAGTTTTGGAGCAAAAGAAGAGAAAGCCCTGTCACCCATAGAACGTAGACGAGTAAGAGGAAAAGTAAAAAAAACAGATTCAGAGGAGTGGAGATCACGCATTGGAGTGTAGGGGGTTAAAAGTTAAACAACATCACTATGAGTAACCAGAAACTATGTGAGCATTCTATATTCTGAGTCCGGATCTACTGACACACCTAGTTGGGTAACGATCAAGGAACCCCCAAGTCATATGACTCAGATATTTAAAACATACAGCTCCTAAATGTGGCATTCCAAATATGACAAGTTGAAAAATTTAAATGCAATATGCTATGAATCCCTTTTATTTTGTCTCCCATGGGACTAGAAAATGTGTATAATACATTAGCACAATAATAGCACACATGAAAAAAGTGTGTGCACCATTAGCAAGAAAAAATTATAATCTGTGCCGCAAAAGATCTCCACAAATTAATCTCATTTTATGTTTTCCCCCTCTTAACTCTGGGACACATGATTAAACAAATTGCCTAGCAACAGAAATATTTACAGTCTTTAATGACTATTTGTTTCCAGTTTCTTTGCTTGCTCTGGGGTGGCATGAGCCAAGAGCAAATTCTGTTCTTTCCAGTGGAATTCTGCTGTATTCCAAAAGGACATTATAAATCAGAATGGGAACAGTTTAATTCCACATGTAATGGCACAGGTGCACTGTTATTTATGTGTGGTTTATTTTTTTCAGCAGAATTGTCCCATCACCACACTCTCTTGTTTTGTGAAAGAGTTCAAAGTGTTGGTGTTTGACTTAGAACTACATAAAACAAATCTCACCAAACCGCTTGATCGACGGCTTAATATCCTAAATCAAAAGGTGAGGATTTTTCATAATCATCTACTTCTGTCTTATGGTGGTCATAAAACTTATCATTTTAACTAAGTAGCATAGGCTTTAACGCTAAGCTATTTGCTCAATATCTTCTTTGGCAGGCAACTTAAACAATCTTTTAAATGTATTAAATTTGTCCTTTTCTTTGTATTTGTGTGTGTACGACACATCGTGAAAGCGATTGACAGCAAGAGAATAGGCTAGATGGTACTGTCCTGTATTTTCAGTCAGACAGAACCCTGTGTGTCTCATTTTCTGCCTTTTGGTAGTGGTCAGTGACAAGCACATCATTCCATTGGTTGAAGCACCTGCATAGTAGTAATAATAGTAGTAGTAGTATTTGTCTTTATTATCCCCAAGGGGCAATTTGATTTACAGCAGAGGCAAAAAGACATGAAATAAACAGACGGTAAAAGACCGTAAATCTCAGCGCCACTATGTATATTGACACAGAATCATCTTAAATTATTTAATTTTTAGCACTGGCATGTAACATAGTTATCCTGAGGTTAACATTCTCAAGTCTTTTGTTTAAGCCAGGAAATATTTTTTGGCAGATAGCAACTCTGTTATATAATATCCTGTCTGAAACTGGAAGAGCAATTCACAGGGAGGAAATAAAAGGGGTAAAAACATCAAATACAAAATGCAAAGGAGTTACACCAAATACAATTTGAACTAGCACTGTGTAGCCCATACAACCTGATAAGTCTCAGGCTGTTATGCACTGGGAATCTTTAACTGGACACTCATTTGTTTTTTGTTTTTTTCCCATATGTGTTTTGCTTAGCAATGGCAGAAGGACCGAGAAGGCTGTCCACAGTGTGAAGTTTACGAGGAAAAAACGGCTGAAGCATTCCTGAAAGACCTTCAGTCCATCCTGCAGTATATACATTACAATGGCTGAGACATCCCTACTGGAAGCAGGTCTTCCTTTGTGCCCAAGGCTGCTGGCCAGAGTCTTGGTAGTAAGTCTTCCCTCCGATGTCACCCAAGATAAAGGTCAGACCTTTATGATGACTCCTGTGCCTTGGTTGCTTGAGAGGTTTGATGCTGAAATAAGGAAGTACTGTGTGTGTATACTAGCACTAGTGTGTGAGAAGCTGGTGGGTGAATGTGTGCCCAGCTGCTAAACATGCAAAAGTGATTCCGACACAGTAGGTCTTGTAAAAACCCATGTCACGGAAGTCCAGGAAAACATGAGGACCTTTCCATCTACCACAATAAGAAAACCCCTCACCACTTGTTCCGACGGTTCAAGGAGTTCAAGAAGTTCACATGTCTTTGATATGACCTCATCAAAATTGGAATTCCATCTCCCCAGCTTTTGGAGTAGACACCCTAACCAATAGGACAATGCAGCAGTTAGTTTTGAATACAATTTAGCAGAATTGTCCCATCACCACACTCTCGTGTTTTATGAAAGAGTTCAAAGTATTGGTGTTTGACTTAGAACTACATAAAACAAATCTCAAACCGCTTGATCGATGGCTTAATATCCTAAATCAAAAGGTGAGGATTCTTCATAATCATCTACTTCTGTCTTATGGTGGTCATCAGGATGTAATTTGTCAATACAAAAGTACTATTTAAGAACTTATCATTTTAACTAAGTAGCATAGGCACGCTAAGCTTTTTGCTCAATAACTTCTTTGGCAGGCAACTTAAACAATCTTTTAAATGTATTACATTTGTCCTTTCCCTTTTCTTTGTATTTGTGTGTGTTAGTTTTGAATACAATTTACATTTAATTTCCCACAATCTCCACAGCAAAAAGTGTTTAATAAAATGTTGTGTCAGGCCGAGACTAAAGACATTTCAGAAATTACCTGCCAAAGATGGCAAAAAAGTTTATTACATGTTACAATTTATTGTGTATTGATATTGGTAAACATTGTTGCATATTGGAAAATTTAATTGCATAATTTATTTATTTTTAAGAAAAGGAACATCCCACTTGAAACTGCATTCTTGGAGTGAACCAACATGTATATACATGTTAGATGATTTTAAACAAGTAACTGAAGCAGTAGATCATTTAAGAGAATGATATATATATAATTTTATAAAAAGCTTTCTAAAAAAATAAAGTTTCACATAGAAGACTATATCCCTTAAGTTATATCATACATTTTTAGGTAATTTTAGTAAGAAGTATAAGAACTATATAGAAGTGGGGTCGTGAGTGGGGTTCCTCAGGGATCAGTATTAGGTCAGTGCTGTGCCTAACTTATAGCAATGATAGACTGTTGTATACTTAGTAAATTCAATGAAATCTTAGCAGAAAATAAACAATACAAAATAAACAATACAGTGGAGTTAAAATTAATGCAAATAAGTGCAAGGTATTCCATGCAGTTGATAAAAATGTCAACTATCAAATGGCATGTGCCAAACTAAGAGACGCAAAATCTAAGAAGGATCTAGAACAGAGGGTAGCCCACTCTGGTCCTGCAGTGCCTTCTGGTTTTTGTTTTATCCAAGTCTGTAACTGCATAATTGAGCCAAAATGTCCATGTATCTGGTAAATAATGATTGAGAGAAACCTGCAGGATTGTGGCTCTCCAGAAAAAGGGTTCACTGCTAATCTAGGAGTTTATGTGGAAGCAAGACTTCATCTGGAATAGTGTGGTCTGGTCACCACATTAAAAGATATTGCTGCTCTAAAGGCAGTTCAAAAGAGAGCAACCAGGGAAATTCCAGGTCTGATGGGAATGTCATACTCTGATTTAGGGAATTTAACCTTTTCAGTCTGAAACAAAGGCCTTTTATTTATTTCAAACTTCCTTGCACTGCCATGCTTCAGGCGCAACAGTGGTGCTGCTCAATTTAATAAAATAGCTTTAATAAAAGTAAATGTGTCTGTGGAGTCACTACAATCAATCATTTCCCAACACATGATCGTTGGTTACACTTTTCCATTATATAATGTATGTGCGTATGTATGTATATAATGTATGTATGCGTGTGTACACACTAATTTATATATATATATATATATATATATATATATATAGTAACACGGCTGGGGCTTGGGACGTGTTGACACGGGGTCAAGGTTAGTGCACAGGGAGACAGACAAACCAGGAAGCCACAGATGGGTTGAAAAACGGAGCGTTCCCTTATTTTATTAACGGCAGTTGGTTTGCGAGACGGGGTCTTGTAAAGAATTAAAAAAAAAGTAAAAACAAAAAAAAAAGAAACCTACACTCCGTGCTCGGGTCTGGCTAACCTCTTGCTGGGCGTCGGCCTTAACTAGCTCCGGACCTCCGAGAGGCTTACCGGGTTAGGAAACAAAACAAATAGGAAGAAGGAAGGCTCTTGGTCTTTGGCCCGTTCAGGTTCAGGTTCCTTATTTCCAACTCCCTCCTTTCCTCCCTGTTGTACTCCCTCTCAAACAAAGGAAACCCATCCCCTTATGTAGGAAGTTGAGTTAGGTTAACGAGCACCAGGTGTGGTGGACTCCAATCACCTGCACCTGCTGTGGGGCTGGGATCTTCTCCATGTAGGGACGCAGTACCTCAAACTGCCGGTGGATGGTGCCATTTCCACCTATAGTACCTCCCATTCAAGATCATTCCCCTTACAGCCTTACACACCCTCCCTTCCAGCTCTGAGGTGGGGCCGGGAGCGATGGAAGCCCAGAGAGTGTGGACCCTCGATAGGGCGTCTGCATTCCCATGTCTGGAACCGGACCTGTGGATGACAGTAAACTTAAAAGGCTGTAAGCTCAGGAACCATCTCGTCACTCGGGCATTTTTCTCCTTATTTTGTGCCATCCATGTAAGTGGAGCAAGGTCAGTAACCAAGGTGAACTGGCGGCCCAGGAGGTAATACTTCAGGGTCTCGAGTGCCATTGTTCCATTCTGGTTTTCATCCCCTCGATGTGTTCAATCAGGGTTCTGTGTGGGCAGGGCTGCTCCTCCCATGATTCTTTGGCTATATCCAGTTGGCCACGTGGTCTTCGGGCATATAGCATCTCAAAAGGGGAGAATCCTGTGGATGCCTGCGGGACCTCCCGGATGGCAAACATGAGGTATGGCAGCAGTTTGTCCCAGTTCTTCCCATCCTTCTCTATAACCTTGCGCAACATGCTTTTGAGAGTCTTGTTGAACCGTTCCACCAATCCATCTGTTTGGGGGTGGTACACAGACTTCCTTAGCCGTTTTCACCTGCATGAGGCGACAAAGGTCTTTCATCAGCCGAGACATGAAGGGGGTTCCTTGGTCAGTCAGTATCTCTTTCGGTATGCCAACTCGGCTGAACAGCAAGAAAAGTTCTTTGGAAATGGTTTTAGAGGACGTATTGCGCAAGGCCATGGCTTCGGGGTATCGTGTGGCATAATCCAGTATAACCAGGATGTACTGGTGTCCCCAGTTTGTCTTCACTAATGGCCCCACCAAGTTCATCCCAATGCTGTCAAAAGGGGTTTCTATTATGGGTAGAGGCACAAGGGGGTTACGTTGAACTGGTCGAGGAGCCATCTTCTGGCACCTCGGGCAGGAGCGGCAATACCGTTCCACAGCCTTGTAAACACCTGGCCAAAAAAACCGAGTTAGAATTCGCTCTCTGGTCTTCTCCTCTTCTAAGTGTGCCCCCAGGACATGGCTGTGGGCCAGCTGCAGGACAGTTGGTTGATAGGCCGCAGGTACGAGCAGTTGTTCAATAACCTCACTGTTTTTCTTGCTTATTTGATAAAGCAACCCATTCCTGACAGCAAAATGGGGATATGTCAAAGGGAGCCTATCATCCGGCTGTCTATCCTCCAGAACTTTCACGTTTTTCAGTGCGTTGGCTAGATTAGGGTCATTCAACTGGGCTGTGCCAAATTGGCCTCGAAGGGGTGGGGCCGATGTTTCCATTTGGTCAAGCTCTTCATTCTCAGGGAATCCCGGAGCTACGTTGTCCAGTAGCCCCACCCCTGTCCTTTCGTCAATGAGGGCCGTCTCCCCATCCTCCTCCGAGGATTCCCTCTCCGAGTCGGCATCTCCCTGGAAGACCTGAAATGAAGGAGGATTACAACGAGCCCATTTTGTGGTTTTGATTAACACTTTTCTTTTCCTTTTGGTCATTGTTTTACCTGCTGTTTCGCTGTCTCTAACCATGTAACCGGGTTCCTTTCGGGTTTCTTCCCAAAGTGCATGGAAAAGTGTACAGTCACGCCCAATGAGAATGGGCAAAGGTAGGTTTTCCACCACCCCTACTTGGAGTGTACACGGACCCCGGGGTGTGGCTAACGTCACCTGAGTGGTTGGATAACTTCTGGTGTCCCCATGGATGCAGGAAAGGGAGAGAGGTTCTTTTGGGTCAAGTGCAGCAGGGTCGACAAGAGACCGTTGGACCAATGTGACCATGCTTCCTGAGTCGATCAGTGCCTGGACCATTTGGCCTCTGATTCTGACAGAACATTCTGGTGGGGGTTCCACTCTGGTTTCCAGGAAGGTGATCAAGAGATTACAGCCCTTACTTTCCGAGTGTCTGGAAGAAGATTCAGTTGGCATGGGGACATCATTCAGGTGGCATTGCCATGCGATATGTCCGGTCTCCCCACAGCGGTGGCACGTCCTAGCATCTCGGTCAACTAGGCCCCTCGACCCCTTTCCTTGTTGTCGAGGTCCCTTTTCCTTGCTTCTTTCGTAGTTCCAACTAGGTCGGAGTCCTGCCTCTCTTTCTGGGCTTTTCTTTGGTTTCACTCCTTGGGGTTTGTCAGACTTGGGGCCTCGTAATAACTCCACGGTGGCTTGGTGGCGCTCCACTAGTTCCACCAGCTGATCTGCGGACGTAGGGTCCCCTTGACTCACCACTTTCTTCATCTCCCATGGTAGTGCTCTCAAATAGCGGTCCATGACAATCCTCTCCAGGACCGCAGAAATTCCTCCTTGTTCCGGCTGCAGCCATCTCTTGGTGAGGCGGATGAGATCATGCATCTGGGCTCTGGGTGATTGTCCACTCTGGAAGGTCCAGGCATGGTAGCGCTGCGCACTCACATACGGGTACGTCTTTTGTGCTTCCCCAGTTAGAAATGGTGCGATCAGCCCAGCCCACTGGTCTTATGGCCATTTCTCTCGCTCCGCAGTCCTTTCAAAGACACTCAGGTACGCCTCCACATCATCATGTTCATTCATTTTAGGGATAAAGCTTGCCACTTTATTCCTAGAGGGAGATTGTTGTGAGCCCCCTCCGGCAGCAATCAATCCCTCTGTGAGGCATCGCAGCTCACCCTGCAGCATTGTTGTATTCCGACGCTGCTCCTGGATTAACTTGTGAGTCGATGCGCATTGAGCGAGATTGGCTTCTACAAGTTGTTTAAGTATTGCTTCCATTTTCCAAGGTGACAGGTCTGTCTATGAACCACCAGAGCCTGCCCGCATTCTCCACCAAGTGTAACACGGCTGGGGGTTGGGACGTGTTGACACGGGGTCAAGGTTAGTGCACAGGGAGACAGACAAACCAGGAAGCCACAGATGGGTTGAAAAACTAAGCATTCCGTTATTTTATTAACAGCAGTTGGTTTGCGAGATGGGGTCTTGTAAAGAATTAAAAAAAAAAAAAAAAAAAAAACCTATACTCCATGCTCGGGTCTGGCTAACCTCTTGCTGGGCGTCAGCCTTAACTATCTCCGGACCTCTGAGAGGCTTACCGGGTTAGGAAACGAAAGAAACAAAACAAATAGGAAGAAGGAAGGCTCTTGGTCGGTGCAGGTGCAGGTGCAGGTGCAGGTGCAGGTGCAGGTGCAGGTGCAGGTGCAGGTGCAGGTGCAGGTGCAGGTGCAGGTGCAGGTTCCTTATTTCCAACTCCCTCCTTTCCTCCCTGTTGTACTCCCTCTCAAACAAAGGAAACCCATCCCCTTATGTAGGAAGTTGAGTTAGGTTAACGAGCACCAGGTGTGGTTGGCTCCAATCACCTGCACCTGCTGTGGGGCTGGGATCTTCTCCATGTAGGGACGCAGTACCTCAAACTGCCGGTGGATGGTGCCATTTCCACCTATAGTACCTCCCATCCAAGATCATTCCCCTTACAGCCTTACAATATACATATATATATATATATATATATATATATATATAAATCAAATCCATATTTCGACATGCTTACTTCCCTTTGCAATCGGAAGATGTCCAGCAGTGCCATCAGCTCAGAATTGGCAGACAACAGTGGGACCCTGGTACACCCTCTACTGTCTGGAGAAGTCTGGTCAGAAGTGGCCTTCATGGAAGACTTGCGGCCAAAAAGCCATACCTCCGACGTGGCAACAAGGCCAAGCAACTCAACTATGCATGAAAACACAGGAACTGGGATGCAGAAAAATGGCAGCAGGTGTTCTGGACTGACTAGTCAAAATGTGAAATATTTGGCTGTAGCAGAAGGCAGTTTGTTAGCCAAAGGGCTGGAAAGCGGTACACGAATGAGTGTCTCCAGACAACAGTGAAGCATGGTGGACGTTCCTTGCAAGTTTGGGGCTGCATTTCTGCAAATGGAGTTGGGGATTTGGTCAGAATTAACGGTCTCCTCAATGCTGAGAAGTACAGGCAGATACTTATCCATCATGCAATACCATCAGGGAGGCATCTGATTGGCCCCAAATTTATTCTGCAGCATGACAACGACCCCAAACATACAGCACAAGTCATTAAGAACTATCTTCAGCATAAAGAAGAACAAGGAGTCCTGGAAGTGATGGTATGGCCCCCACAGAGCCCTGATCTCAACATCATTGATTCCGTCTGGGATTACATCAAGAGAAAAGCAACTGAGGCTGCCTAAATCCACAGAAGAACTGTGGTTAGTTCTCCAAGATGTCTGGGCCAACCTACCTGCTGAGTTCCTTCAAAAACTGTGTGCAAGTGTACCTAGAAGAATTGATGCTGTTTTGAAGGCAAAGGGTGGTCACACTAAATATTGATTTGATGTAGATTTTTCTTCTGTTCACTCACTTTGCATTTAGTTAACTGATAAATATAACCTATTAACTGTCTATTTTTGAAAGCATTCTTACTTTACAGCATTATTTCACACCTGCCTAAAACTTTTAAACAGCACTGTATATAAAAAACAATACTTAGCTTGAAGGGAGAACCTTGGTCTTGAGTGCAAGCTCATTTGACTCACTTTGAGGCACTTTAAGGTGAAGAAATTAGAAGCTTATCCTTTTTCATATTATTTATTTCCACATAATTTATGTATTACCTTTGAGAAAGGTAACCATGTTACACATTCACAACCTAAGTGAATGCAGGGTTTCCATGCTATATGGGATGAAGACTAGTCTTGGCTGAAACATGTAAACAGAATGCAAAGCATTCACCACTTTTTAATCAATAGATCATCCCCAATATCCCTCATATTAATAACAGCATCTATAATTGTTTATATCTCTCAGACATCAGATTAATGTATAATTATTTTATGAAGGTTTACTAGTACTGCATTATTATTATTCAAATTTAATTTGATGACTGAATTTACCAAACCACCTGCTTAATTGTTTTGAATTAAATACTTGCAGGTGTTTAAAAATTGGTGATTGAAGGGTGACCCACAAAACCTGCTGGATAGGGGCTCTCCAGGACCAGGGTTGGAGAACACTGATGTACAGGATTCTCTATCTCGTTAATAGTTCCACCAGCTAACTTTGACATAACCCATTGTGCTGATTTTGACATTACCTTTATTTAATAATTATTTACGTACTGGGTTGGTCTTTGTATCACAAGTGCCAAAACAGAAAATTGTAATTAACTAAACTAGCTGGTTTCACTATATTGCTTACTGCTGTGAACAGGTTGTTGCCTGTTAGTACATTTTTTTATGTCTTTAGTTGCTTTCTAGTGCATGGGTTGAATCTTCAAGGTGTTCTTGAATCTGTGTGTAAAATTAAGTGTAACATATAAGCGCCTTAGGAAAGTCAGATAAGAAACTGGTTCCACTAGTACTCTTCATCATACACCAAACCGAAACTTTGATTTACCACAAATTACAAACTCGTATCCTATGTCATTTTCATTTCTAAGTAGGTGAAAGTGAATTCTGACAATAGTGTGTGAAATGTTGCGATTCGGTGGTAGGTCAAAGTTTTGATTTATTACAGGCCTTGATGTATTTACAATAGTAGCAGAAACAAACCTGTCAGCTTTGAGGTATGTTCGTAGTAGTCCCAACTACCAGGAAAATGTATTCATCACAGAAATGTATTGTAAGACTTTGTTGAACCAATATTACAGACATAGGCTGCCATATTTAAATTCCTTAAATTAATTTCTATGACATCCTGTCAGGTAATGTTTTAACATGTCTATGTAATTTGCCTCTAACCATGAAGAGCCACTAAGAAATTGTTTGTATAGATTGGGTATGCTCCCATAAAAAAAAATGCAGTATCAGCTTTCAGTGTTACATCACACTACATTTTTACTTATACCGCTAGGGGTTAAAATCTCATAATCAAGCGTTCATAATGAAGTTCAAGTCTGAAAGCAGAGGTTATCATGATGTTCCTTATGTAGCGCATACTCTGGGATCTGCTCCCTGGTGCAGAAAGCAGATATTCTCTTAGTTGTCTCTCTTCAGCTTCCCCAACAATCCAGAATTCACTAGTGGCCCAAAATCAATCAAATTCTAGCCCAAAATTGGACCAGAATGTATTTATTTTTAATGACAACCCCAAAAGTAAATCAATATGTTTAGTCCACCGTCCACAACATTTACATAAATAAATAAACCAAATCTCCCATTCTTTCATGTGAATATTTTAGCTTTTCCCATAATTGTGGTTCAGTTGCCACGATGCAGATAGCCAGCAACTGCGGAAAGGCACATTTGAAATGCAAAACAAAGCGAAGTGCAAAAAAAGTCTGCGCCTTCATATATGGCTTTAATCAGACACTGCATTCTCATAGATCATTCTGCACATAAGCAAACCAATCGAGCCAAAGGATTCGTTCACAGGAATCTTTCTATAAAAAATCATTAGTTAAATTGGTCAGAGGCTGCGCAGAATGACACAATAAAATGAAAGGCCATGAGGCACTTACCAAAGTAGTAAAACAAAGTGTGTTTCTGCCACTTTCATGTTTTGAAACAGAATATGTAAGTTTTAATCCATTCACAATACACATCACATTAACACCTGTATAATGTAGACAAAAGTAGGCCAAAATTTCGGTACCCATCCAAATATATTTTTTTCCTGTACAATGTGTGATGAGTCCTTTAAATGGATTTGATGCATACAGAGTGACCAGCACTGCTGAGCACAGCCCTTCAATTTTCAGATCTCCCACTGTTCTGGCTCCAAACATGGCAATGCATACCTGTCCCTGTCCCGGGTCCATGCTTTCTTTTCGTCTGTCAATGATCCGCCTGAGGGGGCGCAGCCAAGGAGGAGGGTATGTAACAGTGTGGAGCAGGGTTATAGAGAACAGATATATCCCTGCACCTGTCTTTCATTTGTTGGCTGTTAGGCCTCCAAACCTAGGGAAAAACTACATTGCCCACAAACCCCAGCACTCAACTTCCTGTTGGCTGTCAGCTGACCTACACCAGCAGTCTGCTGACCCACCACTATGTACAGGTGTCTCAGGGCTGCCTGCATAAAAGGGAGGACCCAAATATTTAGTTCTTTGTCTCATACCCGTTGTGGACAGGGACAAGGAGTGTGGCTGAGTAGCAGCATACAAATAGGAAAAGAAGACAAAGAACCTGTGACTTCTGTTTTAAAAGAAACACAGCCAGAGTTTGAAGCCTGAGTCGGGGGGACTTCTACTTGCAACCACCCATACAACCCGCTTGTAACTAACTCAACCCCCCACTGTGCCACAGTATGTATTGATATTCCATGCAGAAGACTACCATCCCCAGACTAATATAAAGGAAAGTGAACCGGATTTTGAAGACTATTATCTCTTCCTATGTTGGAAACTAATACACCAAGTGAGATCAATCTAGATCCAAGTCTACTGGATTTTCACATGCAGAGATGAACATTGAAGATGCCTGTGAGGAACTATGGATAAACTCCTAGAGGGGAAGATGGATTGTCCTGTTACTCCTTCATCACCTTCTTATGACTTCCTATAGCATCTGAATTATTTTACTGTCCAGGCTGAGAAGAACATGGAAGAGCTTCTCATTGCCAACAATGGAATTATAATAAGCACTTTCGTGAGGTTCACTTTGACCCACAAAATCATGTTTGGGTTTGTAATTGCCCATTGTCTAAAGCTGCTGACAAATTCAGTACCAAGCTTGCTCCATAATGCATGGGGCCTTACATAATTGTGCAACAACTGTGCCCTGTTAACTATCAAGTCGTTCTTGAGGTGTCGAATGTCCACAGATCTGGAAGTGGAGTGACAGAGTGCTGGAAATGTTTGCTGCAGACTCGGACGAGGAGAAGTTCCTTGGATTCCCAGATCCTACTGGCAACAGAGCTCTAACTGCATCTTTCTCACAGTCCTTGCTCTGTTTTTTTCCTGGGGGAAGGGAGTGTAATGAGCTGCAAGAGACACTGCACCTTTCCCTTTAAATGGATTGTATACGTACAGATGCACACCACTGAGCACATAAATACACGTTCAATTGAGAATGGGTGCCTCTTTTCCTGACTGGACTACTCTCTTTAGTCCGTATTCTTATGTCTTCATTTCTGTTTTATTGTCTTTAATGATTTGATGACCACAGTAAGAACTACAAAGCAGTTTTGTAGTAGATTTTACAAGGTTAAACTCTGCGACTCCTTGGGTAATGGGACTTTTGATTAAACATACAAACAATAATGGAGGACTGTGTTTCTGTGGAAACCAAATGGGATCCCCTTGCTGCTAACACAGACAGATTATGCTGGATACATAAATCTCACACAGGAATGATACAGCCTATATTAGGAGAGGGTTTGGACTGTTATTTCAATCAACTATTGAACTGTGGGGTGATAATTACTGAACAAACAGATCATTATGGACTTTCATTTCCTTTTCTATCTTTATTTTCTTTCTTAATTACTATACCTTCTAATTGTTGTACAACTACACATACATAGTTGTTCATTTTCATGCACAATACGAGATTGAGTTCATAGTGATTGTGTGACTTTATATACAGGTCTTGTCTTTTGTGCCCATTCTCTGCTAACTCCTGTGGACCTAAAAAAACATGTACATATATATATATGTATATATGTATATATTTACATATACAGTGGGGGGGGGAAAGTATTTGATCCCCTGCTGATTTTGAACGTTTGCCCACTGACAAAGAAATGATCAGTCTATAATTTTAATGGTAGGTGTATTTTAACAGTGAGAGACAGAATAACAACAAAAAAATCCAGAAAAACGCATTTCAAAAAAGTTATAAATTGATTTGCATGTTAATGAGGGAAATAAGTATTTGACCCCTTCGACTTAGTATGTGGTGGCAAAACCCTTGTTGGCAATCACAGAGGTCAGACGTTTCTTGTAGTTGGCCACCAGGTTTGCACACATCTCAGGAGGGAAATAAGTATTTGATCCCCTATCAATCTGCAAGATTTCTGGCTCCCAGGTGTCTTTTATACAGGTAACGAGCTGAGATTAGGAGCACTCTCTTAAAGGCAGTGCTCCTAATCTCAGCTCATTACCTGTATAAAAGACACCTGTCCACAGAAGCAATCAATCAATCAGATTCCAAACTCTCCACCATGGCCAAGACCAAAGAGCTGTCCAAGGATGTCAGGGACAAGATTGTAGACCTACACAAGGCTGGAATGGGCTACAAGACCATCGCCAAGCAGCTTGGTGAGAAGGTGACAACAGTTGGTGCGATTATTCGCAAATGGAAGAAACTGTCAGTCTCCCTCGGTCTGGGGCTCCATGCAAGATCTCACCTCGTGGAGTTTCAATGATCATGAGAACGGTGAGGAATCAGCCCAGAACTACACGGGAGGATCTTGTTAATGATCTCAAGGCAGCTGGGACCATAGTCACTAAGAAAACAATTGGTAACACACTACGCCGTGAAGGACTGAAATCCTGCAGCGCCCGCAAGGTCCCCCTGCTCAAGAAAGCACATGTACAGGCCCGTCTGAAGTTTGCCAATGAACATCTGAATGATTCAGAGGAGAACTGGGTGAAAGTGTTGTGGTCAGATGAGATCAAAATCAAGCTCTTTGGCATCAACTCAACTCGCCGTGTTTGGAGGAGGAGGAATGACCCCAAGAACACCATCCCCACCGTCAAACATGGAGGTGGAAACATTATGCTTTGGGGGTGTCTTTCTGCTAAGGGGACAGGACAACTGCACCGCATCAAAGGGACGATGGACGGGGCCATGTACCGTCAAATCTTGGGTGAGAACCTCCTTCCCTCAGCCAGGGCATTGAAAATGGGTCGTGGATGGGTATTCCAGCATGACAATGACCCAAAACACACAGCCAAGGCAACAAAGGAGTGGCTCAAGAAGAAGCACATTAAGGTCCTGGAGTGGCCTAGCCAGTCTCCAGACCTTAATCCCATAGAAAATCTGTGGAGGGAGCTGAGGGTTCGAGTTGGCAAACGTCAGCCTCGAAACCTTAATGACTTGGAGAGGATCTGCAAAGAGGAGTGGGACAAAATCCCTCCTGAGATGTGTGCAAACCTGGTGGACAACTACAAGAAACATCTGACCTCTGTGATTGCCAACAAGGGTTTTGCCACCACGTACTAAGTTGAAGGGGTCAAATACTTATTTCCCTCATTAACATGCAAATCAATTTATAACTTTTTTGAAATGCGTTTTTCTGGATTTTCTTGTTGTTATTCTGTCTCTCACTGTTAAAATACACCCACCATTAAAATTATAGACTGATCATTTATTTGTCAGTGGGCAAACGTACAAAATCAGCAGGGGATCAAATACTTTTTTCCCCCACTGTATACATGGATGGGCAGTATTTATGATACATGTATTTAAAATATGTATTTCAAATACAAAATAGGATTTTGTAATTTGTATTTGATAGGGTTGATGAAAATGGCTTCATATTTTGTATCAAAATACTTTAGTGTTTTGTATTTTGTAGTTTAAAAATACTGAAAAATACTTTGTGAGGAGTCTACATGATGACATCATAAAAATGCTGCCTCTGATTGGTGCATACTCAGTTATTTGTCCAGACTTGTTCAGATCAGAACAGAAAATTCATCCATACCCGAAGAAGAAGGTTAAGGTGAGAAAAAGAGACCTCTGCAATGCAGGCCACAGGGGGCACTCACTCATTCAATACACTCCCTCTCTCACACACACCCACACACTCACTCAATCACACACTTACTCTCTCACCCACACTCACACATAAGTTTGACTGTTTTTGGTAGAACTTTTGAACTGTTTTGGAATACCTGGTCTGTAATATTCTCTATTGGAGTTTAAGTAAATGTTCTTACTACACTATTAATGTGTAAGTGTCCTCTATACCTATAGGCTCTCAATAGATTCAGTGGTTGGAGTTGGGTTAATACTCCTTGACAAGTTCTGTTGCTACTTTCTGATTACGTTTCTGGCTACATTAAAATCATATTGATTATTTAAAAGTGCTAAAATGTTTGTTTTCAACTTTCAAATAGGTGTCCAATGATTGATAAATAATTGATTGCTAAATGATTGTACCCTAATTGAAGTAGCTGTTTAATAGGATCATGATTTTGCATACCATTGCATGAATGACTGCCTGACACATAATTTATTATTATATTTATGATTAACAATCAAATGATTAATTTCTTAGAAATTAGTTGCTATGAATAAAGGTGCCATCAGTTGTCTTCTTATGAATGACTTGTTTGTCATTGAGTCAGTGTTGCTGATGCAAAGTAGGCCCTTCATTACAAAACACCAAGTAACTAAATTTGGATACAATTATGAGTCATTAGCAAACTGTTAGTTAAACATTGAACTGTTGGTTACCTTAAAACTAACCTTCATCTGGGTGATCATAGGGATATTTGAATATTTGATCTGTTAACTGGTTGCATATGTCAGATTTATTGCATGACTCGTTAGGCAGAGAAAAGCTGTTGCTATCAAACACTGTCTACTTAATCAACTGAGTCAGTGTACTGGTGAAGGGATAGATCAAATAGGCCGATAGATTGAAGGTTCGCGAAGTGATTTCATGCTCCCTTGTAAAAGTATTTTTAGTATTTTTAAAATACAAAAATACAGTAGTTTATTTTGATACATGGTGTGCCTGCTGTATTTTGTAGTTTATTTGGATACACTTAAAATTAAGGTATTTGGTATCTTATTTTATAATACATTTTGATGTATCTTTGCCCATCCCTGCATATATATATTCAGCTACTGATATTTGTTATGACTGAGAACTTTGTTATTATTATTATTTTTATTTCTTGGCAGACGCCCTTATCCAGGGCAAAAATACAGTGAAGTACAAGGCATTAATCATTACAAAATCAATTTAGCTAAAACAGCAATTCAGAATAATACATTTTACAAATTCCAATTTACAATTTACACAAGTACAGTAAGTGACTTCCTACATCCTGGACGGTGAAAGCTAAGTGCTGTCAAGATGTAGGGTCACAGACAAGGGCTACAGGAAAGGGAGCAAGGAGGAAAACAATCAAGAACACAAGAAGCATAATAAAACTGTGAAGTGCTATCTAGCAGGGATAGAGGACTAATATTACAAGTACTGTCGGAAAAGATGCGTCTTCAGTAAGTGCCGGAATGAGGCCAGTGGAGGGAACAGAGCAGTGGAGTAGCTTGTGCGAATCGTGGCAGAGAGAATACCAGACGACCCGCAGAGTTCTGGATGAGCTGGAGCGGCGGGTAGTAGTTGCAGGCAGGCCGACCAGGAGGGAGTTGCAGTAGTCCAGGTGGGAGAGGACCAGTGACTGTAGTCAGAGTCGAGTAGTCGGTGAGGAAGGGACGGATCCGGCGTATGTTGCTCAGGAAGAATCTACAGGTGCGTGTCAGCGTGGTGATGTGTTGGGTGTAGGAGAGCGCAGAATCGAGGGTGACTCCTAGATTTTTTGCGGAAGAAGAAGGAGAGAGTGTGGTGGATTCCAAGGGGATCGAGATGGGGAGGTCAGCAGAAGGTGAGGAAGAGTGGGGGAAAATCAAGAGATCCAATTTGGAGAGGTTGAGCTTGAGGTGGTGCAAGTGCATCCAGGCGGAAATAGCAGACAAGCAGGAAGAGATGCGAGAGGGGATGAGAGGGTCAGAAGAGGGAAAAGACAGGAAGATCTGGGCATCATCAATGTAGAAGTGGTAGGAGAAACCATGGGAAGCGATGAGGGGGCTCAGGGAGCGAGTGTAGAGAGAGAACAGGAGCAGGCCCAGGACGGAGCCTTGGGGAACGCCTGTGAGGAGAGGTTGGGGGGTGGATGAGGAGCCTCGCCATGTCACTTGGTAGGACCGATCACTGAGGTAGGAGGAGAACCAGGTGAGAGCAGTCCCAGAGATCCCAAGGTCAGTGAGGCAGGAGATGAGGATGGAGTGATCAACGGTGTCAAATGCTGCGGAGAGGTCAAGGAGGATGAGGACTGAGGAGAGGGAGGCCGCCCGAGCATGGCTGAGGGAGTCAGTGACAGCCAGGAGAGCCGTCTCAGTGGAGTGAGCTGTGAAGAAGCCGGATTGCAGAGGATCAAGGAGTGAGTGTTGGGACAGAAAGTCCGAGAGCTGACGGTGGACCGCCCGCTCGAGAGTCTTGGAGAGGAAGGGGAGTAGGGAGACAGGGCAGTAGTTCTGAGGACAGGTGGCATCAAGGGTTGGTTTCTTGAGTAGTGGGATGACAGCAACTTGTTTAAATGCAGAGGGGTAACAGCCAGAGAGGAGTGAGGAGTTGAGGAGGGAGGAAATGAAGGGGAGAAGATCAGGAGCGGTTGCTTGGAAGAGGCGAGAAGGGAGAGGGTCCAGGGCACACGTTGTGGGTTTGTGACGTAGGAGGAGAGCAGAAACTTCAGCATCTGAGAGGGTTGAGAATGAAGAAAAGGGAGCTTGATCGGTGGGAGGTTTCGGTGTGATGGGAGATGAGGGTGGAGTAGTGAAGAGCCTGCGGATGTCTGCAATCTTGGAGGAGATGAAGGAGCCGAAATCATCAGCAGTGAGAGATGGGGGAGGAGGAGGGGGAGGGGGGCCAAGGAGGGAGGAGAAGGTGGAGAAGAGTTTGCGGGGGTTGTTGACAGTGGATTCGAAGAGAGATTGGAAGTAAGACTTCTTGGCTGAGGTGAAAGAGGATGAGAATGAGGACAGTAGAGAGCGGTAGAGTTCGAGGGCAGCTGGGAGTTTGGTCCTTTTCCACTTCTGTTCGGCGGCATGCAGACTAGTTCGGGTTGCGCGGAGAACAGCAGAGAGCCAAGGCTGAGGAGGGGAGGGACGGGCAGGACGAGACGTGAGAGGACAGAGAGAGTCAAGGGAGGAGGTGAGGAAGGAGAACAAAGAGGAGGTAGCACAGTTGACAGATAGATGGGAAAAACAGTCAATTGTTTTAATCTATTGTTTATTCCATTCCATTGAAGGGTAGAAATTGGCTTTATGCTTTCTCCTATGTTGTTGAATTTAATTTAAGTGTTAATAGCTTACTTTTCATATGGTCTATATGTATGTTTCTAAAATCTTAAACTAGCAGATTGTCACTCTGGTACACCTGTGACACTGGTAACTATTCTGATAATGATGACTTTTCATTCTGATATGTTCATACGGTATTTTACTTTTTTCTATTGGTTCTTTTCTCTTTTTCTTGGTTGGGTCATTCCCTTCCTGGCACCCTTATGGTACCATTATGAAAAAAAAAACATGCCAAAATGGCCATTGATGCAGGACAGTGCCCTGTCTAAATGCCAAATATATTATATTTTAAAGTCATACAGAGTTCAAATTACAAAGAAGTATGTGATAAGGTCTGGGGTACCTCACTGAAGTCATGTGGTTGCCCAACAACAAAAGGGGGTAATCCTCTATATCCGGGGTTTTCAAACCGGTGCTGGAGTACCCCCTGCCCTGCTGGTTTTTGTTCCAACCTAGGTCTTAATTACTTAATTGAATGGTATATTGTTTTGTTAGGTCAATTAAGGATTAAATTAAGGAAATAAGACCTCAGTTGGAACAAAAACCAGCAGGGCAGGGGGTATTCCAGGACTGGTTTGAAAACCCCTGCTTTATATGATAGTATGATCTTTAGAAAATCTTCACATGGGTCTTCCTGACTGGTCGTAATCAAGCGGTTTGTTATTGTTGAATAAACTATGTTTGGTATTATTCTACATAAATCAGACCCTGAGTGTTTGGTTGCCTATCTACTGAGGGAGACATATTCTCCCTATCACTGTGAACCACCACCCCAATCCCCACAAATTTGACAGCCCTGTCTCCTCTTCCTGCTTTTATTCAGTCATTGGCCAATCAGAGTAGCCCTGTAGGTCAGGTGCTACTGGGAAATGTAGTGCTGGGCCCTGTTTCAGAAAGTAGGTTTAACAAACTCTGAGTTGAAACCTGAACTCTGGGTTGACTAACTCTGAGCTGTCAAACTCAGAGTTTTCGGTTTCAGAACAGATGATAACAATTAGTTCAATCAACTCTGAGTTAAGTTAACCCTGAGTAAAGCGCGTGCATGAGGAGCTCACAAGCCTTCATCAATGGAACACAGATAACATGATTTATCATGGCAACAGGAGAAAAAAGGTCTCGAACCTCCTACTTCTCCCCATGCAGTGGAGTTAGAAATATTAATGAATGCGTATGCAGAATATGAATATTATATTTAAGAAAATAAGCAATACAGTAGCAGCAGCAAAAGAACGTGAGCTGGTGTGGCAGAAAATTGCTGACCAAGTCAATGCATGAGTATTAATTGAAAAAAAAAGAAAAGTTTTATCTCAAGTGTTCCACGTATTCAACATTTATATAATATATATATATATATATATATATATATATATATATATATATATATGTGTGTGTGTGTGTGTGCGTGTTTAATATTTGTGCAGGTGCAACCCAACGGGCACAAAACGTACTTGGCAGCAACTGAAGATTAAATATAAAAATATACTTCAAACAGGTAAGGTATAATTTCATTATAAGCAATTGTGATGTTGTTTAGCCTACCCTACCTAATTAAACAGTATTCAGTGGCTACATTCTACATGTGATATATTTAAGTAGTTAGTGAAATTTTCTAAGCAAAAAAAAAGTAAATTTTTCAGCCATCCCAACACTGCCAGTATTTAATATTGTCTGTTTGAAAGTAACACCTAAATGCCTTTATACATACAAGTCTCCAAATTTGTGCTTACTGGACCTCCATTATAGCCAATATAAAAAAGGCTGAGGGCTGAAAAACAGGTGGGGGTCCACCACCACCACTCACAGAGGCTGAAGAGATGGCCCTCAGTCAAAACAGTGGGTGACCTATTGCTGAAGGCATCTCTGGAGGAAGTTCATCTGACCCAATCACCCCCCAGGACACAAGGGCCTACATAAGAGGTTAGTTATTAAAATTAATGATATACAGCTCTGGAAAAAATTGAGACCACTTAACGTTAACTCTTAATGTTTTCCAGAGCTGTATGTACATTCATTCTTTTGCCAGTGTTAGCTCAGTGACGCCCACCTATCCATCTTAGACACAACTTGGCACACTGATTTTCTTGTAGCAGATCAGGGTAAGTGGTCAGCAAATAGGGCTGGCAGGGGTGCCCTCTGTCATCGCAGGTAACCATCAAACTCTCCGATGATAATACGAGGATACAGTTTAAATTTTCAGTTGCAATAGGAGGAAACAAAAAATTGATTATAATAGGATATAGCTATATATATATATATATATATATATATATATATATATATATATATATATATATATAACTTACCACAGGCAAATCTAGCGCTCAGTGTACACTCACGAAATATTCACGATTCTTGCACAGACCCAGGCCACTTTGCTACCACGTTGCTTATGATGTGGGCTGCATCACATATGATCTTCACAGTGCAGAACAGTAATTAGCTGCAGTAGCTGTATTGTGAAATATGTTTCATTTGGAATGCTAAAGGCTACTATTTAGGCCTACCTGCACATTAATGCTGTGGAAAGACTTCCTATTCACATAATCTCCTTCATTTACTGGAGGAGCTGTGTGAATATGAATGCCATCTATGCAGCCAATCACACCTGGAAACCCTAAAATATATCAAATTAACTGATTAATGCTTCAAGTCTCAAAGCTTCATACTTAATAAATTAATTATTGCTTAGACTGATACCTGCAGTTCTGTGGAATTTTTCTTTGACGAGTCTTGTGGGTCTGTGACTTGGGAACACCACAAAAGTGTACAGTAAACGTTTCAGTGCAAGAGTCACATTTCTGACAGCCCGACAGATGGCTGGCCTTGGAAATGCGCTCAGCGTCACCAATGTTATATAGAAAAACTCCTGTTGGCAACACAAAGAATTTGTTCCGAACTGAGAGCATGTCCACGATCTGTCATATGAACGATTTGAGGGCTGAGAATATTGTTCAGATGAATTATCGATTGTGCAGAAAAATGGTAACGCTCAAACAGATAATCATCAGGGAATGATAAAACATCTAGGCGAGGTCTGATCACCCTCTCCTGATGGAGATTTCTGCAGAGTATTTGTGCTTCAATATCAACTGGCTCTTCAAGAAAAGGACTCACCATGTCTGACACCTCCTTCAGTCTGCAGGCTTCAGCTAAAGAGGAGGAGAAACCCCGGGTTAGTTGAAGAAAACCTGCCAGCGAGCAGGTTAACTTCACGGAGTATGTTGCCGTAGTAAGTGACTCAGGGTTAAGCTGATCTGGCTTTGTGAAACCGAAAATGCAGAGTTTCCTTCAACTCTGAGTTTTCACTAAACCCGCTTTCTGAAACGGGGCCCTGACCTGTCGACCATTTTATGCCCCTCTTAGCATTATGCCACAATACACATACCTTTGTCACCTGTAGCTGCAGTTTTAAAGATATCTGTTTAAATGGTTAGTGTACATGGTTTTAGTATACCCATCTAAATCCCCTTTCGTGTACACAAGCTAGTCCCTTACTTCTATACTTCCCAGTGCTACTTAATAACAACACATCAGCACATCCATGCTAAAGTTAGTTTTAATCTCCATGGCCCGTTTTTGTAAATTGCAATCTATCCCAAAATCTATCCCTCCCAAAATAGTTTTGGTTAGCTTTGCCAAAGCATTTCTTGTTTATTCATTTCATCATGGATTTCCAAAGAAACAGGCTCCATATATTTATACAAATTCCTCAATGAAAAGTGAAAGCCTTGTTCTTGCTGTAATAATATACTGAAAGGTACCATCCATATGGGCTTTTTGGATCCATATCTTTAATGCTGGGATGCCTTACACACAAAGCATGTAAGGCATTCAATTCAATTTTGCATGCAAAATAATAACACTGTATTTGTACTGATATGTACTGATATTCCATGCAGACAATGGTACTATGCAACAATCTTAACAAAAATCCTATAATTGGGGGTAATTTATTTGTAAATGTATCCTCCATCTTAATTGTCAAAACCAAAATACAAACAAACCACACCCTTACACAATGTTGCAGAATGAAATGTGGTTGCTGGGTATTAGGTAGGCTAATAAAGGCCTACCAGCATATCCAAAGTCTCCAAAACATTGCTATGGAAATTGCAGATGCAAAATCAGTTCTTAAAGGAGCACTAGTGAACTCAACAAAATTATTGATTTATAAACACCCATGTGTTAGTAGCAGTGTATAAGTAAAGTATCTGTGATTGTTCTGTTCTATTCCACAATTTTTATAACTTATTAAATTGAAAGGAATGACTTTAATCCAACTCATGGCCACTGCAAATATTCTAAAGGAGAGCTCTTCTGTCATTCAGCATGTGACGTTTCAAAACTTAACAGATAATAAAAAAGACTACATTTAATTTGAAATTTCCTGAATCCACTGGTGATGCATGTAGTTTTGAATCATATTAACTCCCTGTACCCTCCCATAGGAGTGACACAGTTAAATGCTTTCAGTCATTAATGGGAATTAACGTGCTGGCATGCATCCAATTTGGCACTAAGAAAAATAACTGGAAATAATGTCCCTGAAGCTTAAGTTTTGATTTGATTGCAAAAGATTGATAACATTACAAATGTAAGAAAAGCCTAGGGTTATTTGCTACCACAAAGCTAAACTTTCATCCTCAAATTCACTGCTTGAGGCTGATGTCAAGTATTTTCCTTTTTCTTGAGTGTACTGATTACTGTAATGATGTTTTAAACCCTGTGCATATATTTGTCATCTTCTTATCATCAGAATCTTTTTTCTGTGTAACAGCAATTGGCATCTGGAAAAAGGCTTTATCCCATGAAAAACATGTCTTGCACTTGTATATTTTCCCCTACTTTCAATCATAAATAAAACAATAACAAAAACAAAATAATAAGGATCTCTTGTCTTGACATGAAGCAAAGCAAGTTTGCAAAGTACAGATTGCATTTAGATTCCTACATAATAATTATTGTAAAGTGTAACCATTAATTCTGTTGTTAAATTATTATTGTTTATTTTTTCAGTGTGATAACAATATAGGCATCTAGAAAAATATGCAGAGAGATACAGAGAGGAAGACACTGGTAATCAACCTGTTGCTTGCACTTTGATGTTGTTTGTTTTAGTGTTTTATGTTTTGAGAAGGACCTGGAAGGAAGGAGTTCAAGTAGGGTCAACCAAGGTGGGTTATAATCCAGTGTTTTGTTCTCCTGCACTTTCACCCAGTACTTGTAAATAATAAACTCACTTTTGCAACATATCCTTGCCTATGTGAGACTTTTTCCTTATTTATCATGTCCAGCCCCATGGTTGCAGTGGTTACAGCCCCACAGTGCCACTCACACACATACAGTGCATACATTTAAAATAATAATAATAATAATAATAATAATAATAATAATAATAAATAAATAAATCATATTTCATTAAAATAATTCAGATCAGAGTAGTAAGCTAGCTGGAGATGAGGAGTTAATATTGTCTAAAAGTATGTGCATCATTGGTGGAATCAGGAAAGATCCTCCTAGTTCTTTTTACATTTTACGTATTTCGGTTTCTTGCAATGTGCATGTGCATTTTAACATGTTCACTTCTTCAATGATATCGCATATTCTTGTTTGTTCTCTGGTCCATACATGTATTTTTCTAACTTTTCTGGTTAGTCAATTTTGCATGCTTCTTTGTGTAGTGCGCAGCTTCTGTAACACGTCTATAGGTTGTACGTCTATAACGCTAACTACATTTAAATCTATGTGCTTCATTCCACGACCAGTTGAAAAAAACACCTCATAAAACAAACTGTATTTGACACCATCAAGATGGCGCCAGTTTACCTCCGTTTTGCCCTCACTGCTATGACGTATTTGTAAATACGGCGTCACGCGTGTTAGTGTGTTCTCGCGATAGTTTCGGTTCGACTGTGTAGCTGAGGAAGAGAATTGTAAAACTTCGCTTTTATTACCTTATCGTGTTCTTTTTAGTTGGGCTTTTATGTTAGGTGACCGTCTTTCCAGGTAAGGGGGTGATTATTTTTAATTGTGGTATTATCCTTTGTGTCAAACGTGCATGCGGTGCTGGGAAAACACATAGAGCAGGGTTGTGTTGTATTTAAGGCCTACCAGGATGTGAGTTAAAACGATATGTGTGCTGCAGACTCGGGAAGAGTAACACATTTTCCAAATATGTTGATATTGCACCATTTAGTAAGAACCCAAGTTATGATTAATATATACCCAACGTAAATTTTTCCGGTTGCTTGGCGTATTTAAATGTACAGTTTTGATTCATTGTCGGTATCTGTATTGTTCTTTCAACGACAACCCTGCCATATTGTCATTGTATGTCTGTGCTTTTTATTATATCGCGATTTATTCTCTTGAGTTTGTATTATCTTTGTTTTAATCGTTGAATAAGAGAAGCTTTGAGATACGATCGGTGTAGAACCAACATAAAGCATTTGTGCAGTCAGTGTTGATCGTGCTTTTGAGCAGTGTTAGTAGGTAAAATACAGTGCCTGAAGTTTTAACAATTGATCATGTTTTTCATCTAAACTTGCGCATCCCACACTGCCTTGCATTTGACTATACACAGTGCAAGTAAATATTTTAAATAAAATTCAACCTTTTACCCCCTCGATATTTAATACTATTTAAATTGAGGTAGCCAATCAAGTCAGTGTTTTGTCTGGAAAACATAGAGGAACATTTCCCATGTGAGCTAACTGTTCCCTCATGGGCAAAGCTGTGCAGTGCAGCACTTAAACACTCCCCTCTGTCATTTCCTGCCATTCCCACCTTTGAAAAGCAACCTGTCAGAGGTCTGTTTTTTACAGCCAAATGATGACTTCATTAAACCAATTGCCGACTTTATTGTTCCAGCTGAAATTGTGCCAGATCTTTATGGTAAACTATGATAACTATAATAACAGACACATGCAACAAGCAAGCAATGAATGAATGAATGAAAACAGAAACACTGTAAACTGCCCTGCCAACATTCTCTCCCTCTTTCTCTTTACCTTTCCAGGGGACAGGTTTGCCATAAGGATGTCTGACAGTGAGGACAGCGATTTCTCAGACAACCAGAGCGAGCGCAGCAGTGAGGCAGAGGAGGTGGAGGAGAATGAGGTAAAAAAATGAATAATTCTGAATTATAGTCTGTAATCTGTATGTGACCACATCTGATCTGATCCCTAACTACTGAGTGAGTGTGCTATTGGCTTATTGCTTTAGTGTATTGTTGGCCAAACCTTGTTGATGAAGAGACCATAGACCTGCAGGTTTTATAGGTTTCCCTAAATCATCAAACACCCAAAACCTTGAACAGATGGGTGATTTTGAGTAATAAAGCCTAATAATTGAATCAGTTCAGCAGCAAATACAGTAGTTCCCAACACTGGTCCTGGGGACCCACTGTCCTGATGTTTTTTTGACCAAACTGCAATTGGATTAATTAATTGAAACCTTTATTGAATGTATCTGCTTCATTTGCCTTGGTTTAAATGGTTTAACTATAGATCCTATACCAGTTCTGCCTTTTTTCACCATCTCTTCCATTTGTGTGTATAGCTCCTGTTAAGTGTCAAGTATGCAAGTGTCATATACAGAATTAAACTGCAGAACCTCAGATGTCACCTACTACTCAATGCAGTGGTGTAGAAACCCATTCTGCTTACTATTTGTAATAAAAACCATAGAGAGTTTTAGTTAAAAATATAATTAATTTGAAAACAAACACTCTTCCTGCACAGCAAGTAAAATTTAAATAAAACTTTGATATGTTTAAAAAAAGTTAAAAGTGCAAATGCAAACAGCAGTGCACAAACCTGCAGACTCTTTCTTTTGTACTTGGGAAACCTTTTTTGTTTTCCCTTATTGTCCAACAAGCGTACTTATTGTTGTAAAATCCTCAAACAGTTTTGGACTTGTAGAAATCTGTACCACTCTGCCAGAAAGGATGGCTTCATAAGTGACATAACAATGTAATAACTTAGTCCATTATTTGATACTAATACAATGCTGTTCTTGATCTTCACTTGTCATTCAAGCCAAGAACAGAAACTAAGCCATACACCCACATTTTCATTTAAAATGAATGAATACAATGGGTTTAAATCTGATCCCACCAGTGGCTCCATGCAAATTGCTTGGGATCTATAGAGTTAACTTACAAAAAGTTGGAGAATATGGTGCCTTTTGTTTTTTATTATGGACAATTATTAGTTCAATTAAGGAACTGGGATCATGCTTGGAAAAAATCTACCAGCACACTGGGTCACCAGGACCAGCATTGAGAACCACTGAGTTAATAGGTTAAATAAAACATAGCACACTGTGGCTCTTCAGGACAAGAATTGCAAAAGCTGCTGTTGCTTGTGTGTGTTACATAGAGCAATCCTGGGAGGAAAGATTAAGCACAAATGCTGTATAATCTCTATCCTGGGTGTCTTTCTTAAAAGTCCATACTCCACCAGCATCTCTGAGCACCCAATTATTTGATCTGGTTTCAGAACTGTGCAGTTGTCTCAGTTCTGCATTAAACCCCATTGCCCAACTCCATACACTGCTCCCAGTGCCATGTAAACTTGGCCTCTGTTTGCAGGGATTTTAGTTAATTTTTTTGTGTTATTGTTGTTTTGATGGACAGGAGGAAGAGGGACAGGGCAGTGCCGGGGGCAGCGACAAAGGCGAGGAGGAGGTAGAGGAGGATGAGGAAGAATATGATGAAGAGGAGGAGGAAGATGATGATGACCGCCCCAGGAAGAAACCTCGTCACGGGGGCTTCATTCTGGATGAGGCTGGTAAGGTCCCTCAGGCACGGGGCAGGGCTGCTCTGGGAAAATGGCCAACTGTTGTCTCTACAGTACCTCACTCAGCACCTTGGCAGCAGCTTGGGTATAATCAGAGTCCCGATCGCCCCTCTGGGAGGATATGTTTTTTGAAGGCTCTGCAGAGACTGTGTCATGTAAAGAAAAAATGTATACAGACAGGTGATGCATTAAAGGAAAAACCTGAATAAATGAATTGGGGAACATGTAATGAAAAACAGAAGAGCAACTCTTTCCCAGGTGATGGTGATTTTTAATGTGGGACATGATCAGACTGTGTCAGCAAGAACAGTCTGTTGAGAACTACACAGAGAAGGATATTATATTAGGGTTGCAGTGCATAAACCCCTCATTACAAAGACAAATGCACATTTGAGAGTTCAGTGGTGAGAAAACCATAGGCACTGATCTACAGAGAATGAAAAAAGTGAAATGGTCAGATGAGTCATCCTTCACCATATTCTCGACAAGTGGCCGAGTGCTTGTGTGGCGACACCAAGAGATCGGTACAGACCTGACTGCTGGACCCCTACAGTGAGGGGGTCCGGAGGCTCTGTTATGCTGTGTGGTGCCATTTTCTGGCATGGTTTGGGTCCATTTGTCCCCTTAGAGGGAAGAGTTACTGCAAATCATTACAAAATGATTCTGAGTGATCACCTTTATCCTATTGTGAAACATTTCTCTCCTGATTTGGAGTGGTCTCTTCCAGGATGACAATGCCCCCATCCACAGGGGACAAGGGGTCACTGAATGGTTTAATGAGTATGAAAATGATGTGAATCATATGCTACGGCCTTCGCAGTCAACCCAGTTGAACACCTATGGGAGATTTTGGACCAACGTGTTAGACAGTGCTCTCCCTGCCACCATCATCAAAACACAAAGTGAGGGAATAACTTCTGGAAGAATGGTGTTCATCCCTCCAGTAGAATCCAGAGACTCTCTGCCAAGGTGCATTGAAGCTGTTCTGGTGGCTCGTGGTGGCCCAACACCATACTGAGACACTTTATGTTGGTTTTTCCTTCTAATTTATCACCCGTCTGTATGTCAGCCCTTAAAACCATCAATTTATACAGACTTGGAAATATTTGGTATATTCTGAGCAGCTAACATTTTGGTGAGGTTTGTAGTGTACAAATTGCACCTGAATACCTTTCAGCTCATCAGTGACCAGAATTCCTCTCAATCTAAATAGAAAAAGTCCGTATTTGCTTAATTATATAATCGGTAATTATGTTGTTTTCCCAGACTTTGGGAATTGCTGATTTGAGGGGGTGATCTATGAAACTACCTGGATTAGAGCTCTTCAGGACCAGGGTAGGACAGCACTGCCCTGCTGTTGGAGCAAACTGCGCCTGTTGTGAAACTGAATCTCATCACATATTTTTAAGAAGGCATAAGAATCCTTTTGTTTACAGGGTTAAGCTGAAAATATTTAATAAATGCGTGATCCAAAATGGGATTACCATGGTAGGAGCAGCCACCCTTGCTGAAGAACTTGCAGGTAGTTATTAGTAGAGATCTGCTAATGGCATGTTTGTGGTAACCTGTTCCTCAGGTTATAGTGAATATAAATGTAATTTGCAATCCCTAATTGAAATGGAGACTGAAAACATGGTTTGATTGTGAACCATTTTAATGTCAATTCTGTGCACAAGTTCCATAATTAACACCTTTTCCTGTAGTAGACCTCTGCCCACTCAAGTGGTGCACACCATTTTTCACTGTCCTGCCAGTGTATTTCACGATTTTGCTACATGTCATTCTCTGGTTGCCTTCTGGTGCCGAGGTCCAGCTGCAGATATTTCGGTCAAACACTGAAATGTAGTCAGCTCTCCATCCCTGTCCTCTGTGGAAATCCAATACCAAATAAAAACTAATTGTTTGGTAGGATCGCGCCCTTTGCAAGGTAGCCACAGAGCACTTTACAGATTGAATTAGTAGGTTTTTAAATAAATAAACCTTGAGGCACAGAGGAGAGAGAACAAAAACTATTTGCGGGGGTCCACAGCTAGGCCTAGGCTTTTATTTGCCTCCCCGACATGCAGTATAATTTATCAGACAGCAGCAAGATGAGAGAGTTCTTAAATCATATATGTCATCATCTTGCCTCTGGGGAATGCACCTTGCTGTTTGTTTGGGGGGATGGGAGTGCCTCGTCAGTCCTCCCAAAAAGATACGTGGCTTTATGCCAGAGACTCTTTAAAGGGGATTACAGTTGATGCTGTCTGTGATTTGTGCATGCCACTGCTGAATTCAAGCTGGGAGTTCGGTGGCCTAGATACTGTAATAGTAGTGGTCTGTAACAAAAGTGCTTTTTTCCTATCTCCTCTTCATTTTACAGATGTGGACGACGAATACGAAGATGAAGATCAGTGGGAAGATGGAGCTGAGGACATCCTGGAGAAAGGTTAGTACTTTGGGATAGAAGAAGCAACCACAGGATTTACCAAGGGCACTTTTGGAAAGTGATTCAGCTCCCAATCATCCCCTTTAACACAGCTGTTCTTCAAACCCAGTCCATGAGGGCAAAATGCACCTCTTCTTCATTCTAATATATGTATATGTGTATATATATATATATATATATATATATATAATTAAAAAATGCCTGTATTAAACCTTGGAAAGAGGTGAATCATTAGTCCAATTCAGTCACCAGCACCTCAGGTGGTACAAAAACCAGGTGTGTTCTGGTCCTCGCAGTGCCACATCTGAAGAACACCTGTCTCGGAAGGTGTTAAACCTCATGGGAGTATTTTCAGTGAATGAACATTGCTGAAACTACCGACTCCCAGTGCAGAGTAGATCTTTCTAATTTCTGTATTTATAAGCAGAAGGTTCAGTCCCAAGCCAAAGTGATGGATGTTTTCCTTATTTCCACCTTAATATGAGTATCCTTGCAAGTGTCTGCAAGTCTAGACTGATCTGAAATAGCTCCAGCAGGGAGGAAATTCAAAGTGCTTTTAAAAAAAAAAAAAATATATATATATATATATATATATATATATATATATAATGGCTCTAGTCTCTTGGCATTAACTTTGGATTGATTTATGGATGGATTGATTTATTTGCCCCACTTCTGAAAGAATAGCTTGTGCTTGGAGGCAACACTGTCTGTCTACCAAAAATATATCTTCAGATAGTCATTGATTAAATAATGAATGCCACTGAGATGTTCTCCAAAATGTATTTTAACCTGTCACAGGAGTATTGTTGTAACAGCTCTCCAGGATGTATTATGGAATCTCTTCAGTTGAATATGTGATATAAAGAATAAAAATTCAGTGCAACAAAATCCATGTCTTATACATGAACCATGTATTTTTCAAGTACATTACCCTGTGCTGTTTAAGTTAATTTAGTCAGCATATTGTTTTGTAACTAATTGATCACAAATTGGAGAAGAGCGTTTTTAAATGGTGCTGTGCTCTCCGATTGTCTCATGTGTAGCTCCTTCAGATGCAAAATAAAAAGTGAAATTTGTTTTGTAAGAAAGCAAGTTACTTTTATTGTATTTTATCCAAACGTTCCATTAAGGGGAGATTCCCATAGTTTTGTTCAGAAGCATTGAAGATTTGCCTAATTTTCTGATTTTCTTTTCTGTTTTCTTATTCTTTTCCTGTTTTTTTTCTTTCTTTTTTTTTAAATGCCACTTTATATTGTGCTGTTTTTGCTGTCAATCTCATGAGTTGTTTGGGATTTCACAGACCAAATCAAAAGCCTAGCAAGTCAGCTAGAAATAGCATAGAAATAAGATTGTATCGCTTTCAATTAATTCTTGTTAGTTTATTTTCCACCAGCTAGCTCAGACCTGTTTGTCGCAGCCTTTCAAGTTGCTTTCATTGCTGACTTTTGAATGATTCAACCTATGTCTATAACCAGTTCACTTATGTTAGTGAGGGTGAACCCCTGTCTTGGAGTGCCTTCACTCAGTGGTGTACCTGGCGGAGGCCAGGAGAGGCGATATTCACCCCTAATCGAATAAAGTCACACTGGGCCGCTAGTGTCAGTCAGTTCCACAGGATATGTATTTCTGTCACTTTTCAGCCCTTTGAACTCTTCTCACAATCTGGAAACAAAACTAAATTGGTTCAGTTTAGAGAATAATGGCACAAATAAATCCTGTATAAATAATTTGAGGTTGGATTAAAAATGGGATGTACCCCTGTTTTCCATGGTCAGTGTCCAACTCATACAGGGTTGTGCCCAATCTGTAATGTAATTCTGAGAGTTTGATAGTCAGAGGTAACAAAAATCAATAACCAAAACTGATTTCACTGGCACCTTAACTTGTGGCATTTAAAAAAAATATATATATACAAAAAATAATAAGATCTCCAATGTTAAGGCTGAGTTATATTGCAGCCTCATGTTATGCCATTTTTTTAACTGTTCCTTTGCTGCGCTCATAACTGTTTATTTTTTATGCATGCCTCCGTCAGTTAACGGTAATTCAATTCCAAATCTTCTTTTTTATTTTCTTGTTTGTTTCGTTTGTTTTTTCAATATTGCATATAATACCGTATGTATGTGTAATTGTGTAACGCCCAACATTCATGCACATGCACGTGCACACACACACGCACATACACACACACACACACACCCTATAACATGTTTGTTTGTTTTGCATTGGGCAGACAAGGGAGAGCACAGACGGCAAATGCAATACTTAGCCTTTTTCCCATACAGTGGGATTGTCCTCTCACTTTAGCACAACGCCAACAAGCTAACAAAACAAGAAGTTGAAAGTAAAGCAGTTCTCAGATCTGGTAGAAGTGCTTGTGAATGAAGACCTTTGTGTGGCTCCTAACATGGCTGCTGGTAACATTCAACTTAAAATAAATACATTAAATAAAGCACACAGCTCAGTTCAGAGTGCTTTGAACTGAGTAAAGTTCAAGCAAGATCATACATAAAATGGAGGAGAGTTCTTCATGTAAAAAAGCTAATAACAGACCCAGTTTGTAGTAAAATTAATTATCCTCCATTTTTCTGCTCAGCAGTAGTGGCCAAACTACACAAGCTGTACTATATCATAGAAATGGACTCCAAACAAAATGACTTTAAACTAAATAGGTGTTAGTTGTGTTTATGGACAATGTCAAAAAATAGTTAAATGTGTTTATGCTGATCTCTAATTTTACATCTGGTGGATGTACAAAGGATAGTCTGGATTTTTCCTTTCCAGCTTTCAAAGAGGAAATTTGTGGTGAAAAAAGTTACCATTTGCCTGAACTTGCTCTCTTTTAAATATGAGTCATCTATTAAATGTTTGTTGATCTTTATTTAAATGTATTATCTGTTTATGATACTATTTTGGTGCCAGATTTTTTCCTGGGAAAAAATCTCTGCTTTTCCTTGCTTTGTCGTGTGCCATTCCATGCCTTCTTGTTTATTTATTTTTCCATTTGTTAATTTTAACTTTTTTTTTTTCCTTCTGTTTATATTTTTCGATTTTGTTTATTTATTTTTCCTTCCCCAAATTTTGGTTCTTTCCCTGTCCCCATGTCCCCCTTCGCTGTCTGACATTGGTGGTATAATTTGGCTCATACTGTGCGCTCCATCCACCTCCATACCTGCACTACTGAACAGAGGAAGCAGAAGGTAAGTCCTAATTATGAACAGGTGCCAACATGGGACTTAGTAGAGATGAACGTCAGGTAACCGCTGGGACTGTTTAATTTACCATAACAGTGTCTCCAATTCTCTAGTCTGGAGGTGCTGTAGCTGTCGTTATTGAAGAGGAAACTACGCGTGGCCAGATCTTCAGTCTTGGTCCTGCAGAGCCACAGTTCAGTACAGGACATAAGAAGTCTGTCCACTTGTACTTATAGAGTGAACTTACCCCCTAGGTTATGTGTAACTAAAGTGTAGCAAAACCTAGACAACTCTTAGGCTCCTTCAGAAAGAGCATTGTGGATAGGAATTGATTTAGATTTTAGTTTTGTTTGGTTTACTTTTACTTCCACTCTGTTAACCCTCTATTGCAGTGTATGCTATATATGCACAGCATATGGTATGTATATACTGCTGGTCTTTTAAATGCATACATGTTAAAAACATGTAGATCTGAAGAGTCCCCACTGACCCCACTGATGCTCCTTGTGGCAATAGAAAATAAATATAACTGCACTGACATGAATTCAAAGGTTCGGAGTGTGTGCAACATGGGTTAGGGGTAAAATACATATAAAATTCAAATCTGATTTAATTCAGCCCCATGTTGGCAACTGTGATCCCGTCGTCTTGCACGCCGCTCATAAATACGTGCTGTTACGTCTGTGTCTCTCCTGTTTGGGTGGAACTTGCAATGTTTAGGTAGATTATAAAAAATATCACATGTTCAGTGCCACTTTACACATTCCTGTCAAAACTGCAAAAGACCGGGTGGTGGTGTTTGTGAAAAGTGGCATAATATTGTGTGGGGGGGTGGGGGTGGATGATAACATCAGTTTTCCAGGGTTGGAAATTAGACCTAAGAACACAAAAAGCTAAATTCTGATCTGGGATTAAAAGATAAAGGTTTTGATTCCACACACTGAGGGAAAAACACAATTTTACCATTCTATAATTAATAGTCTTAACACATTGCTTTTGTTTTTAACACTACCCTTATTACTGTAACTAACCAGGCTACAGGCACAATTTCTTACAATCTGTGTGCTTGACTATATTAATTACATTTGTTTTGTTACAATACAGTGATCTAAATCATTGTTTTGGAGTTTGTTAAACTATCCAAAGTGACTTGCATGAAGGCATCTACTAATTGATTTGATAATAATGACACTTAATATCTTGGCTGTTGATTTTGTGAATGTGAAACACGCACACTTGCATTTCAAAACAAAGGAGCTGCTGAACCACTAAAGAGCAGCAGTTTGGTAGCAAACACGTGTCTCTCCTTTTCATTCAAACAGTGAATGTGACGCTGTGGGGCAGATCATTAGAGAGAAGCACAAAATAAAGCAGAGTTTGCTATCAAATTAAAAGCCAAACCCTGACAGAAATGCTAACATGATTTTGTTACAAATTGTAAAAGCCTCACAATTCTAAACAAATTGAGAGAAACGGTGAATAACTTTCCAGTTGTTTCAGAGTAGTCTGGTTTCCAAACCTGGATCTTGGGTACTTCCTCAAAACAGGGAAGTCCTACTGTCCGAGTGAGATTAACCTTTAATAAAACTGAACTTTACACATCAAATGGAATAAGACTGGTGTGCCGAGTATAACTGCATCATTATCTAATGTAATCATTCAATAAAACAGACAGGAGGAATATATGAAAAGTGTTGGCAATCAGGCACTCCATTTTATCATAATTAGTTTTTCCTTTGAAGTTCATACAGAGGTCTTTGATTCGGATGGATGACTCTCCTGTTTCTGGGTTGGACCAGGTGGTTTTGTGATGTGACCATTTTTTTAACATTAGATTTAAATAAAATGTGTTTGCTAACTAAAGGTATTTAGAGTCAAGATCCTGCAAGCTTTTTGGCCCTGAGCGAACACGTGCTGGACTTTTTTCACCTGTATCATTCTCATGAATGCATGTGAAGAG
This sequence comes from Amia ocellicauda, assembly GCF_036373705.1. Classification (NCBI taxonomy): domain Eukaryota; kingdom Metazoa; phylum Chordata; class Actinopteri; order Amiiformes; family Amiidae; genus Amia; species Amia ocellicauda. The sequence continues at coordinate 12,744,508 of NC_089854.1, read as the reverse complement.
CAAGAATTGGATTTCAGTTTCTTGCTCTGCTTATTTATTAAAACAAGAAGCAATCCCGAAATCCTATATCAAAGAGAAGGGTAGAAATGGAAACAAAACACATGGGTCAAATACTGTCAGCTTGTGTTCCTAGAAAGACCTACAGTGGAGTTAATCTTCAATTCTCCAGGACAGTGGATCCCAAAGGTGCCATTTAACCCGAATCCAGGAAAGCTTGCATCCCTACTGTTTGGAGTTCTTCCAGAGTGGGATTTAGTAAAGATGAAGGGAACAGCAGCTCAAAACCTTTACCTGTAATAGTTAGTTCATTCCTTACCTGTTTTCATAGAGTAAATGACAAGGGTCTGATTTACGCTGTTGGCTGTTTGTGGGGGGTTTCTTTTGTTTTTAGTGTCCAATATCGATCATGTGGTTCTGGATGAAGATCGCTCGGGAGCTCGCAGACTACAAAACCTCTGGAGGTATGTTTTTAAATAACCAAGCCCTTTAATCTGTGGGTAATGTATGTCAGTGCTGTGTCTTTTGCACTCCTGCACTGAGGCTGAATTGCCAAATGCAGTAGGTTCCTGCAATCTGATTGGTTACCCAGAGGGAAGTTGTCTCTGATGAACACCATTGGAATGTTTGGATCCTATTCAGATTAAATAAATCCAGAATTCCTTCAAGTATATAAATAAAGAATTATTAACCATATGTAATGTGTGCAAGCTTTTCAAATACTCATGAATAAGTTAACATTGAATACCATTGAAAATGTTTTTAGGAGTATACTGAGTATACTATTACTGATTGATTAAAATATAAATAAGTTTTAAATAAACAGTTTTTGTTTGTGCATTCTATTTTGTTGATTTATAAGTCCAAGTTAAAAATGTTGGACTGGTTAATGCAAACTGTTGATTTCAGAGGAATTAAATGCAAAACAATACTAATACAATTTCAGGAACTTTAAAGAAAATAATAATAATACAAAACAAATGTACTAACATCGAAATGTAACCTTTGAAAGCCACTCCAAATTATGCATCCTGAGTTATTCAGGACTGGAATTCAAATCCTGCAATGCTGGTTTTGAGTCTTAACAGTTAAAATAGTGATGCTAGTTTCAGCTGATTAGTTTTGACATTTAAATATTACCTTTCAATATCCCAGGCTGAAACTTGAACAGCTTATTAAGGTGGAAAATATTTTCTCGCTAGCAGCTTTTGATACCACTTGATCTGAATTCTGGGCACAGTTACCCATCAACTGGTCTATGGCCTTTGTTATTTTTGTGACATTTTAAAATCCTGTTATTTCCAATCTACTTTCTTCATGTTTAGGAACATAATAACCAAAACAAATAACCATAATATGGAGCAGACCGTGGATATCCCAGTTTCCCCAAATAGCTGCAAGTGAATTCATTAAATTTTGTTTGGTCTTCCTCCTTCAGTTTAAACATTTTGGGGGGGCCAGTACATGTCTGCATATTTTGAATAACATTACAAAACAGAGGAAGCCATTTACCCCATGTATCCAGCACTTTGCTGTTAGTTTGAAAACTTTTGGGGAAAAAAAAATCCCCATCCCCATCCCCATAACATGAAGTTAAAGATCTCCTGTCCACAGAGCACATTTGTGGGATTTATGGCCTGGGTTACACCTTTTATCCAGACCAAAGCTCGTTTCAAAATTACATCCATCAAGGACTACATTTATGTGTCGTTTGTAATGTCTGACTTTGCATTTGTTAGCTTAAAGTTTGGATTTGTTTTATTGTCTCATTGTGTCCCCCGCCCCCGCAGAGATCAGAGGGAAGAGGAGCTGGGTGAATATTACATGAAGAAATATGCCAAGTCATCAGGGGGAGAACAGTAAGTTTGTATTTTCATGGAACAGTTTAATGTATATATGTACATTCACAATGCAGATACCAATAAGAGGCCAAAATATAATGAAAGCCCCATGCAGTGCATATTATTACACACTGAAGTAGTTCTTCTTTGGAGATACACTCACCTAAAGGATTATTAGGAACACCTGTTCAATTTCTCATTAATGCAATTATCTAACCAACCAATCACATGGCAGTTGCTTCAATGCATTTAGGGGTGTGGTCCTGGTCAAGACAATCTCCTGAACTCCAAACTGAATGTCTGAATGGGAAAGAAAGGTGATTTAAGCAATTTTGAGTGTGGCATGGTTGTTGGTGCCAGACGGGTTTTCTTGGCACACTTTAGGCCCCTTAGTGCCAATTGGGCATCGTTTAAATGCCATGGCCTACCTGAGCATTGTTTCTGACCATGTCCATCCCTTTATGACCACCATGTACCCATCCTCTGATGGCTACTTCCAGCAGGATAATGCACCATGTCACAAAGGTCGAATCATTTCAAATTGGTTTCTTGAACATGACAATGAGTTCACTGTACTAAACTGGCCCCCACAGTCACCAGATCTCAACCCAATAGAGCATCTTTGGGATGTGGTGGAACGGGAGCTTCGTGCCCTGGATGTGCATCCCACAAATCTCCATCAACTGCAAGATGCTATCCTATCAATATGGGCCAACATTTCTAAAGAATGCTTTCAGCACCTTATTGAATCAATGCCACGTAGAATTAAGGCAGTTCTGAAGGCGAAAGGGGGTCAAACACAGTATTAGTATGGTGTTCCTAATAATCCTTTAGGTGAGTGTGTGTGTGTGTATATATATATATATATATATATATATATATATATATATATATATATAACATTTAACTTTGGTCAATTTGATTTCTCATTTTACCTTTTATAAAATCTCTAAAATAAACTCCATTGTAGTAATGAAAACTGTAACGCTTATCGATATTTCAGGGTCAGCAGATAGTAACCTTGGTGACCCAGTTCTGTTCCTATCAAATATTCTAAACGTTCCTGTAACTATCTTTACTGTTCTGTATTGTTGCTCCCTATCTCTCTCCTGTATAGGTTAACATTTATCAGTAAATCAACTGATTTTTGTGCTCATCATTGTTTACACCCCAAAACAAAAGTTGTATTTGTTTATATGTAAGGTTTTCAGAAGTTTTATTCAGACACCTCCTGTAAACCAATGTTAGGAGAATTGGGATCAAGCTTGAATATTAAGAAATTCCAACATGGCTGAAGTTGTCACACATGGGGTGTAACTGAGCTCTTGGAAAAATGAAGAGAGCCGCAAATGTCTTTAGTTTTAAGAAATAAACTTAACTCTCTTTTAAAGGAATCAGCGATAAGTTCCTAAAAGCCCAGATTAGCATTTCAGCAGGTACATGGTGTGTTGGCAGATATTATAGTCAGTCACACAGCTCCAATTAGTGAATCATAAGAGAGAACCTTGAATGCATAGAAAACCAATGGGTGTCTAATGAGTTCATCCTTTTGAATAGTCTGTGCTTTTACTACACGTGTGTTGGATGGCTTGTAAATATGGATGTATGTACTTCTCCAGCTTCTATGGGGGGTCAGAAGAGCTTTCGGATGATATCACCCAACAGCAGTTACTGCCTGGTGTCAAGTAAGTGAACACGAAGTTACATTGTTATGCTACAGAAAGTTAATGTGATCACATTCCCAAGTCACTGAAATTGTACCACAAAACCAATAATATATCCAAAGCTCTGTATTCTAAAATGTAATGAGTGATTTAAAAAAGTATATATAAACAAATTAGAAACTTACATACTCCTTACTGGATTCATGTCACTCACAAATGCATTAACTGTTTTGGTGGGGAATAATGTAATTCTGCAACTATGTAGACGTGAACATTTGAACAGTGAGAGTGAATAACGGAGAGATTTTCTTCTAGTTTGGGATTGTATTTGCAAAACAAATTGATCCTGCAAAGAAAAACTTTCCCAATGTTGGGGAAAAAATGAAAGTAAATGACAGGTAATGTGAGAATATTATTAGTATTGCCATTATCAGTCTGATAAAATACTCCCATGCTACACTAAGTTCTTTTTATTTTTTTTAGGGATCCCAATTTGTGGACAGTGAAGTGTAAGGTATGTGTAATTTCTGCTCATGGAGTTCTGTGTTGCTAGTAATAACAGGGATAATTGTTCAAGTAGTGCTCCACAGTAGTTTGCTGGTGTAAGTGCACCTCTGCAACACCTTGATCCAACATAACTTGTAATATACTCTATTGCACACAGAGCTTATCCAAAAAGAAGTTTAAATCGCATCACTCTTGTCATGTTGTCGTGTTATTTCTTCTATGGCTGCAACAAACCACTATTTTGATAATTGATTAATCTATCGATTACTTATTCGATTAATGGGATACAAAAAAAAAATCAAGAATTAAATCCAAGTGTTTTTTTGTTTTTATTTTTAAATAAAGTTTGTAGTTTTTCCTCATCTTGCATAATGCTCTCTTTAAAACAACTTGAGATGGCAGTTATAAAACCAATAGAAAACATGCAGAAAATAAAGGGTTTTGTTATATATAGTGCCTAGAGCAACAGGTGTTTTTACATTGTTCTCAAAACACAAAGCTATTTTACTCTTCAGTCTTAAAGGCGCTAAACTGTTTTGATTAATAATTAAAAATAAAGAGAACATTAAATTCAGTGTTTAAAGGAATTTCAACATCAAATAGCTTTAACGGCAGTTCAATACTAGACTATGGAGGTAGACTTTTTTCTGAAATAAGAGACAATGAGTATGAATAGGAGCACTAGAATTTGGCTTTCAGAGTTGTGGTTGAAGTAACATGTTGGCCTCCGATGTATATATTTTAGTAAAAAAAAAAAAAAAAAGCCTGTATGTGTATTGAAAAATGTGGATTAAAGTAGAGCCACCCAAAGTGATTATTCAGTATGGCCAGATTTTCTACCTTATTTGTGTAGTAGATTTCTAAGGGGGAATTGAAGGCAATATTATGATAAGATTATAGAAGTAGTTATTATAATTGGAATGAAATCTGCTTCCTTTTGTACTGGTTTTGGCAATTAGTCTACAGATTGTAGATATTGCAGGGGATTGTTATGAGAGTGTGAGAGAAAGTTGTGTATTATTTTCCATTCCTGCAGATCGGAGAAGAACGAGCAACTGCCATCGCCCTAATGAGGAAATTCATCGCTTACCAGTTTACAGACACAGTAGGTTTCAGAGCCCTGACTCAATCCACGTCTGCCTCTAAATTGTCTTTCTAAAGGCATAAGAAGTTGGTTATCAGAAAACCTCTTCCCTTGTGGCACAATACATACTATGGCCCCCTCTCATCAGTAACCTCTCTTCCACTCTGTTCTGTTACAGACTGGCATCATGCCAAAAAACTAATCTTCGCTTAGGCTTTTCTCAGAGCTCTCCATCAAAATGCTTGAATGATGCCAAATTAAAATCCCTAAGACCCCGTTCACACTTATTAAGCCGGCCTTGGGCCGCCTCAAATTTTGTCTGGCTTTTTTCAGTTTTTAGGTTTTAGGAGCCTACGTGCGTTCGAATATGCTGGTGAAAAGGCGCCCTAAACCAAATGCATACCGGGAATAAACAAATCTGCTCAAACAAACCAGTGACGCAGAACATTAGGTCTGATTACAGGTGTATGCGATATGTTTATAATCACAACTTATTAATATCGATTGGCTATTTTTCAGTTCTATATTTTATTTGAAAGTAATCTTAACCCTTTGCAACCTAAGCTTTCTAAAATAATTAAAAATGTGCTGGTTCAATGGAGAATCTAAGTAATATATTTCCCTTTTCAAATGTCTATCTTCGGTTCTGCAAGTTTAAAAGTGCTGTTAAACAATTCACCCGAAAACGAAGCACCTTTATTAGGACATCTGTTTTAAATCACAAGAAATCGTATGCATTAGTATGCAATCGTCTGCATCGAAAGAAGCCTCTGTGATGCGTCTATAGTTTTATCCTCAGACAGCAGCGCTGCACTTCCTGCGGTTTCTGTTTTAACTGTATCTTCATCCACATTGTAAACCGCACTTTCATTTCTGCATCGTCCCAGCTGTCACCTCTAACGCTGGCATTTGTAATTGTATTGCTCAGCTCAATATAATCGCATTTAGGATTGCATAGTAAATAGCTGGTATCGTATTGAAATGCACTGATTTGAATGGAAACCTGCTTTGGTTAAATTTATATAGTTTTAAAGCAAAATGCGGATAATTAATAAAGTTACCTGGTCCCGTTCACAATTTCACAATGCAATTTCCACGTGTAAAATGCATGCTGTTAAATTCCAGACTTCAATCATACTTAGTAAAAGAACAAACAATAGCAAGTTTACCAGCTACACACTTATTTTAATCGACTGAGTAGTTTGAACTGTTTATATCATTATAACTCATTACTTAGCCTAGACTTCTATAATATATATAAAGATGTGAGCTAGCGAAATGTATCAGTACATTTAAGGCTATAGATTGATATGACATTCACACAATACAGAGACAATACTGTGTGTCCTGCAGCGGTGCAGCTGTGTCGGTGCCCGTGTTTACTCTGTGTTTATTCTGTGTTTATTCCGCGTCTCTCAGACATGCGTCTCTAGGGGCGGGGCTTGAGTTGCGTCACATGCTGATGCTTTCCACCCGGCCCAGGGCCCGGCGCATTCACATATACGTTTAGGCCAGCATTAGGCTGGGTCGAAAGATTTAGGCCGGGTCGAAAAGCGGGACTAGTTTTGACCCGGCCCAGGGCTGGCCTAAATCTCAAGTGTGAACGGGGTCTAAGATCTCCACTGGACTGTTTTACAGCCTGCTTAAAGAAGTGTGGGTTTCCAAATAAATCGCTCAAATCTGTTACAAATCTGTGTTTGTGCAATGTATATGTCTTGGTCTGGCTCTCAAGCTGTTCCCATTGTGTTATGCCTTTGAGACTTGATTCATATGCAGCTCCCAGTACTGCAGTCTTTATATTCAGTCACCTGACTTTTTCCTCTAGAACAGTTTTAATAAGCTGTTTAATTGTTTCCACTTTTCACTCCTACTTCCAGATTTGTTTCTTTACAGAGCACAAACCTGAACCCTTTGCACATGGTTTTAGACCACAGATTGGGGTGTAAACAGCATACTTGAGCTGACGACCTTGGTTTTAGTCCAGTCTTGCCAAATACTGGCATTTAAAATGTGCATATTGTCTCTGTCATTTTAGTTGTAATTTATTCTTATAAGGTTTAAACTGTGGATTTATAAAAGCATTTGAACTTACCTTTTACATTTATATTCTATAAAACACACAATCAGCTTTGTGAGCCTATTCTATTTGTAAATTTTTTATCATTGCATCCCTAGTGTTTAGGCTGGGTTGACTTTAGTTCGGTAACTACTGCCTTCCTCTCTCTTTCATGCCCCACAGCCCCTGCAGATTAAGTCAGTGGTGGCCCCCGAGCATGTGAAAGGTTACATCTATGTGGAGTCGTACAAGCAGACCCACGTCAAGGCTGCCATCGAAGGCGTGGGCAACCTGCGCATGGGCTTCTGGAACCAGCAGATGGTGCCCATCAAGGAGATGACCGATGTCCTCAAAGTGGTGAAGGAGGTCACCAACCTCAAGCCCAAGTCCTGGGTTCGGCTCAAGAGAGGCTTATATAAGGATGACATTGCTCAGGTAAACACCATTATTGGAAAAAAAAAAAAAAAAAAACGTTTTAACTGCAAAGTAATTCATCCAATATAATTGTTCATTAACTAAGGAACGTTCTTGCTATGAAGGTAACAATCCATGTGAAAATACTTCTCAAATTCAAATTGAGTCAGAGACCCCGCATTTTGAAATGGGTGTTGATAGTACACGACTTTTGGCCTATTGTTTTTGGTGAAAATTAGGCTTGTTCCACTGAGCACATGTGTGGAGCACTGTGTGGTCAGTCCAGGAATTGCCTGACTTCCATTCCTCACAGGTTAAAGCCTGTTTCTTAACATCTGCATCTCCCTCCCTTCCTTTGAGGCCTGCTGGGTAATTAAAATCACAATGTAAGTGTCTTACTTCATCAGAAATGGTTTATATAATAGTGATTGGATTCCAGTCTTTTCCAGGCCCAGTGTCTTCCTTGATCCAATCAAAACTGAAAGGAATGTGTATTTTGACTATTTGTCTTTGGATCAACAGTAGATTTGATCCAGGTCTGCGTATGAGATTCAGATTGGGTCTGCGAGAGAAGTATAAACCACAGTTTAAGCTGTCCTAATTATTACTTACCTGTTTTATCTTTTTTTTTACCCCACATCCTTAGGTGGACTATGTTGAACCCAGCCAGAATACAATATCCCTGAAAATGATTCCAAGGATTGATTTTGATCGTATTAAAGCTCGCATGAGCCTGGTGAGTGGGACCATCTTCTCTTTGGATTTTTTTTTTTTTTTACCATAGGTGTATTTGCAGAACAGTATAAAACATGGCAAGGGGATTACATTATTATTTTTTTGTTTTAATTATTATTTTTTCTTTTGTATATTGTATATATTGTCACATGGTGTCAAGTATTAGGATGTACATATTTCTTTGTCATTAATTTTACTGTTAATTAACGTTTGATTTCTTGATTTTGTGTTTAAAGGAAAATAATTTCTTAAAAAAATCTGGCTATGTGGAGATTAAACTTGTCAAAAATCATTATACCTCTTTCCATGTTTCATCCTCTTCTTTCTCCTCCTCTGTGTCTGTATTTACAGAAAGACTGGTTTGCAAAGAGAAAGAAGTTCAAGAGGCCAGCTCAGAGACTGTTTGATGCCGAGAAGATCAGGTTGTTATCTGGTGTTCTTTACAACCCTCTTAACTTGAATGGAAACCATCTGAATTAAGTGTCCCACTATTTGCCAAACAAAGCCTTTCAACATTATAACATAATTTAATTATCTTCCATGTTATGTGTCGAGCCAGCTGAGCTCAAATTTAGGCTGTTCCCCACATTGCCTTCTTAAATTGATGGGCAAAAATGGGAATTTCCTCCTAAAAGAACCGGCCCCATTTCAAAAGCCCATAACTCTGTTAATATTTGCATCGCATGCATATGGATGGCATCTGAAAGGAAATCGCTTGAATGCTACAGTGAGGAAAAAAGTATTTGATCCCCTGCTGATTTTGTACGTTTGCCCACTGACAAAGAAATGATCAGTATAATTTTAATGGTATGTGTATTTTAACAGTGAGAGACAGAATAACAACAAAGAAATCCAGAAAAAAACGCATTTCAAAAAAGTTATCAATTGATTTGCATGTTAATGAGGGAAATAAGTATTTGACCCCTTCGACTTAGTACTTGGTGGCAAAACCCTTGTTGGCAATCACAGAGGTCAGACGTTTCTTGTAGTTGGCCACCAGGTTTGCACACATCTCAGGAGGGATTTAGTCCCATTCCTCTTTGCAGATCCTCTCCAAGCCATTAAGGTTTCGAGGCTGACGTTTGGCAACTCGAACCTACAGCTCCCTCCACAGATGTTCTATGGGATTAAGGTCTGGAGACTGGCTAGGCCACTCCAGGACCTTAATGTGCTTCTTCTTGAGCCACTCCTTTGTTGCCTTGGCTGTGTGTTTTGGGTCATTGTCATGCTGGAATACCCATCCACGACCCATTTTCAATGCCCTGGCTGAGGGAAGGAGGTTCTCACCCAAGATTTGATAGTACATGGCCCCGTCCATCGTCCCTTTGATGCGGTGCAGTTGTCCTGTCCCCATAGCAGAAAAACACCCCCAAAGCATAATGTTTCCACCTCCATGTTTGATGGTGGGGATGGTGTTCTTGGGGTCATAGGCAGCATTCCTCCTCTTCCAAACACGGCGAGTTGAGTTGATGCCAAAGAGCTCGATTTTGGTCTCATCTGACCACAACTCTTTCACCCATTTCTCCTCTGAATCATTCAGATGTTCATTGGCAAACTTCAGACGGGCTTGTACATGTGCTTTTTTGAGCAGGGGGACCTTGTGGGCGCTGCAGGATTTCAGTCCTTCACGGTGTAGTGTGTTACCAATTGTTTTCTTGGAGACTATGGTCCCAGCTGCCTTGAGATCATTAACAAGATCCTCCCGTGTAGTTCTGGGCTGATTCCTCACCGTTCTCATGATCATTGAAACTCCACGAGGTGAGATCTTGCATGGAGCCCCAGACCGAGGGAGACTGACAGTTATTTTGTGTTTCTTCCATTTGCGAATAATCCCACCAACTGTTGTCACCTTCTCACCAAGCTGCTTTGCGATGGTCTTGTAGCCCATTCGAGCCTTGTGTAGGTCTACAATCTTGTCCCTGACATCCTTGGACAGCTCTTTGGTCTTGGCCATGGTGGAGAGTTTGGAATCTGATTGATTGATTGCTTCTGTGGACAGGTGTCTTTTATACAGGTAACGAGCTGAGATTAGGAGCACACCCTTTAAGATTGCCTGTATAAAAGACACCTGGGAGCCAGAAATCTTGCTGATTGATAGGGGATCAAATACTTATTTCCCTCATTAACATGCAAATCAATTTATAACTTTTTTGAAATGCGTTTTTCTGGATTTTTTTGTTGTTATTCTGTCTCTCACTGTTAAAACACACCTACCATTAAAATTATAGACTGATCATTTCTTTGTCAGTGGGCAAACGTACAAAATCAGCAGGGGATCAAATACTTTTTTCCCTCACTGTATATACAACAAGAACACTCCAAGAACAAGCAGGAACTAAAGACAGCTGCAGTACAGGCCTGGCAGAGCATCACCAGGGAAGAAACCCAGCATCTGGTGATGTCTATGGGTTCCAGATATCAGGATTTGCAACCAAGTATTGAAACTCACAATTTAATTAATGATTATCTTAATTTGTCCAAATACATTTGAGCCCCTAAAACTGGGGGGACCACATGCAAAAATTGGTGTAATTCCTACACAGTTCACCCAATTTGGATGTAACTACCCTCAAATTAAAGATGAAAGTCTACACGTAAAGCATATATTGATTGTTTGCTTTCAAATCCATTGTGCTGGCATACAGATCCAAAATGATGACAATCGTCACTGTCCAAATATTTATGGACATAACTGTATGCCAGAACATAGCTTGCAATAACAAAATAAACAATACAATATAACGTGCAGAAAAAACAACTTTTTTATTGTTTAAATATGCAAAATCATGTTTCACATCACCTAAAGAAGGCACCTCTATATATAGTAGACTGAATCTCCACAATATCCCTTCAGTGGCATCTTGACAACAATTGTACCAATATGTGTGTTGATAGAACAAACAGAACTCACTGTACCAGGGTGTTTGTGAGAGGTGTCTAGGTGCTGTCCCAACACATACCCAAGTGGCCAATCAAAACTAACTGCAATAATACAAATAACCAAATAATACTACTTGGAGATCGACAAAATAACCGAATCTTTCTAAAAATAGCACTCCGCGGCTCATCCACAGCTTTATGTGTCACCAGGCGATCTGTAACTGAACCTGAGCGCAGTGATGCTGTACATTATTTTTACGCATTGCTCTCGTGCAGAGACGCTACTGAATATCTGACTTTTAAATGATATTTGGCGGGGAATGGTACATACGGGTGTATGGGGTGGGGGGGGCATAGATCCCTCAAATTTGGTCAGATTTATTTGCAAATAGGCTTGTTTTGTTCAGAACACCCTTACAGTTAATCCAGCATATATTATGTATAATGTTTTATGTTCTATCAAACACCGAGAAGTTTAGATCCCATGATATAAGATAGTTGTGTATCAGTGCACTGTACAGAGAGTGTTTACTTTACATTTTGAGCTCTGCACAGTCGTGTGCATGGCTTGTACCGAAATGGTTTTGCTTTAGTTTTCAAAAGCAGAGTGTCTGGTTTCAGAATGTCACAGTTGTCAATATTTTGAGATTTTTTTATTACTTCTCAGACCAAGTATCTGCCCCCCCCAAATCATAATGTGGAGTGGGGGGATGGAAATGGGAGGAAACTATTTTTTTTTCTCCTCCATCAGAGAAAGATTGACAGCATTAGAGAGCTGAGAGTCTCAGCTTTCATGGGATACCAGACATTCTGCAAACAACACAACGGTGAAGCGTACACTTCATATTAAACAGAAACGCATGATTTGGTGCCCTTTTAAGGGTACCAGCGCTATCTGTCAACTTAAGAGGTTAAAAATAAAACTAAATTTGATCTTCCATGAATTAACAAGTAAGCTTCTTATTGACACATTTTCATTACAGTTGATCACCGCCAAATGTGTGCTGTAGGAAAATTGGGCAATCTGAGGTTTTGGAGTACTAATTTTAAAATGTCAGTGGAAGTGTCTTCTATAGCTAAAAGATGGGTCTTACCCTGAGGATCTGTCTTCTGTAAATGTTTAGTTGTGCAGATGTGAGGTCTATAAGTTGGAAAGTCAGAGTCTGACAAGTGTCTGAGGAATCATGTCATATGTTTTTAACGAAGCTGCTTTTTTGCCCTGTATTTCAGGGGACTTGGAGGAGAGGTGACCACAGACGGAGACTTCCTGATCTTCGAAGGCAATCGCTACAGTCGGAAAGGGTTTCTCTTCAAGAGCTTTGCAATGTCTGCTGTGGTAAGGGCACCTTGTGTTTACCAGTACCTGGTCAAGCCACCAACACTACCACACTGTCCCAACACAGCTGCAGATTTGTAACTTCATAACAAACTGTTAACGAAAGCACATTTCAGTGACAAGCTTTAAGTTGTAGTCTGATCCCCCACTGCCATGGAGTGATTTAATGTTTTCGATTCAATTCTGCATTTCTAAGCAGAAAGCTGATCTTATGGAAATGTTTTAAACATGAATATAGCTGTAATGTTCATGTTAAAAACATTTCCATAAGATCAGCTTTCTGCTTAGAAATGCACCTAATAACCTAAACAAATTAATTTGTCTAAACAAACGTGATTTTGTGCAAACCACAATGTTGTCTTAAAAGGTTGTTTAATAGACTTGCCTAAAGCTGCATTTTTATCACTCTTGGAGAAGGTGACATGGAGCAGCAGTGACAAGCTTACCCAGGGTCAGGATCCAATTCCCAGCTATGGCGATGTCCTGCTTCAGCCAGGTCCATTGTCTCCCAAACACTCATTACTCACTTTTCCTTCCCTCCAATGCTGTGTAGATCACAGATGGGGTGAAGCCCACGCTTTCTGAGCTGGAGAAGTTTGAGGACCAGCCTGAGGGAATCGACCTGGAGGTGGTGACGGAGACCACGGGTGAGTACACCCTGCTTAAATGTCTTAACAGCTGTAAAATGTATCCAGCTCTCTCACACACCACCCCCCCCCCACCCCATTTGCTGTGTTTTTTATGAGCTACTTAAATTTATCTTTGGAGGATATGCTTAGTGCCATAAGCTATTATACAGTGGTAAATCACATAGATTATTTAGAAATGCATATATTTAAAAATAAAATATAGTAGTAGGAAAGTCAGAAACCATAAGCACATGCAAATCTTATAAGGGGCTGTGTAAAAGAAAAGTAAATAAATCAAAATACTAATACCCACTCACTTCCATATATGCGCCAAAAAATAATTTATTACAGCACATTCAGATTAATGTTCCAATCTCTGAGATCTTCATCAGGGTTGATATAGTAGTGGATGCACATAAATGTATGCTATTTAAATGCTAAATGCCCATATTACAAAAATCTAATAAAGCAAAGCATCTTGAATAGATACTTACTACTTAAGCATCAGGGAGTTAAGCATAAGAAAAGCAAGTTTTACCTTCTTAAAGGATGTCTCCTGACCAATAGACCTGCAGCGGGAAAAAAAAAATCCCCACTTTGCTGAGCAATAGGGAAAGCTGAAATAGTTACAGCCAGATGAGAGATTTGGGGCACGGTGATGTAATTATCCTTTCAGAACTAGAAATCATGAAAACTGCTTGCTCTCTTTGAGGTCATGTACTCTTTGATTTCTGCTTGAATATCTGTGGTAGCAGAGAAACTGTCCTCAACCTGAACCCATTCCGATGGGAGGCTTCTGTTTTTCTCTGCCTCTCCTTTTGAACTGTGGGGTTGACTAATGTTGCTATTTTTTTCCCCTCACTGGCTCATCTCCCTGTCAATTCAGTCATGTCATCATAGTATATAGGTGAAAAAAAACCTCAGTGAGACTTCCTTTTAAGGGCAACAGTCTGCAGGCGATTGGTACTCTTTCAATAATTCTCTAATATGTGTAACCGAAAGAATAATTATTCCAAGGTTTCCCGACTCCTCCTTTTAACCGTTGGTGAGCTCAACCAGTTTAGCAGCACCTCCACTAATCCTCACAATAATTTAATGTAATTCAGGGTAACTTTCACATAGTATGAAATGGATTTTAGCCGGTTCTGCCTAGGGTTGTGATGAATTTCAATTCTACATTAGTTGACATCAAATTTCACACATATTTTGCAAATCCAAACTCCGGCGAAAACTAAACTGATTTTTTTTTTTATTAATTTGAATTTGTAGCTTTATAATTTTATTTCCTCCCCCTCATTCAGTCAGGATAGTCCAAATTTTAATCTAAGCACATGCATGGCCATGTTTGTTTACTCAGTTTGGTCCAAAGTTGTTCCGGCTAAGGTTGATTCTTCAAAAATCTATTTGACACTTGCATGTATTTTGTACTGTGGTATTATTTTTATCAGTTTCTTTTGTATTTGAAACGTATTGAATAATGAATTATGTCCACATGGCCATATAGCCTATAGGTGTATACAGATTTGATTAGTTTGTCATGTTATCATTGATATCCTGCCATAATATTTTAATTATTAAAATACAGTGCATCCGGAAAGTATTCACAGCGCTTCACTTTTTCCACATTTTGTTATGTGACAGCCTTATTACAAAATGGATTAAATTAATTATTTTCCTCACAATTCTACAAACAATACCCCATAATGACAACGTGAAAGAAGTTTGTTTGAAATGTTTGCAAATTTATTAAAAATAAAAAACAAAAAAAGCACATGTACATAAGTATTCACAGCCTTTGCTCAGTACTTTGTTGAAGCACCTTTGGCACCAATTACAGCCTCAAGTCTTTTTGAGTATGATGCTACAAGCTTGGCACAACTATTTTTGGGCAGTTTCTCCCATTCTTCTTTGCAGGACCTCTCAAGCTCTATCAGGTTGGATGGGGAGTGTCGGTGCACAGCCATTTTCAGATCTCTCCAGAGATGTTCAATCGGGTTCAAGTCTGGGCTCTGGCTGGGCCACTCAAGGACATTCACAGAGTTGTCCTGTAGCCACTCCTTTGTTATCTTGGCTGTGTGCTTAGGGTTGTTGTCCTGTTGGAAGATTAACCTTTACCCCAGTCTGAGGTCCAGAGCGCTCTGGAGCAGGTTTTCATCAAGGATGTCTCTGTACATTGCTGCATTCATCTTTCCCTCGATCCTGACTAGTCTCCTAGTTCCTGCCGCTGAAAAACATCCCCACAGCATGATGCTGCCACCACCAAGCTTCACTGTAGGGATGGTATTGACCAGGTGATGAGCGGTGCCTGGTTTCCTCCAGACATGAGTTCAATCTTTGTTTCATCAGACTAGAGAATTTTGTTTCTCATGGTCTGAGAGTCCTTCAGGTGCCTTTTGGCAAACTCCAGGTGGGCTGTCATGTGCCTTTTACGGAGGAGTGGCTTCCGTCTGGCCACTCTACCATACAGGCCTGATTGGTGGAGTGCTGCAGAGATGGTTGTTCTTCTTGAAGGTTCTCTTCTCTCCACAGACACGCTGGAGCTCTGTCAGAGTGACCATTGGGTTCTTGGTCACCTCCCTGACTAAGGCCCTTCTCCCCCGATCGCTCAGTTTGGCTGGGCGGCCAGCTCTAGGAAGAGTCCTGGTGGTTCCAAACTTCTTCCATTTATGGATGATGGAGGCCCCTGTGCCCATTGGGACCTTCAATGCTGTAGAATTTTTTCTGTACCCTTCCCCAGATCTGTGCCTCGATACAATCCTGTCTCTGAGGTCTACAGACAATTCCTTGGACTTCATGGCTTGGTTTGTGCTCTGACATGCACTGTTAACTGTGGGACATTATATAGACAGGTGTGTGCCTTTCCAAATCATGTCCAATCAACTGAATTTACCACAGGTGGACTCCAATCAAGTTGTAGAAACATCTCAAGGATGATCAGTGGAAACAGGATGCACCTGAGCTAAATTTTGAGTGTCATGGCAGAGGCTGTGAATACTTATGTACATGTGCCTTTTTTGTTTTTTATTTTTAGTAAATTTCCAAAGATTTCAAACAAACTTCTTTCACGTTGTCATTATGGGTTATTGTTTGTAGAATTGTGAGGAAAATAATTAATTTAATCCATTTTGGAATAAGGCTGTAACATAACAAAATGTGGAAAAAGTGAAGCGCTGTAAATACTTTCCGGATGCACTGTATATGAAGATCTATTTGCTAGTACTGTATAGACTTGTCACCTATTCAGATTTCTGATAAGGTAACATGATTAAGTCATGTTTGTGAGAATTTTATTATAGACATATTTTGAAAATAATTAAACATGGTGGAAGTAGTGTGTGTTGAAGAAAGTATGTAAAAAGTTTGTTGTTAATATTTTAAAACCCAACAGTTGATAGAACAGTGAATGTATTTTCAGTGTTGCTGGGTGGCATCTATGATGATCATTGCAGCAGGCTACTAGCAATGCAGAGCGGCTTGTGTTTTTGAAATTTAACTTAGCAGTAGTAAATTACAAGTACTAAGTAGTAAAGTGACTAGTAATAGTGGTATTAGATACATGTTAAGTACGTAAGAAACCATGTTCAATAGTAACTTTTGCATCTCTGAACAGTTACCTCTTTACACTCAGCCCAATTGTTTTCAACCAGTGGGTTGAGATGTATCTATTAATAACACTGGCATTATTATAGCTATTGTATCAATGGAAACTCAAATTATACCATGATTAAGATTGGATATTGCTGTGTGGAGATCTTTTCTTGCAAAGTAGGGGAGACATTTAGTACATACTTACTTTATTAATCATAACTCCGTAATTTTTCTCCAGTTGTCACCCAGTTTGTTTTAAGGGAAAATTGTAAGAAAAATAAGTTTACGTTTACTTTTTTCATAAAATACAAAAATGTCATAATTATGCTATTTTTTTATCTTGGAAAAAAATGTGGTAGTGTTGCAATATAGTGTTTAATCATGGTCAACAATACAGAAACTAATTCTGATTAGTTTTTTTCAAATGCACATTATTCCTTAATTCCTCCAAATTTCAATGAATGGAATTTCAACTAAATGTTTTCAAAAAATATTTTCCATAGACTTTAACGGAGGGAAAAGGTCAACATTTCAAAAAATGCATTTTGTTTTTGTGAGAAAACGTGGTAGTACTGTAATATACACTCACCTAAAGGATTATTAGGAACACCTGTTCATTTTCTCATTAATGCAATTATCTAACCAACTAATCACATGGCAGTTGCTTCAATGCATTTAGGGGTGTGGTCCTGGTCAAGACAATCTCCTGAACTCCAAACTGAATGTCTGAATGGGAAAGAAAGGTGATTTAAGCAATTTTGAGCGTGGCATGGTTGTTGGTGCCAGACGGGCCGGTCTGAGTATTTCACAATCTGCTCAGTTACTGGGATTTTCACGCACAACCATTTCTAGGGTTTACAAAGAATGGTGTGAAAAGGGAAAAACATCCAGTATGCGGCAGTCCTGTGGGCGAAAATGCCTTGTTGATGCTAGAGGTCAGAGGAGAATGGGCCGACTGATTCAAGCTGATAGAAGAGCAACTTTGACTGAAATAACCACTCGTTACAACCGAGGTATGCAGCAAAGCATTTGTGAAACCACAACACGTACAACCTTGAGGCGGATGGGCTACAACAGCAGAAGACCCCACCGGGTACCACTCATCTCCACTACAAATAGGAAAAAGAGGCTACAATTTGCACAAGCTCACCAAAATTGGACAGTTGAAGACTGGAAAAATGTTGCCTGGTCTGATGAGTCTCAATTTCTGTTGAGACATTCAGATGGTAGAGTCAGAATTTGGCGTAAACAGAATGAGAACATGGATCCATCATGCCTTGTTACCACTGTGCAGGCTGGTGGTGGTGGTGTAATGGTGTGGGGGATGTTTTCTTGGCACACTTTAGGCCCCTTAGTGCCAATTGGGCATCGTTGAAATGCCACGGCCTACCTGAGCATTGTTTCTGACCATGTCCATCCCTTTATGACCACCATGTACCCATCCTCTGATGGCTACTTCCAGCAGGATAATGCACCATGTCACAAAGGTCGAATCATTTCAAATTGGTTTCTTGAACATGACAATGAGTTCACTGTACTAAACTGGCCCCCACAGTCACCAGATTTCAACCCAATAGAGCATATTTGGGATGTGGTGGAACGGGAGCTTCGTGCCCTGGATGTGCATCCCACAAATCTCCATCAACTGCAAGATGCTATCCTATCAATATGGGCCAACATTTCTAAAGAATGCTTTCAGCACCTTGTTGAATCAATGCCACGTAGAATTAAGGCAGTTCTGAAGGCAAAAGGGGGTCAAACACAGTATTAGTATGGTGTTCCTAATAATCCTTTAGGTGATTGTAGTTCGTCTAATCATGATCAACTATGGAGAATATTATAGTACAGACTGTCTAGTGTCATTTGATAGGCGTCACATACCTGTACTCCTTATAATGTCCATAGTAAACACTTGGGCATCTAAGAAGTCTAGCCAGGCACAAATGGGGGTGAGTGTAAAGAGTTTTACTTGTGCAATTGCTAGTTTTAAAAGTGTAATAAAAGTACTCCTTTACATGACATTTTAGTACTATTATGAGTGGATGTTGATTTCAGCACATTCACAGCCTGTCATGTATATAAATGTAATTTTTGCTAAAGTTTATTAAAATATATATATATATATATATAATTACATTAAAATATTAAATTAAAATACATCCTAAATACACTACATCTGTATCTGCATGGATTTAATTTCCATTTGCAATACCCCCCCCCCAAATCTCCTTATGGTGTGTTCTAGCCCAGCCAACACTGAGTTATTGTCGACCTTGTGATAAGTGTATCTTGAACAAAATACCTCTTGTAAATTCAGCAAAGCTTCAGACGGGATATTTCATATTGCATTTTTCCATTCACGCTCATCAGGGTGGCAAACAGGAGTCATTCTATAAATTAGTAAAAGCAGATCACTGTTAAGTTACTATTTCTAAATTTACTGAGATTAAAATAAACCTATGTAGTCATCTCAATACAAATACCCACAGTTTCCTTTGCCTTTATTATAGGCTTGAAA